>NW_028277353.1:0-319232 GCF_059751315.1 Micrasema longulum
TCTTGCGCATTCCAGACATTGATAGATAACAGGTGATAATAAAATCAGATCGCCTGACATCACTTCTTTGCCATCATCCAAAGATAGTTTTTTTGGAATGTTTATTGATATATTTCTACACTTAGGCTAAATGTATTAAAAAAACGTCGTTTAAATAATAAATCACAGCTCGGAACAGTGTTTGACAAGTGAAAAGAACAAGTAGGGCACAGTGTAAGCAAACACATAGATAAAGACATAACCGTAACAATACAACACATATCAATAATAAAATCACTAGACCCCCAACACAAAGACAACTCAAACAAACACAAACTAATACCACTTTCGGATAAAGGGATTTTGAGTATTGCGCAATCAAAATCTATAATCTACTTCCATTGTCCATTAAAACAATTAGTAACGAGAAATTGTCCAAAAAGGCCATAAAAAAATGTATTGCGGAGCTGGGTAGAAATAAAATAGAATGTCTCATTCGCTCAAACTAATATTGAATCAACTGCTCCACAAATGTTTATTTTATGTTACGTTTTTGTACTTTTATTGTGCGTTTTTTTATATAGATAATATAGGTATACATAAATTAAATATAAAAATAAATACGTAGTGCTTAAAATTGTCAAAGCATTTTGTTAATTATCTCTGTATATTCAGTCTTTTTTGTATATTCTCACATGTAAAATTATTTTTAAGAGTGTATTGTTTAGTGTCTTTGCCTCGGGTAACCCCAGTGAAGTCACATTATTTTTATTATTAATCACTGTTTATAATGAAAAAAAAAAAAAAAAAAAAACACAAACACAACTCAACAAAACCATAAACATTTTGTGTAACGTCACACAGCATCCGATGACGTCATATTTGATGGTATCACGAAATTGCTCGTTTTTCACTTTATTTTAATTTATTACAATAGTAGTAGTTATGTTAGTTCAATCCTTTATTTCTCCCATATTTCTCTACAGATGTCAATAAGAATGGTTCCGATTATCTCGTGTATTTTTCATATTAATTGATTAGCTATCAAAAAAACCCACGAGAATTGCTCATTGTAATAGCAAATTACAGTACAAAACATTTTTTTTTCAATAAATGTTTATCCTAGAAAAATTACATTTTTATCCTTGTTTCCGTGGATGAATATTTTATGAACAATATTCTTAGTCCATCCATTTTTTGTTGGCAAGAACTGGATTTAACCCCCTCGGGAGTTATTATCTTAGTTATCTTATTTTTACAACCTATTCATAAGTGAATCCATTTTATTATAGACTCCAAAGCCTTTTTACAATGTCTTTTTTACGTATACTCAAGCTCGGGTTTAGTCATTACACCTTTTATTGTAATACTAACTTCCACCAAATATAATTGTATAATGAAATCGGTGAGGCTTCGATAAAAGTACAATCATGCCTAATTGAAATTAATTGCGGTCTCACATGAACACAATTAACAAATTTTGCGAAGGAAATGATTTTGATTTCATTTACATACACAATGAGAATGATAAGTTATGAATTTAACGAAATAATTGCTACAGTCAAAATATTGTGAAAAATATATTTTACGTTATTCAATAAAAGTATTAGAAATGAATAAAAAATCGATTTTAGAGATATAAGAATAACTAGTAACCTCTACTGGCATCAAAAAGCTGCAGTGAAAGTGGATAATGTAGACATATGTCTTGGAGTCCGGCAAGGATGCATTCTGTCTCCTCTCCTTATTAATATGTACTAAGAAGCCATTTTTAGAAATTATTAATTTTATTATTATGGATAACTTATATAGTGCTATTTTCGTAATACCTTGATGCCCTTAATTATAAACAGTATCCGATACGCGGATGATACTGTCCTTCTAGCAGATAGTATGGAAAATCTGGAGCTATTATTGAACAAAATACACACCGCTTCTTTGAATAAAGGGCTAAAAATAAATATTTACATGACTAAATGTATGGTCATTCGAAAAAAGCCAGAAACTTTTTCAATTACTTAAAAACTTGGAAAGCAGGTTATTGAAAAAGTCCACCAATATAAATATTTTAGATGCTGGCTGAATTATAAATGAGATCACTCACAAGAGATCAAAGTCAGAATAGAGATAGCGGGAGACAGTTTTTTCAGGATGCGTGTCCTTTGTAGTAGAGACTTTAATTAAGACCCTCGAATGCGCATTGTACGATATGACGTTTTCTCAGTGCTGTTTTACGGCGTCGAAACATGGACACTCACACAAGATCTGAGTGAAATGTGGTGCTACAAGAGGATATTAAATGTCTCTTGGGTGGACAGAGTCCGAAACGATGACGTTCTCCGACGAATAAAAAAATATGAAGAGGTACTGGAGACAGTAAAAATAAGGAAAACTTGAGTACTTTGGGCATTTGATGAGATGCGGAAAATATAACATTTTACAAGTCATTCTATAGGGAAGAATTGAAGGAAGACGCAGTGCAGGTAGAAGGCACATCTTTTGGCTAAAAGAACTTGCGCAACTGGTTCAATTGTAGCGAAATATAATAAGAAGATTAAAAGTCACGTTATTTATAGAAATTTATTAAATTCGTATTGCAATTCAAGTCGCCTTAGTCGGAAAAGATCACCCTGAAAAAAGAGGCATCCTTGCTTTGAAATTCATACATTTTTAGTTAGAACTGTTCAAAGAATCAATTACATATTTAAGTATTGCGTTTTTTTTTTTAAAACGCTTTAATCCTACAAATTACTCCAAAAAACTATCTGGATTAATAGAGTAATAGATATAAAGTTTATATTTGAAGCACCAACTTTGTGGTTATTCATTATAACAAAATAAATAAAACAGCTTTGTTTTTAACCACTAATTTTTATTTTTCACCAACATAAATATTATAAATCTGGAATATACCAATTAAATTGTAATTATTGCAATTCAACCTACATTGGAAAAACTAAAAGAAACTTTAATATTAGAGTAAAAGAACACTTAAGATTCTTAAATAATAATAATTTTTCTGAATTCGCAAATCATCTGATAGAAAATAATCATAACTTCAATAAAGACACTGGATTAAGAGTACTTCATGTTGAAAATAAAATATTAAAATTAGACAACTTAGAAATCTTAGAAATAAAAAAAGCGATTCATAATAAGAAAACAATAATTAATAACCAAATAAACAATATTTTGTTTAGTCCTCTCCTGGCTTACTTCGAAAATTATAATATCAAATTACCACCCGTGTAAGAAAAAACCACTTTATTTATTTACGGGTCCACGTGTAGTATTTAGTGAACATGATAGAAATAAAATAAAAAGGAATCAATTCATTAGTTACGTAAACCTTGACAAAGAAGCTTGTCTGCTTTGAAACCGGTCGGTAAAAAATAAAAATTAGCGGTTTAAAACAAAGTTGTTTTATTTATTTGAGTAATAGATAGTTTGGACGTTAAAGAATGTACTGACATATGCAGGAGCTAGATCGATGGTAGGACACGGGTCATATAGGCCATCATTTATATATTCATGCGAAACTCTATTTCAAGAAAATAATGTATTTACTTATTGTGCTTTACCGATAAACCATATTTCAGTTGTATGGTTTGAAACAAGGAGGTGAGACGTGTAAATTTTCCTTTCGTTTCTTGCGACTTAAGATGTATTTTGCTTTATAACTATTTTTTACTTTACATAATATTATGATTATCATATTATAACAGATATGGAGAATATTTAAGAGAAGGGAATATGGAATTCCAGAGATTTACGGGGTTTCTGATCTGTCATTGGCTGGTTACACTTCGTAACATTCACCATTCTATATATTTATACTATAGAACATACTAAGATGTACTTATATGGTATATAGTAGGACATATCTTTCATAATTTGGACCCTTTCTGTTGATGTTTTTTGGTTTAAAAATACATATTTTCATTCTTTCGATTTACCCAAACGTTTCAAGTTTAGGGCAATTTTTAACCAGTTGTAAATAACTCGCTTTTAGAAAATTAAAATCATGGTTAAACTAGAGTTGACGTAGAGCGGAGGTTTGAACCTCGGACGTTTGATCCGTAAATCCACGATATTAGCCATAAGACCACAATCCGGTTTTTATAACTCGGATTAATATAAACATTTTTTTGCTTTTGGTAGCATTATTTGAGTGATAAATTGCTCTCGATTACATTTAGATTTGTCCGAACAACAAAATAACATTGTAAGGCCGGAGGGATGATATTTCCAGGTGACCGGAATCCTAATCAACCGAGGCCCGAAGAGGCGATCAACTGAAGCCCGCAGGGCCGATAAAACGAGGCTCGAACGGCCGATTACATGAGGCCTAATGGGCTGAACTTTCTAGTATGTAACAGTCTGCGATAGCTTACTATTGCCTACTAGTTAGTATTTATTCCGTAAATTTTTAATATTTAAAATCAGTTTACTTAGCTTAGCTATTTTTTAGTCCCTAAAAGTTAACATGTAAATATTTTTCAGTGATTTTTTTGTTGATACATTAGGTCATTTTGGAGTGTCTTTTTAAGAGTAGACTTAAAACGATACTTGAACGAAAGAAGCTCCTTTGATCTCCTTCTGTGCTCGTAGCTTTCGAGAGGCCGGCGGTATGCAAAATCACGGCGCTTTGTAAATTATTTCCAGCTTTTGCATTTTCGTGCTAATTTGCCCTGACTTGTTCCGAGAACATCCAAAGTATGATTCTGAAGGTTTGACTAATTTATGCTTTAAATTATGGTGGATTTTCGCGTTAAAATTTTGAATATAAATCTTTGAAATGTTAAAGTTTTAATGTTATGAAAAGCCTAATTTACAGTCAATACGTTCTTATGTACCCTAGCATCTTAGTGTGAAGATTATAATTCATATCTGAGCCATATAGTGGTACAAGTACAAAATTACAGTTTTAAGCGAACTATGCAGAAATATTCCTAAATATGTATTGTATACGCAAAATTAACTCTTAAAAATATTAGTGTGGCCATGAAAGCCAAAATGTCAATATTACACTATTATGTATTAAAAAAGTACAACTCATTAGTATTTAATGTACTTTTCTTCATTATTTGACTACAAATTATTCAAAAATGTATTTTTCTTCGTTATTTTATAACAAATTGAATCATAAATTACACATATCTTAAATAATTATTTGAATATACAACCAAAATATTAAATCAAGTAAATAAAAATAAAAAACCCTTTGAAAACAGACAAAAATTTAATGACTTACATTTTTTATTAAAAATAATAACTTCAATGTTCGATTGTTGCGAACTCATAAATTTTATTGGTGTGCGCGTGCCCGGTTGAGGTATCCGACGTAATACTTTATTCTACTGCGGTCTATCATCGTCATTTTTTTAATACATATACTTACACCACAACAGGCCAGAGGCCCAATTACAGTGGTAAATTACGGCACAAAACAGGATTTTTAGTGTGTTCTCACCGGAAATCGAACCCAAAAACTTCCGAGCGTGAGTCAAATACCTTAGCCATTACACCGCAGCCGTCAATTTGTATGGCTTGTTTAAATGTTTTCTTTATTTGCAATGTAATTAAATTTCTAGCGATCGATCCAGTCTTTCGCCCCCTTCAACCCTTATTCGACAATAGTTGGCATCCTCGCCACCCGCTCAACAATAGTTGTGCTCCTGCTGCCGCTTGCGGGGGGTACCAGCGTCATTAATCTTCCCCAAAACACGAGGCTTAGCTTTCTAAAACAGTCACCGCTTTTTATTTCATCACTAGGCATACCGACTTTTCGCGTACCCTGTTATTTAATCAAATTAATATGTCACCCTTATGAGTGGTCCTACGTTACTTGTATAATTGAGTTCACCGGACAATTATAATTGATTTAATTTATTATCAACTTTAACCGGAATAAAATACAGGATTAGCATACAAAGATTTGGACATTTACAAAATATTGTTTATACTCTTTAAACCTTCTCTAATCTCTATTTAAAATTTCTAAATGTTCCACTAAATCTTTTCGAAATTCATTTGTAAATAGAACCTGCAATATGTGTAATCAGAAATTAAAATTGTATTGATATTATTAACATATCTTCAACTTCATTTAAAAATAAAATTTCCAAAAATAATTCAAGTTATGATGAGGTATGGAAATATAATATTCCCTTTCTTAAAACCGCTTACGCCTGTCTTCTTTTAGTTTTAATCCCTGGGATTGATTTGCGGAAAGAGATTGCGTCTCCTACACCTTCCTCTCCAGTTCTCAGCGGCTTTTTATCCGGCTTATCATTTTCATATCGTATTTAATTTGACTAAGGTGCTTTTGGTGGGGTTGTTCTCTATGGTTCGCGCCTACCACTTTGTCCAAAATAAGATGCAGGCAATTTTCGTGGCGCTAAACGTTGCAGATCCCATATTACTGTACAGAAAAATATCTTCTGTCACGCCTGTATTGAGATATTTTCTAATACTAATTTTTGAGTGTTCTATGTTCACGTTCATAATATTCCTTTTCCAGACCGTATTAAATATAATGCATTTTCATTTTTTCATTTGTTTCAGAACACGGGTGTAAGGACTTTCGATGCAACCTTCGTGAGTTTTGTGTCAGCAGTGACTTAATGTGCGATGGAGTGAACCACTGTGCAGATGGTTCTGATGAAACTTCCAGCACGATGTGTCAAAGTAAGTTCACCTTTTTATTAAATATTATCAAATATTTGTACATAACCCCTTTCCAACTTATCTTTGTCTACCGATTTCGAGACGTACTCGTCTCTTCGTTAGTATACCAACTAAACCAACATGCAAAACCCACTACGCACCTTCACCATAGTTGTTTCAAAAAAATATAAAACCATCACGACATGCGTTTTGATGAGCACATGCACAGATTAGGTCTAACATGTTCTGATTAGATTATGAAAATATTTTTTGTCTTTTGATAAATAGTTGAAAAAAAGGGGGAGGGGCTGGAGGGAGGGACATGAGTTTAATAGATTTAGGGTGACCATTACAACGGAACATTGTAAAACGGGCTATATTGAAAGGTTGTTTGATTATTGATCAAAGGAACATTTTTTTTTTTAACGTTGCCTAATGTGAAATACTTCAAAATTGTTTACTTTAACCCTTTGTTATTTGTGTGTAAGATTTTAACTAATTTTTTTTTTAATTCATGATTAAAATTGATTAAAATTGATTAGGCGGTTTGCAAATTCCGAGAAATTGTTATTGCGAAGACTCCTCATATGTTCTTTAACACGAATATAAAATTTTCTTGATGTTCTTCCAAAGTAAACTGAAGGGCAATGTTTGACCAAACTTAGGATAAAGGTTCTACCACAAAGTTAATACTTTAAATGTTAATAATATCAACTTTTTATTTTTAACATAATTAATTGCAGTTAATTTTTTTTTAAGAAACAATCCTCATGTTTGTTAACTAAAATGTTTGTCTATTATTTTAGTAGCCGCGTTTATTCGTGAAATTATTTAATCAATTTTCTCGTTTCTCGCTAAACGAAAATATGAAACTAATTATTCATAGATTGCGCTTTTATAATTTTTGATTAAAAAATAAAAATATTTTTACGTTTATTTTTAATGAAAATGTTACGAAACTTGGTTTGCAAAAACTTTTTACTGTATTGATTGTAACAAATACCATAACAATATAATTTAGGTCATTTTCACAAAATGGTGTACAGAACAAAAAATAACTTATCTTATTTCATAACTATGCCAAAAAAAATTTTTTAAAGAATCCTATTACCATTGCTACGATGTTCTTATGTTTCGTATTTTTTATTTACTCCGCGCGTGACGTCATTAGTTCTCTTCAGTGAGTTGTGCCGATTGCTGGATTGGCTTCCCAGAAACCGTTAATCTATCACAATACTATCATTGGTTGATTTAGAAGAACGTCTGACGTCATTTTAGGTAGTTCGTTTTTATTAAAATCATTTTTGATATTTTTTCCAAATTTCAGCGAACAATTAAATGTTCTTATTTTTATTGTGTGGAAGAAAACATTTTTCGTATACAATTTCTTGTAGCACTAAACTTCCTCGTCATACCCTTTTTTCAAAAGCTTTTTCTGCATCTCTTTTTAGATATCTTGAAAAAATTCCTTTCAAATTACATCCAGTACGATGAACAAAGACTTAAACATACTTAATAGTGTATTCTTGTTGAGAACATTTTATTCTGCGGTATTTTTTTAATTTGTCATGGTGATTTTTAGTATTTTGATTTTTAAAAATATGTTCAGGAATTTCTTTTCAATTGAAAATCTTAAAATAAAGTATTTAATTTGTCATTTATCAAATGGTAACCATCGAAAATGTATAAATAAAAATACGATTTATAGAAAATATATTTACTTTTACGCCCCTTCACAAGTTTTTTCTCGCGATTGATTAATTTATCCTTAGGATATAGTGTATGGCTGCTCAGACCTGATTTATAGCAAAATTCCACTTAAACATTTCACCATTTGTAGTACCCGTGTTTTGTGGATTTGGTACAAGCCATGTGTCAATGTTAACTTTTAGGAGATTTTAGTAGGTACAACTAAAGTGAAAAGCTCTACTTTGTGGGGTGGTTTCTGTATTTGTCGTTCTTTTATGCTTATTTCGTAGAAATAAACATTTTATAAGGCGCTTTTAAAATCGTAATAAATCTGTGAAGGCACGGATCATAAATCGTGTATATTTTCTGTTATTATTTTTATACGTAATAGTAATCATTACCTAGAATTATGATAGTCCTGAAACCGCGTACGCGCATCAAATTGAAGCCGACTAAACTACTCATAAATGAGTGGTTTTACGTATGGGCCATTAGTAACTCTGTAAACGTCGAAAACGACGTCGTACTAAGGCACGCAACTGTGGATTTAAATTTAATTAGGCCCTATTAAATTCAATTACGCCACAGAAGTGTCGTTTTTAAGTATTAAAATATTACTGAGATTCAAAGGGAATAGGGTGGGATCACATTTCATATGTAAGTAGCAAATTCAGAAATAATAATATTTAAGAATTCGATTATTTTACCGTCTGCCAGATTGTTAAGTAAAACAAGGTTGATATTTTGTTTGTATTGCCAGGGTAGTTGAGTTTTTTTATCCGGATTTCTATTAAAAAGACTTAAATAAAATATTACAACAACAACAACAACAAACCATCACGCCGTTTCCCCGTAGGGGTAGGCAGAGAGGATAGAACGCCATAACACTCTATCTTGGCATACAGACCTCGCTTCCTCTACATTCATACATCTTCTTATGCACGCACGCCGATTATTCCTACTTTTGACATGTCCATCTTCAAGTATTTGATGGACTTGATCGTGCCATGTCTTTCTCGGTCTTCCTCGTTTTCTGCATCCATCAACATTTGCATCGTAGATCCTTTTAGTCATTCTATCGCTGTCCATTCGCTCTACATGTCCAAACCAACGCAGCACCCCTTTCTTGATTCTGTCAATAACGCATGTCTCAGCCTTACACACTTCACGGATCTCGACATTTGTGCACCTATCATACATCGTTTACCACACATTCGCCTGAGGGATCGCATTTCGACAGCATTCAACCTACTTTCATCATTATTCTTCCAATTCCATACTTCGCTCCCATACATTAGAGTTGGAACTAGAACTCCGTTGTGAAATATTAAACTGTATTAATTGACTTAATTATTAAAAGATTAGTAAATATTTTTTTAAAAGTACCTATTTTTTTTTGTTCCAGACAGTAAAATGTTTTTTGTGGTAAAACATAATAACATAACATAACAAAACACAAAATTATCATAAATACGTGTTATGATAATATATTGTTCGCGGTCTGGCAACATTACGCGGCCACTTTACGTAGGCAATTCATAACTTCCTTCCATATCCTTTCTTCCCTACCTGCTGACAAGCCTCTGGAGTAGAGGCTTAGCGGGTTATTCCTTTTAAAAAAAACTACTAATCATTCATTTAATTAGTAAAAAGAAACACTTCTGTAGTACCGTAGTAAAAAAATAAATTTATACGTACGCAGATTGTGATTTTGTTTTTAAAAATAGAAGCCAAATTGTGTCAATCCCGAGTAATTACTTAGCGATCGATTCAAAGTCGATTCAAAGTCGATTGTCAAAGTCATTGATGCTTCAGACGCTTATGCACAATACCTGTATTGTGTGTTCAGTATTTTTCAAAGTGAAAATAAATTTAAATCAATAAATTTAATGTCACGAAATTTGAAATTAAAATTTATGCATAAAAAATGCTTGGATCGCCAGAATTATTCAATTGAAATTCAAACAAGAAGAAGATTCCTTCGATGATAATAATGATTCTTTTTTGAGAAGTATCAAAAGAAAGTTGTTCAAATTGTATCAAATTTCGTTTCAAAGTACGATGCTATTGTCTTAAGATGTTTTGATAAATTATTTCAATCCTCCAGTAAAGTCTGAGAAATCCCGCGATTACAATCGTAAAGCGTGTTTAATTAAATCCTTTCCTTGAAAGTTCCGCCTAAATAAACGAGTTTTTCTCTCATTCTCCTAACACACCTTTATGATCTGTTTAAACTCTCAAGTTCGTTTATCTTTTAAATGCCTAAACACATAAACAAAGATTAAGTGATTTACTCGCGAAGTAGGCGCCATCTTGCGACTGATAAAAGTAAACATCGTCCTTTACTTGAGATAGGTGCCATCTCTTGGTGGAATGTGTAAACATTGTCTTTCTACTCTTTCAGCCTGTTCTAATTCGCGCGAAAGAACAGATATATTTTTTTCTTTGTAAATTTATTGTAAAGGAAACGAATTAGCGAAGCAAATTTACCCAAGCATCTGGAAATTCAACAATCTTTGACGTTTAATTACAATTTCGATAGCTGAACCGTTGAATTATTTTGGAAACGTCCTTTGAAGGTTTCGTAAATATTATCGACATTACGTTTATTTATAAACGTTGTACTGTGAAGATATTTAACTTTCCTCCAGCTTTTATTGCTTTGTAAATTTGTTTACATTTAAATTATATTACTTTTAATTTTTACTTTTGATTTAAAGATAATGTTTTGTATTTACATTGACCATTATAACTATCGAAATATATTTAAGCGGTTTTTAAAACTTTTTGTAAGCATAAGACTTTTTTATGCATCGAGCCATGATAGCCAGAACATTATTTATTGTTAAAATGTATTGATAAACCCTTACGGGTAACATACATTTAACAAAATATTTTAACTTTTGAAATTCACATTCTACCGTTAATGACAATATTTTTAACGCCTTTTGTAAAAGTTGTCTGAGTCTTTTGTTTAGTTTTGTCTGGTAGTTTATTGTATAATTTCAGTCCATAGTTTATTGTATAATTTCAGTCCATAGTTTATTAGTCTCGACTGTTCTTGTCTCGTTTTAGAAGGTTGTATGTGATATTTTTTCTGATATTCTCGTATTGTGTCCATGGTTACTACAATTTTGTTCAAGTTTTAGTTCTTGGTCTACAATTACATCAGTGACTAATTTATAAATAAATTTTAAGGACTCTAGTTTAAAGAGTTCAGTTACATTTAATTGCTTAGTTTGTTCAAAAAGTTCTTTAGTTGCTGTTAGGGTAGGTCATTTGTTTATTTGTTTAAATTTAATGTTGTGCACACAGTGCTATGTTAATATAAATCTAGACATTATTACGAACAAAAAATAAACCTAACTCAGCACCAATTACGTACACAACACAATATATGAAACAACTATCTAACAGTACAACAAGATGTAAGAAGAATTTGTGCTTTGTGTGAATTTACTAGTGATTGTGTTTTTATTGTTGTGAGTATGAAATGTAGTGCGTGGAGTGAGGTGTATGGAGTGATGTGTATAAGATGTGGTGTTTATGTAGTGTGTATTCTGGTAGTACCTAGTTTAGTATTAATTGTTTCTGTTTATTTACAAAACGGCTAAATGATACTAATATTACAGTAACTTTAAACTTTGAAGTAGGGCACACATAAGCAAATTCCCCTATGTGCTCCAATAATAACAATAATAACATTAGTAATACTAAACATTAAAATCTATAAGACTCAGCTTCCGTTTGTAGCAGAGAGCTGAGTCGTTAAAAATGTCTAAATCGTACATCTTCTCAATTTTAGAAAAGTTACTAACTGCTCTTCCTAAGAGCGAATTAACTATAGTCATAAACTAACTTTAATATTTTATTTTGCTGTCTTTGTAGTCTGTTTATGTCATTTTGATTTCCTGTTCCCCATAGTAGCTGCATTAAACATATTTAAGTTTTTACATAGGCTTCGTTTTTCCGTTTTTGGAACAAAGTTTTTGATTTAAAAAAAAAACTCGATATTGTCGCCACTTTCTAACTAAATTGTTGATATGAATTGTCCATGTCAATTGTCTGTCTATTATGACTGATGAGAGCAATATTTTGAGGGAGAATATTGTTTCTTCTTCATTATGAATATACTTTTAACACCAAGTTTTGTTTCGAATGTGTATTTTATTTATATCAATTAAATAAATAGTCGATACTGAGTTTGATTCTGAAAGTTTCCATGTTTATTAAAGGTAAAAGTGTTATCTTGTGAAATATTATTTTTGTCGGTTACGATGTTTTTTCGATCATGGCTCGAAATGTATCATGACTTCATACGTATGACTAAACATACTTCAAATAATAAAATGTAAGGTCTTTATATTGTGTACTATATTTATTTAGATATTTATGCAAATAAAATTTTAACACCTAGTTATACTTTAACTAATAAACAGTAATATATACAAAAATAAATTTCAAAAACAAAACATTGTTATAAAATCCAGACGCTTTCCGATGACACTCTGTCTACCTATATGGATATTGGTTTTTAACAAGGATCATCGCCATCCCACGAAATGATGCGACACACCCAGCATCCCTAATATTTTTCGCAACTTATTGCACATCTTTAGTCCTTTATGATACAGATTGTTTTGAGTTGCCTGGATTCTTGTTTTGGGGAGTCTGAAATCTTCTCCTCCCTCGTAGGATAGCGATGAATTTCGTTATTACGCTGAACATCACAAAACATGTATTCCGGCAATAATTATTTTTTTAATATAACTATGAACACCTAAGTATTTAAAATTACTCTTTGCTTTACAGAAACCCTGTTCAGTACCGTCAACATATGGTAAATTTTCATGTCTTCCACATCTCAATATTGTCCTCATCCCCCTATTCTGAACTTTCTGCAAGACATTATAGTGATTTTCAGTGCTCAGAAAAAGAACACTAGAACAGTAATTGAAATGCAGCAAAACTATTGCTTCAAAAATTAGATTACTTGTATTTAAACTGAAATTTTTTCGCATTCTATTTAAATATTATACCCTTTTAGAAATTTAGTTGTATTTTTATTTTAATTTGTTTTGTTGTATATTAATCTTTATTTATTTTATTTTTTATTTAATGCACAAAATACACAATTTTATCATAGAGCAATATTATATTTTTTTATGTCCTAACTTATTAGAAAATTCCGTGTTAAGTCGGGACTCTTCTATATATAAATCAAAAATATTTATTAACATATTAAGCAATATACAAAATAGTAATAGAAAAATATAAATAATAAAATTTATTCATGTCGAAAAATGGAATGCAGAAAAGTTATATAATGATACATGGAAATATGTTTTTTTTTTTTTTTTATTTTTTTTTTATTATATTGAAAACATATTATACATAATTATATACAATATTCCCAAGGAGTTTTTAAAAAAAAAACTCATTTAGGGACATACAGATAATAATTTTTTTAGAGACGTTTTTAAATTTTAAACTATAATATTATTTAACAAAAGCAGAAAAATTAAAATTATGATATACTACAAATTAAAAAGGGTATGAAATATACTTGAAAATAACAGAATAAACAGAATACTAGGCATGGAAATAAATTCAAAATAATGTTTACATTATGCAATCTGGGAAAGAAAATTGAAAAAGTTTAAAAATTACATGGATCATTTTTTTTAATTAACAAAATATGCGCACACCCAATACAGGTTAATTTTTTTGATCAAAAACGTTGAAAAAATTGAAATTATGTATACAAGCCAAAAAAAGTATATAAAAAGAAAAAAACACAAATAACATTTAAATAGTATTAAAAATTACATATACAAGCAAAAACGGTGAAATATTAAAAGGTATATGTTCAAGATGCGCATTCTCTATAAACTAACATTATTTATTCAAAGTACTTCTGGAAAAAAAATGTTATTAATAATTTATATTAATTTTATAATTCAATCCATAACAGCACACTTGTCTCCATTGTGTCCAGTGGACCACCAGACCCTAATTTTAATATTACCAATAAACGTAGCTTGACGATCGACTCATGTTGACAAACATAACTTTTGTTGTTTCCATTTTTCGTTGCAATATTGTGTGTCTTTACTTTTTGAGCAATAATCGACCGTTAGCTAATGTAGCACTTCTTTGTTTAATTTGTGTTGTTTATTTTTTCCTCAGACCAAGATACCAGCACCATCCTTGGCTTGGAATTGCCCTGGTTTGTGGTAGCAGCAGTAAGTTTAGCACTTGTTTTATGTGCTTTTGCTGCTGCCATAGCACTGTGCATCTGCCGGCGAACAAGACCTAACATCAACGCTAATTCGCAACTGCAGTGTAAGAAAACCACCTGTCATTTATTCATTATTATATTTACATATAAAATTACCTATGACGCAATTTAAAATTACTTAAGATACTTAGATTACGTTTAGTTTATTGCAAAACTTGGGTTCGTTCCGGATCGTTTTGTCATATAAATGTCCATATTGTGGGGTATTAATTATTACAACGGGGTAAATTCCAAATCAGCATTTTTGCATTATCCACTAAAACACATATTTTTATATTTCTCCATGAATGTTACAAATAGGCAATTCGCGATTCATTAGAATCATAATATAAGGATGATTTTAATGCACCACTCGTATATTTGTGGCATTCATCGAGAAGGATAAGAAAAATGTGTTTTCGATGGGTAACTCACAAAACTTGATTTGGATATAACCTAGTTGTAGTAATGAACCCGTGATATATCTTTGATGGACTCCTCAAAAACTGTAATTTTCTCAAATAATATAAAGTGAGAATCCAAGTCAACCTTAAATTTCCAGCAGTTGTCAATATAATTATTTTGTTGTCAGTTTGATGGCCGCAGGGTGATCTCCGTTAAAAATTTTATAAACTGTTTGATTCTTATCCAGAAACGATTTGTGTATTATTTTTTTTATATGTTTTGTGTATATAAAACGCTTAAGTTTTTTTTTAACAAATGTATTGAAAAATTGGGTTTTATAGAACTATTAAAGTTAAATGTATTACGTAAAAGTTCCACAGCAATCATGTGTTTTGGGAATGAAGTTACAGTCACAAATTCTTTGCGCATTTGGTAATTAATTAAAATAAAAATCCTTTTTTAATACAAACAGACGTTCAGGTTATAATACGTACTAGCAAGCAACTATTATAAAGCTATTTCTTTTAGCAAAATTTTCACCCTCAAGTAGGAAACAAAATATATCAAACCCAAAAAGAAAATATTTTTTTGTATCCATCCACCCCAATTTTACCGGACCGAGTGAATTGGAGCGATACGCGTGAATCAGGCCCGTATATGACAGACACAGTCAATCATTTTAAGACTATAAATATTACAGATACTTAGATAAATTAAAGAGAATACATTGAAGGGCCTACCATCCAATTACATGTATTCTCTTAAATTTTACAAATCGAATAGACGGTTTGTAATTTAATTTGATAAAAATATTGAAAGAGAGATAGTGGGAAGGTAAAACAAGGAAATCAACAGTGAGTGTAAGTAAGCAATTAATTTGATGACGAGACAGTCTAGATCAGTGGTGTCCAACCGAATTTGCACCAAGAGCTACGTTGAAACCATTGCCATATTTGCGGGCACCGCTTAGTTTAACTTCAATCCTAACTGCTCAAGGCTCGTTTTACTCTTCCTACATTATGTATTCTACTAACTGATATTTATGAAATTTATACAGTTAGGTAAAATAAAAGAAACTTCATAATAAAGCCCACTCGTTTTATATACAGATATTTGATATTTTACTATTTACATTTCGGATAACTTCCTAAAATCTGATTGCTCTGATGTGCATGCCAAAGTCATCTTGTTTTTTACATGCTCGTCAGTCAACATGTTTCTGCATTTGTTTTTTATTATTTTCAATTGGGAGAAAGCCTGTTCACATAAATAGGTCAACCCAAAAAACGCTTTGACAATTAGTGCACAGTTGAGTATGTTTTTGTATTTGATTGGGTCTATGGTCTTACAAACTGCATCGTTTTCATTAACAGTACTTTTTATTGCAATATTACTAAGGGGTGTAGTTATTTCCAGCTCGACTTTCGCTTTACTGATAAAACACATGTATTTTTAAATGTCATAAATTTCAACATAAACTTTGCAATTCTATTTTAAGTATTCTTCTGTCCATCTTTTTGTTTGCGGGCGCCTAAATTATACCACCATTGGACACCACTGGTCTAGATGTTCTTCTTACTTTAAAATTTAAGAATGGGCATATAGAGTTATCTAGAGAAGTCTTGTTTTTTGTTTCCGCAGTGCAACAAATGTACGGTTCTAACGGCGCAGCGGGGAAGCAGCAGCAGCTACAGCTCCAGCAACAGCCAATGACGGAGCTGCCGGGAAACTGGCGGCGCCCTGTGGGGCGGGACGGGGCGGCGCGGGTGCGCCCCTTCCGCAGGGGCCCGGCCGCGCGCTGAGGCCCGCGCCGCCCGCCGCGGCCGCGCCACACAAAGACGAGTGGTTCGTCTAACACTAGGTAAACATTCCGTCGTACATTCTTTTAGTTTGCTATACGATAGACAGGACAATATTGTCCTATCTCAGCTACGTGAACAGCCTCGACCGCGCAGGACAAAACAATTCGTCCATAGTTACGAGTATGTTTGCAAAAAAATATTATTAATTTTACAAAGAGATGTAGGTATTGAAATTGTTGACAAACGAAATAAATAATAAAGAGGCATTTTTCGTTGGAGCTACGCTATTTAATTCAACTCAATTAAATTAAATTAATTTATTTTAAATATAACATATACATTACAAACATATATTCAATACGTACATATTATGAAAAAGAAAAAAATACATGATAGAGACTCATGTTAAAGTAGTAGGAGAATTCTGCTCCGGAAAACCCCTTCAAATGCATAGAACAGATCAATATCCAGAGCGATGTTGTTCAGCATAGCGGTAGCCCTTTCAAGAGGTATAACCGTGGGTAGGTTGGTCCTGTTTATTGGAATATGAAACAATCTATGCTGACGCTGTCTTAGGTAATTATCAGGAACATACAAACCAATGCTCATCATAATTTCAGAATTATCGATCATACCGCGCAACAATCGATAAAAATGTGTAGTCAAATACACATTCCTTCTAGTCTCTAAACTGTTGTAGCCAAGCATACCCTGGAGAAACTTGGTCGGGTAGAGCCAAGGATAATACCCGCACTCTCTCATGTAGAGATATCTCAGAAACTTATCTTGGATTTTCTCTATCATGAGAGAGTACTTCAGTTCATGTGGCCCCCAAATCATCGAACCACTCTCGAGTCTACTTCACACCAAGGGGTTGTAAAGAGTTCTCAGTAAGCGGGTAGCGAAAACCCTGGCAATACGGAGAACGAATTCTAACATTTTCAATGCATTACCACTGAATGTCTCTGTGTTCATTAAATGTCAGGGTGCTCACAAATCTAACGTCCAGATCCTCAACATTCGATGTTCGTATCATATTCTGGTCATTCATTTTGTAGCGAAAAAATAAAGTTTTTTGGGCCCTAGTGAAGGACGTGACCGAATACTTGAAGACATTAAACCTAAGTTTGTTTCGCCATCCCCATTTAGATATTTTAGATAGATCTGCTATTGTCTTACTACCCTCTCCGTGCACGTTCCCACGAGGACTATGCTGCCGCGCACGGTGGTGGTGATAATTCGTTGCCTTGCGGAGATAGCCTGCCTGTCTATCTCTAGGACAACGTCTTGCTCCATTAACCTGTCTTCCAAATTTCAACAACACACTACTTTAACGGGACAATTAATATGTCCGATGCTTGGACAGGACAATGTTGCCCTGACTTCATGTAAACCCAATTTAAATGCAGAACCTTAGACAAATTATTTAAGTTACTATGGCTGACCATCGTAGGATTTACTTATTTATTCTTCCTCGTTTAATTTATTATCAACATTTTTTTTTCGTATTATAAAAATATATTTTTATCATTATCATCAGACCATAATTCGCACCTTATGGCGCATAGGGCACTGCATTGGTAAATATATGCAGTGTATTTCGATTTTGTGTTACAGGAAGGTAAGGTGATCAGTTCTACGCTTAATACATATACGTTTATATTTCAATACGTATTTTTTTTTAATTGAGAAAAACGTTGTTTTCACGTTCCTATAAATTTTTGTAATTTTTATAATGCTTTCAAAAAATAAATATTTGAAGAAAAAATTAAAGGAATCTAGAAGCAAAGCTCATATATTTTAGTTGACCCTTTCACAGTGGCTCAGGAAGGGTAATACTCTTGGGATCAAAAAGGCTTTGTAGTCTCGTGTGGATGCACACGCGAACCTTCGTATCCGTTTACACACATCAAAATATGAATCTATTACGGAAAAACAAATATTTTATTTCGGCATCGTATTAAGAAACATTTTTTGCTCTACGGCCAGATTGCTGTAATAAAAATACCTACCTAAATATTTTGACAAAGACATTTTTGTTTTTTTCTTTAGAGGTAAATTATTGCATCGTTAGCATTTATTAGATTGGAACGTTTATTTGGAGGAATTTTCGAACCGCAACGAAACGAAAAGGTTTGCGAAAAGTATCAAACTATTTACATGTTTTGATACATAAATAAAAAAAATATCATAATAATATTCGCGAATATTTTTATTTTAATATTCTTTCAACAGAAATAAATCTGTTGAGAATATTGAAGTCTTGTTATTCAATCTGCCCGTTCGTGTGATGTAACCGTGTACGTTGCAAACTGAGCTAAATTTACTAACATCTCAGCAACATTTATGAATATTACGACGATTTTTTCGAAATCTTTAAGTCAACCTTAATACATCAAAAAAAAGTTACGCCATATATTTAGGCACATTTAATAAATTTAATTGAAATATTTTGTCCATCAGGATCTCCGAAAATGACTTAATATCAAGTACCCAGAGACAAATTTATAGTAAAACATTAATTTGAGTGAATAAGATGTAATTTAATTAGATCATTAGGCAAGACACACATCATTATATTAAGATGAAAAGTGGCAGTATTTATCAGGCGATCATTTCGTTATCTCAGGATTGCTAAGGTTTACCTAAGGTTACCACACAATGACTTGAGGTAGTTTTTTCACACAGTATGTTAAAGACCAACATGTTTTTAAATGTAGCTGGCTAGTTTTCTCCATACTTCCATTTTCTACGATGTACCATCCTGCATAGGAATATAATTCAAACCAAGTATACATATTCAGCAATGGTTTGAGTATGTCCAAATGTTTGTAGACTGGCTGGATTTTCTCCCTAGGAAGTTTTTAAGGTCTTTTTTTTGCAACTGAGAAGGAAAACATTCTTCAGAAAGGTCTAAACATTTACACGGCTTATGACCTGTCATTGGCTGTTTTAAGTGACTTATTTATTCACCATTAATTTCCTCAACTCTTCTATCTCTTGACTGTTTAAAAATAAAATATGAAAGAGTCGAGGATATGAATGGTGAATGTTTCACAGTGTGTTAAATGGCCAGTTAAATGTAGAGAATCTTTTTTATTTTTTTATTTTTAATAATACACTAAACAAAAAAATACATTATCATCCGGTTTTTTATCATTCGAATAAATTCTATCAAACTTATATGTTATTCTTGTTTATATATTATGTAGGCGGTGAAACCACCACCTACTGTATGGAAATGTATGGAAGTGAAACATGGAACTGGCAGAGGAAGGATGAAAGCCGAGTGAACGCGGTTGAAATGCGATCTCTTAGACGAATGTGTGGGAAATCAATGTATGACAGGGTTACGAATGATGAAATCAGGCGAGAGTGTAAATCTGAGACAAGCATAATTGATAAGATTAAGAAAGGGTCTCTGAGATGGTTTGGTCACGTAGAACGAATGGACGACGAGAGAATGGTAAAACAAGTATATATGGCAAAAATGAACGGCAACGTTAGACGAGGACGACCAAGGAAGACGTGGCATGATCAGATAAACCAAAATCTTAAGTCTGGTCAAGTCAAAAGCAGACAGAACCGAAGGGCATGTATGACAAGATGTATGAATGTGGAAGAGGCTAGGATTTTATGTCAGGATAGACGTGTGTGGCGGTCCATTCTCTCTGCCTACCCCTACGAGGAAATGGCGTGATGGTAGTAGTAGTAGTAGTAGCATATAATATGTATTTGTATGTTTGTTTTGAATTAACGTACGCGTACTGTCATATCTACCATGTATTATTGTTGACATTACACTGTATTCACTGCATTTTGTGGTTACTTACCGTATTGTATGGGACTCGTTGCACATTATTTATTCAGTGTGTTTCAATTAAATTTTAAAATAAAATGCTTTTTTTTCAGAATAAGGTTAAGAAATTTACAACACTTTAAAAAAAAAAAAACATTTTTTGACTTAAATATTTACAAAAAGGTTTTGAAAGTAGATATAAACTATTACTTTTTATAATCAAATCTCTAACCAATCTCTTTTTTATACACTTTTCAATATAATTACAAGTTTTAAATTACACATGCACCCCTCCTTCATTCATTCACACACGCACATGCAGAAATACTTTTCTACCACATTGCACACTCTCCCTCATTTATTCACACACACACACACATTCACATACACACACATGAATACCAACGTCAATTACGTAAACTCTTTCGCTTTTATATTATGTTTTATTAGATTTACAGTGGATTTTTTAAATTGGCTCTAGTATTGTTAATACATGTCTACTTATTGTTTTATGTAAAAGCTATAAAAATCCCAAATAAAACTTGAAAGAGTAACTCGTTTATTGTCAAAAAATCATTATTTTTTTGTTTGAGCAAAACTAATAGGAAGACCCCCGGTCTTAGAAGTGGTTTTCGGATATGTGGAGTAAGTACTATATAAAAAGACTGGCAGCGGAAGGGAGTAAGACTGATCACTTTACCTACGTGTTACGTGGTCGAGATATGATGCAATTACTTTACCGATGCAGCGCCCTATGAACCATCAGATTCAGATTAGGGTTTGATGATGATCAGTATAAGGAATTCGAATATTACTACTGTTAAGGGAGAGTACGCTTTTCCCGTTTTTTGTTTCCGCCACCGATGCTACAGGGATTTGTTTTTTCTAGAGGTGGCCCGGCCACGCCTCGCAGGGTGAAATCCGCAAGCAATCGGGGTGAGCACCCGCCCACTGCCCCTTGCCAACACCAGCATTATCTTCGTAACTGCCATCACGATCCTCGTGCCAACATTGCTGGCGACCTCATCACCACCGACGGAGTCAGCAGTGTAGGACGAGAACACATATTCATTTGGCTAGAAATACTTTTCTACCACATAAGAATGTGTTCAAGCATTAAAAATTTTTGTTACAGGTTTTTACGTTTGTAAAAATACAAGATTCTTTATATTTTTAATTGTATGTTTACGTTTATACTTTTGAATACATTTATGTACCGGGTGGATCATTTCGATTGTGAAATAACAAAGGTATTTGCAAAAAATACTCAAAAATCAAATGCCTTTCGGGGTGTTTTATATTAAAATATTTACTTTTATTGTTTCGTCTTATTTGAGTACAGGTAGTTAAAGTCTCTAGTGAAAGCTTTTTTTTCATTATAGCAAATATCTTATAAACAAAATGATTTATAACGCAAAACTTCATGAAACTAGGTAATAAAAATTTAAACAACAGTAACGTTATTTTATAAAATATCTCCATTAATTTTATAATTATAAATCATATTTTCTTGCTAATACCGCTTACATTATAATAAATTGTTTTTAAACTGATGTTAATTTATTCTAAAGTTTTAGTGTTCAAATTCAGTTTAAATAAAAATAACATACAATGAATTCTCTCATATCATTTTTCGTCAATTTAATTTAAAATTAAACTCCGCGTGTCCTTTGAGTATTTTAGGGTTTTAAGGTTCTTATACGTCAGCTTCGACTGATAAATAATAAAATAAATAAATTTACATTAATAAAACAGTTAAGTGTTGGGAACAGGGAATTATTTTTTATTGTTTTTTCGCATCTTTTTCCCCGAGCACACATTTTAACCAACTTTTAGCAAATACACAATCGATATATTTTATACGGTTTCGTAAAATTTCTTTTATTTTTATGTTTAAAACATAAATAGTTTAAGGTAAGCTTAATTATTGTAGAAAGTAATCATAATATTGTTGTTTGAGTTTTAACAATAACCCTCTTGTTATATATGAGCCAACTGCTAGAAAATAATATACCTAATTCATGAAACTACTTCAAAATGGAAATCAAAATATAAATTAATTAACTTTATATTATTAATTATTGATATTTGTCCTTTGTTTCTGTGCATATCAAAATTCAATAAACATATTTCTGCATATCAATATTCTAACAAAAAAACGTTCAACTGTCCGTCATAGTGTATGTGGTTCAATTTTTACTTAATATTTCGTACATATCAAAATGCATTTCAGTACACATTCATTTTGAAAAAACTGTTTTAACTTATTTAGCATAGTTTTAGACGCCAATTGTTTTTATATTATTTATTTATTGCGATGTAATCATAAGAAATAACGAAAACTCCATTTCAAAATCTTCCTAGGGCAAAAATTTGGAATGATAGTAAGAGTTACTTTTTAGTACTGTTCCTACGAGTTTAGATATGCAAACAAAAAAATGTTTTTAAAAATAAACTCGCTGACCATAACCACTGAACACTTATCAACAAAAAAAAATGTAAGTTTTTCCACATTTTGTTCTGTGGGTCCCTTTTTTAAGCGTAATTTTATATATTTACAAAATGTAATGAGACAATACCTTTATAGTGTCTATCGTAATATTTAACATACTTTAAATACTATTTTTAAATATCTGTAATTCTTACACTTATTCATAAATAACTGTCGTTGTAAGGAATAGTTTTTTTAATGTAATACAATAGCTTTTTAAATAACCGCCTAAGTTTAGTTATTTTTTTGAAGCTTAAACTGATAAATATCAAGCAGACGCTTTGTATACAGTAATATTTATTACTCCTACTGGATGTTAAGCTTTTTATGAATTACCGAAAAAAAAAATTCAAGATCAATAAGTATTTAACAAAATAATCTAAATCATTAAATCTAATAATTATGTTTAAAAAATAAAAATTTCAATAAATGGACTCGCTTTTTATGACATGAACAGATATGTGGAAATAAATTCAAGAACCAATTTTTTAATAAATAATGTAAGAAATCTTTCATAGAAGTTTTACAAATAACATGAGGTTTTTCAGTAATTTTCTACCTTTTTAACTTACCTGTAATGCGCAAAACTGTTTACTGTAAACGTTTCCATGTATATTCATTTATCTTTAATGAATGCACCTCATATATTATGTATACGACTTTTTTTACACTTATAATTTACAAACCTTGCGTGTTTTGTAAAATTTTATATTGATAACTTAGTATTTACCTGATCAATTCATATCCAAAAGATAGTTTTTACATATCATAAATGCAATATTAAATATTTATCAATATTATTAATAATTATCTCAATGATTTGTGATTTTGTACTTCTTTAAACTACGAATGGGTAAAATAAATTTTCAATTGCGTTACTTTTATTTTAGTACATGCTTACGTGAACAAATATTATTGCATATTTTATACTCGTAAAAAAAATGCAAGGATCATTTAATAAATAAACAAATCGACCAGTTTGCAAGAATCGTTAAGTAAAGTAACTTGTATTTGTGACACTTGAGGCATTGAAATAAATCCGAGTGTTTCAAATATTTGTAGAATAATTTATAATCAGCCGATAACTGTTAATGATCATTTTCAATGATTTTAACTTTAAAATATATATGGGTTTATTTAATGTGTTTATATGAATTAATCATTCTTATGAATTGACTTTTGGGGTTGTACCTATCCAATGATTTTGTAGAATGCGTTATCACTGATTGTGTGTATCAAATGATTTACTTGATTTTTATGCAGTTAAATATGAGCCAAAGGATTTTTTAAATATGTATGTGTATGTATAATAAAATTAATTTGATTTTATCACAGATATTGGAGAATGTGTTCATTGATAATAAATTCGACATTGTTATGTAGCTAAACCTGGATATCATTTTACTTTGATAGAATATAAATATTGTAATTTGTAAAATAAAGGATGTACAGTGATATAAGTTTGAGAACACTAAAGGTATCGCAGGTATAAAGCATGGTGTAGTAATAACTTAAGCTTTTTTAGCGATGTAATTAAGAAAAATATTTTAGAAAAGTAATCCAAATAGCTAATTGGTTAATAAATGCAATTAATTGATTATACAAATGTTTGATAATATTTATAGAAATATTAATGGACTAAAGTAATAGTTGACAGATGTGTTAGTATTTTAATTTGGTTGTTTAGAAAAAATATTTTAACTGATTTCTACAATGATCTTATGTAACAACTACTTATTTTCATCATGTGTGTCGCTTAACATATTTGTGATGAATGGTTTTGATGTTATATGAAATGCAAATAAACAATAAATAAAAGTTTTACGGTGGTTATAAATTACCGCTATAGCACTGACGACTTTTATTCATCCCCACCTGATTTATGTTTTAACTTTAAGCTGAAGCCTTAATATATATCTGATACAAAAATGTAATTAGACATTTTCTAATATTTTACCAAAAACAAATGAAGAACTTCAGCCCTACGGGAAATTGGATTCAACAAATGTTTTACAAATGCTTACACACGGTAAAGTTACAGCATTAAATGATACGGCAAAGTTTCTTGAAAATGTACGAAAAAAAAATTAAAAATGTTGAAATAAAAGCACACTACTTTAAACGACGTCACTGGTTCGTATAAATCAACCAAAATAAGAGAGTTTTTGAAGATTTCCGTTTTACTTGCGACGGCAAGGGCTAATCGGCAGAGTTGACCGAGAAAAAGCGGAAGCGAATTTGAGACATCACACGCGGAGTAATTTCAGAAAAACAAAACTATAAAAAATCATACCGATGATAATACGATACACAAAAAAAACAAAAAATCTCGGCTTTCTTCGTCTATTAGCAATAAAAATAAATAAAAAAAACCACTAAACATTTTAAGATTATTTATTTTGATGAACTTCAGTTAGCGCCCAGTTTCCGCAACAGGCATAGCATCAAGGACTACATACTTCGCTATTTAAAAACAGATGTCGCTACTCAAATAGTAAATACACTGGTACTATTTTTTAAAAGAAAGGAACTTTCCACACTGTACCGTGTAAAAAATCCCAAAAAAAGAACTATGCTGGATAGGTATCCTCGTATGCAAATCTTTTCGGGATAATTTGTTTTATATTCCTTACTGTTTGTTGTACCTTAATTTTGTGACTAAAATATGTACCTGCTTGCTCACCACGTACCGCACACCGCATTTGTCTCCTTGGTAGTACCCACATACCTAAACGGAAAAATTGCTCGTTGCCAAACGAGAAAAACTGCCCGAGGGAGCTCTCTGTAATCTGGTAGCCTTGTGGTGAAAGAAGGTAATCCAGAATTACATAATATGTACTCTGCATTTAGCAAAATAGGGAATGAGGAACTTCAGCCCTACGGAAAATTGGATAAAAAAATGTTTTCTTGCGTGCAGTAAAAATTAGAGCATCAAATTATTCGGCAATGTTTCTTGAAAATGTAGGAAAAAAATAATAAAAAATATATTAATAAAAACGCACTCCTTTGATTGACGTCACTGGTTCATATGAACCAACTAATGATGTGAAAGCTGTGAAGGATACCCGGTTGGCTCACCGTTAACGAACCAATGGGAAGAACTAACAGAGAACAACTTCTGACGTCACTTTGAAACTTAAAAAAATCATAGCGCTGATAATACGAAATGTAAAAAAATAAAAAATAAATTTTTGGCTTAGTTTAAAAATCTTTTAACAAATTAAAAAAGACACTGAACTTCCACATTGAGCTACGAAAAATATGCACTTCAAAAAATCGCTACAAATCTTTTATTCACTATCATGATCGCATTTTATATTACAAAACACTAAGTAAAAATGCGATGTAGGGCATTCTAATGATTAACACGTAAAGCCCAATGATTAAAAAAAATACACAGGTGGCAAAGTGGGGACTTACAGACCAAGTTTAAAAAGTCGCTTTTTAGGCCTGTACTGTGGTTTTTTTAATTCAAAAAAATATTTAAATGTACATCTTAATGTCGATTTTAATATTTTTTATGCCTTAGCATTGAGATGACATGTCTTAAGTTTTTTTGTGAGATTTTTTACGTTTTTTCTAATTAAAATTAAAAATATCGAAGCGACGCAAATAGCCTTTAACAAAATAAATGAATGCAAAAAAAATATATTTTTTAACCGTCTTATTTCGAATCGTTTATTCGTATTTCGTCATATCAAAACGAGGTTTCAGTGTAATTATTTAAATATGAATAATAAAACGATTAATTGAGTGATTTTTTTTTTGTACTTTTATTATTGTCGATTATTATTCATTTATTTATTTGATTAATTTACACCGATCGTAAAAATCCACATGATACGGTTTGCCGTATTTTGATAAGTGCTAGTTGATTTTTATTGTATAACATTAATCCAACAAAAGTAAATAAATTGAAGAATGGCCATCCTCGTGCTGTACTGGTTGGTGCATTTGCCTGCTACTAATTAAATAAATAAATATACAAAAACAGTTTCACGATAGCAATTGATCCACCCTAGATTTACCGTGCCACGTCGCACAGCGGTCCCAAATTCAATTCTGACGGGAAATTTCTCAAATATGCAATAAAATAGTAATTAATGGTTTGAAAAACTGAAAAATACAGAAACTGCAATATTTATCGTATGAAATACTTGTTTTATTAAAGAAATGTGAATTTCTTGCTTTGGCTTCTGATTTTTTTTTTTAATAAAAAAAAAAATTAGCGTTCTTATGATTTACCCAAATTTTTCAATTTTGGTGGCCATTTTCAACGAGTTGTCAATAACTCACTATTAGAAAATAGAAATCAAGTTGGGGTCGAGTGGGGTTCGAACTTCGGACCTCGGACCTCTGATCCGTGAGTCCGCAACACTAGCCACGGGACCACAACCCGATTCAAAACGGAATTGAATGAGCATATACTGTCGTTTTGTAAGTTTTGCGTCAGCAAACAAAGCTAGTGCTTTTTCAGGTGAGTACATTTTAGCCGACCTAGGAGAGTTTCTAAATGCTTTCTTTATTCTAGTTGCTCTCTTTGGAGAAAACAGAATTTCTTCAATCATTTTTGCAGCATCCTTTCTTCCCGCAGACCTTAAACTAATTTGTGCAGCATACATTAACTCGCCGCCAGACACAAACACAAGTATAGGCTTTTTTTGCTTAGTTTTTTTCGTATTATTACCAAAAGATTTCTTCCTGCTGGTATTTCCAGAAAATGATGGTACTTCTGATATATGTGGAATCTCTTCAGAAATCAATTCAGGAAAATATATTTTAGCATTCAACCACTTTTTTAAAATAAATATTTGTAGTGTTCTGTTACTTTTTACACCCATTTTGATCTTAATGTGCGACAAAAAAGTTGAAATTATTACAAATTTGAGCTAAAACATTTTTTTGTCAGTTTTATTATTTTTCCTTCGCCAAATGTCAAACAAGATTCTTCGAGAAATTGAGCAATCTGAAATAAAAAGTGACATACATTCTAAATTGGCGATTTCTGGCAGCTTATTTTTTATGGATTTTATAACATATATATCACCCAATAAAACGAAAAAATAATGTTGATCGGTTGTCTGGGGGATATATTTGTACGCCTTCACAAACTCAAATGATAAACTTTTATAATCTGATAATTCACTGTTTTGTTATTTCCCCTTAAACCCATGAAATAAAAAAGCAAAATAACATAAAAAAGTGAATTATTAAGAACATACCCTCAATCAAAATATCCATAATGTAAAATCAAACAACAATGCTAACGCTTTGCTAAAAAGGTGTTGTCAACTTGGGAATGCAAACGCTATTAAAACAATGAAAAATGTTTGGTGCCTTATAATTAACAACTTTGGCAACATCGCATTGCGTTAACATTGTTGCCATATGAGTAATTGACTTGGTTTATGATGCTCCATTTATTTTTTAAGATATTATGTAAGAAATAGTTGGAATTAAAAATAGTGAATAAATAACCCGATTTCCCGCTGGAATTGACTTTGAAACCTCAGTGCACCGGGTAGATTTTTTCGATCCGATCCGTTTGAAATGGGCCATTCTCAAATCGCTGTATGTTGACTATCCGTTGAAAAATATTCACGGGTCATTAAGTATTTAAACAAAAAACAAATATGGTTTTATTCTCAATCGGTTCTTACGTGTTAAATAAATCAAGGCAAACATGCAACCGGAAATAAAGTAAAAAACCATTGATTGAAAAAAAAACACGTTAAAAACTTATTTGTAAATATGTTTTTTACTAACAGGATGCTGGGTTATTATTCAGCTTGAACCTAACTAAATAAGTATAAGTATTGTTTTTAAAACACAATAATAAAACAGGAAATCTTTTAAGAAAACGAATCACATAAAACAAAACTTACTTTAAAAAATCCCTTCGCCATCATCACAGTATACATAGCTACTATTAATTAAAATATTTTATAACATGCACTGTAATCATTGATGGGATGCGACAATGCATGTTTAGAACGAAGGGGAAATGTAAAATTATAACATGTTTAAAGTAAATATTCAATTTAATTGGACTCATAGTCTTGGGATACGTTATTATTATATTTTTTTGTAAAAGGTAGTCAAAACATCCGCTTTATTTTCTATCTCAAAAAGTATGACCATGTTTTTATCAGCGAATAAACTTTCAATCATCACTTCTTCATAATATTCATCACAACTCTTGCATTCCAAAATATCTTGCTGAGAGTTTTATTTACATTTCTGATCACGGTCATTTGCTTCGCTCTTCTCAGGAGAGAACCTTTTCCATTTCGTGACATAGTACATCATTTTTAAGCTATTTCTTTTCCGTTCAAGGTGCTCTAGACTTTGGAATGAGCTACCTCTTCATTAAAAAAATTCACCTTTTCTAGCCACTTTCATGAACCGCCTGAAACATTACTACATATCTTCAGAATATACTACTCATACTAATGATTAGTTACGTAAACCTTGACGAAGAAGCTTGTTTGATTTGAAACCAGTCAATGAAAAAAAAAATTGATTAAAAACAAAGTTGTTTTATTTATTTTTTAAATTTATTTTAAAAAGTTAACTACATAAAAAATGTAGAACATGTTTTGTTTTTTTTAACATGAATAAAATGTGGCAGGTAGGTAGGTACTCCAAAAGTACCTGGGTTCTTACGGGTTTTTAGTGTTCTTGTCTTTACTTTTTCATTTTCATAACATATTACTTCAAAGATGCTATGATTTATATATACGATCGTCATCATCATAATTCCATGTCCTGGTTGAAGCATATGGACTCTACAAAAAGGCTTTATGCATCTGTATCGGCTGCCAGCTCCTGTGCGTCCTTCCAAGTTAGGTTCGCGCCCTGTAATTCTGACGCAAACTACCGACGAACAGTCAGCAGAGGACGTACGACGAGAACCTGATGCCTTGTAAGGTAGGCAAACGTGGTTAAGGCTCCCAGGAGGCATTCGCAGTATATGGCCCAGCCAATTTTTGTCGACAGTTGTAATCGGAGTTTTCCGCGTTCGTTATTTTATTACTTCATTCCTTACAGAGTCAAACCACCGCGCACCCAAGATTCTTCTCAGATACCTATTCTCAAAATTCAGTATTTTGCTGTGTTGGGCCCTAGCGAGGTTCCACGAATCGCAACCGTAGAGGAGAATAGGTATGCAGGAGTTATATAGGCGGCATTCGATTTTCACTATCTGATCTCCAGACAGCCTTTGTACTGTTGAATGTGACGCCTGCTACTCCTAGCCGCACTCCTAGTTCTTTTTAAAAGCTGCCATTTTTCGCAACATATACTCCCAAGTATTTGAAACTCTTTTTACCCTTCCGATGATTTGGTTTGACAGTCAGGAGATTTTAAGCATCAAGCAACGAATTGTTACTCTGTACGTGGGTTTTTGCAACATTCGTTTTTAAACCCATGCATATGGAGAACCTAATTAGCTTATCTACAGTGACCTGAAGATCCCCAACTGAATCGTCAATTATAACCAAATCGTCGGCATTCTCTAGGTTGCAGAGTTTTGGGAGGAAGAGATGGATGTTCATCGGTTCGATGAAATTTAATTCCTTAGAATGAAGTCAATGAGAATTATAAAAAGTAAGGGTGGGTATAAAAAGAACGCAACCTTGACGAACTCCGGTGGTGACCTCAAACTGATCTGTAACAACATCAACGCCTAAAGAGTTGAATCGAGTTATGTTCCCCTGGAAGTCTCTGTGCCCTCGTTTCAAAAGTTCGTTCGTATCACATATATCTATCTCACTCCAAATAACTCAAAATCATATTTACCTCTCGTTCATATTACGTACAAACAGACACTAATATACGGAAATATTACATGCTACGAATACCGATAAAAATATATAAAATAATGGATTGCTGTTGTGACGTCAAGATTAGTGATATTGTTTTTCACAAATTTCAGCGCCCACGAACAAATAAACATGAATCGTGACGTATTAGGGGGGTGGCCAATGGAATCGCCGTTTTTGCGGGAATTCAAAATTACAAATTAAAAAATATTTTTTATGCTACTAATAATTACCAAAAAAATTGTTTTACTAGACAGTATTTCATAGACCTTTATTACTTTAAAAATGTATAAATAAAGTAATATTTCCCTATTATCGAGCTTACTTATTGGAAAAGGCAGCTGTACATGCTGGTCAATACCATCATCAATAAGTTGGCAAATGTATAAAGGGGGTATTTGTGGCTGGCATAGGGGGCACACGCGCTAGCAGAGCTGGCACACGCGCTTGCATATGCGCTGGCAAGCGGTCCGCCTATTGTCTGTTATTTAAATTCCCTGAAACACCTCAATTTCCGCTAGATTTTATGAATCCGTCTTTGGACCCTTTTTTACAGTGATTTTAGATGTTTTACATCATTCGTGGAAATGTTTTATTACTTCTTTGAAGTTTTAGGCTGAAGATGTCCCAACCTTCCTACCCATAATTATACATTGGTAATTTTGTTGCTATTGTTTCCCCCATATTTGTTGAAAGGTAGTAGATATATTAAAAATATTTCTATTTTTTTAAAAATAAATTGAAAAGTAATTGAAAATCAATTGAAAAATTAACGAACACGCACAATTGCTACCGGCTTTATTCTCTTTTTTCAAAGATCATTTTTTTGTCACCGGCATGCAACCGCTAGATATTAAATATTATGCTTTACATTTGACGATCGTGACGTGTCAGCTTCAAATATTGAGTGTTGTGAGGATCGTCTTTTTAGATAATTTTATTTTATACAGGTATGCACCACAATATGCCGAGGCACTCAAATACAATGGTGAATGAGCAAATGCAGTACTATAGGAAATTGGATAAAAAAATATTTTTTTACGGGCTCATTTCATTTAATGTACATGGCGAATTTTACCTAAAACGAATGAAAAAAAGTTATAAAACTGAATTAGGTGCTGTAAATGACGTTAAAAGTTCTCCCAAATCAACCGATGATGGAGTATTGCGATAGGTTTCCAGTTTCCGGGAAGCCTACTTACCAATCAGCACAACTCAATTAAGAGAAGTAGTGACGTCACGCACGGAGTAATTTAAAAAAATACTGAACTTCAAAAAGTCGTAGCGATGATAACACGATACATAAAACAAATTGGCTTAACTTAACAAAAACAAAAAATCATTGAACTTCCTCATTAGGATACAGAACACCCAAACTTCAGAAAAATCACATTCAAGTTATCGAAACTGACCGGGAATCGAATCCGCAACCCGTGTGTGACGCAAGCAAGCGTCATTTTCACCACTGAGGCCGCGTTAATTCTATCAAAAGTACATCATAATCATCATCATCATTCCCTTTCCGCACCTAATGGTGCATAGGGTGCAATGGTCAGCGCGTTTGCCTATCAAGCTAGAGGTCTCGGGTTTAATTCCCGACATGGTTAATATTAAATATTTACTTTAAATAGTGTGTTTACACTTAAATAGTTCATAGTCCCTGGACTGGTATCTGAAGCGTAAGACTGATCATCTTACATTCATGTAACAAAAATGATCAAGATACGCTGCGATTGGTCTACCAATGCAGTGCCCTATGCACCATTCAGGGTGGAAAGGGAATAATGATGATGATTATCATTGCTTTGATTTTTTAAAGTTTCGTAATTTTGAAATTACTCCGTTCGTGACGTCCGAGTTGTTGTAGGTGAGTAATGCTGTCATTTTAAATAAGAACCCCGTAGCTGTCAAAATACACTAAACGTTGAAAAAAATGGCTTCCCGGAAACCGGAAATTTAAAATATCAAAACACTTAACAACGTTATACTTGATTGGTTGATTCACAAGAACCTGTGACGTATTTTAAAGTACTTAATTTTTTTTTTGTCATTCATTTTCGAGATACATCGCCGTACAATTAAATGCTCTAATTTTATCGCGTATAGCAAAATATATTTTCCCAAAGTTCAATAATTCCCGTAGCACTAAACTTCCGCATTCAGTCAATTCAGATTTCAACTGAAATCTCACTTTTTTCGTTTTACGAAGGGTACAAACCCTCAATTTTAAATCAGAAAATGCGATACGTAAATTCAGCTTAGTTAAAATGTAAGTTTACGAATTAAATTGAAAAGCGCCCTTTGAGTGAGTTTTCGCAAAAATGGCGCTTTATAAATCAGCTAAAGATTATAATTATTATTGTTCCATATGTTCATTTTAGGATCCAACAAATTATAAATATCATGAGGTAGGTAGGTACTTCATCGCAAATGTTAAAACAATAAATAAATCACCGGTATTTTCATGCTTAATCTTTTCTACCTGTTCACCCATTCTTCTCTTGAAAATGGAATAAAACAAAAGCAACCCTAAAAGCGTACGGCGTCTCGCTCTTTTGACAGGTCGAGCTTCCCGCGTGAGTCCTCTGCCTCGCTCTGTCAGTCCAGACCGGCTTGTCGCGAGCGGCGCATGCGTGCCACTACCCAGTGCCAGACCCACGTGCTTCCGAATCCGAAAACCGTATTTTTAATTAATTTATTACAGTCGATTATGCAAAAACGATAACCTGACAGCATAAAAAACGAACGTATTCAATGTTTATTGAATAAAACAATTACTTGCATACCGAAATAACATTAAAAACGCGAGTTTTTACGAAACGAATACGATTTTTCCCGCGCGAATTATTCCAATTTTCAAATGCACGAACGTACAACTTGATACAATTTACCCCGCATTCAAAATTGAAAAAATACATTGAATTAGTTTATATTTATTAACTGTGTGATTGATGTAATGTTTTTTTTATTGCAATTGTGTTAAAATATGTTTTTATTTAAATCACGAAATTATTCGTGTTAATAAAATGTTAACCTAGGTGTTAAGTGTTGGATTAACATATTATTGATAATTTATATGTTTATGACTTGCGAAATAAAGTTATGTAGTGTTTGAGTCTAGTTGAGATGTAATTACGAATTTCTCGTGAGGTGATTTTATAGACAGATTTACAAAATGTCTAAGTTTTGTTGCGTTTTTGTGTTGGTGGTGACATTTTGTTTGTTATTGTTTACGTCTGAAACGTGGGCTGGAAATAAACACAAAATTAGTAAAACAGGTAAGCTTTTTAAAAAATATTTTTTACATATCTAATATGCCAAGTTTGAAATGAATTCGCTTTTAATAGTTTTATGTGAATATTTTTTTATTGAATATATAAAAATACACGACAGCATAAAGTTTTTACAAATTAAAATGCTGGGCAAATGGAAGGTATACTTTTTTTTTTGTTTATCGTTGTATTTTTTTGTTAAATTCATGCAATTAGTCTGTAGATTCCTGTTTTTTTTTTTGCTAATAATAATTCTGCATTCAGAATTTTCGTAAATTATGCCATATTTTATTCAAACAATTACACTCCATTAGCCACTATTTAAGCAAACGTCATACTCTTGAACCTATATTTAACAGACAATGTTTAATATTGATTGTCATGTAACAATAATGGCCTTTTGAACAGGTTATATTGTAAAATTAAATAAATAAAATTAGAAAACACGTAACTTTATGTTACGTGTTTTCGGTATTTACTTTTATTTGGTCTAATTTTATTTATTTCATTTTACAACATAACCTGTTCAAAAGGCCATTATTGTTACACGATTCAATGTTAAAATATGACAAAAAAATATTTGTATATTATAAATTAATAAAACGAATTATTTAAATTTTTTATTCTTTCTCTTGTTATGGTTGCATTTATGAGCACCTACTACTTTTACTTTAAAAGTTTTAAATATATTCTAGTATACGAGTTTGTTTATTCTTTAGTTTAATTGTTTTTTTTCTGTATTTTTCTTTTTTTTTCTGTTTTGTTGATATGTTATCTTTTTTTCTTCCTTTTTTTAATTTTTCGAAATCACCAAAAACAAAAACATATATTTTCTTATTATTATTATGTTTGCAATCTTCTATTTGAATCTTTATAAAAACTAATGTCTGAGCACCCGATGACAAACCATTTATGTGTTTATTCTTATAATGTGTTATTTTTTTATTATTTTTTTTAAATTTTTTTTTTAACTTATTTATTTTTCCATACACATATTATTTACAAAGAAATATAATTACAAAAATACACTTTGAAAAAATACATATTGTAATAACATGTTGAAAAATACATACTGTAATAACAATTGAATTAAGTGAACTGAAACTCTATTTTATTATGATATTATATTTTTAAATAACAATTGTTACCATAAAGCATTGCCCTTGATTTTTGAAATAAACTTTATTTTTTACTTATTTATAAATTCATTGCATATACACATATTATTGTTCACATATGGAGTGTATTCTGGTTAGATGAGTTTAATAGCCATTTAATATGGCTCATCTCGTTCTAAGATGGAGATTTTTTATGATTGATTTATATAGATACTGAAAGACAGTTATCAAGAAAGCAAACATTATTTTATTACTAATGTACCAAGGCGGAACAAAAAGGCCCGATCCTGATAATTAATTACCGTTTAGAATACTTGGGCTGGAACAAATCACGTTTAAATATTATGATCTTACAAGGAATCTAACACAAATCCTCCATACGTGAGGCAAACATCTAAGTCACAACTTCACGGATGGTGGGGGGGAGTGAGTATTTTTCTATTCAAACGAATGGTAATATAGGACGAAGATAATTAAGAAAGACGCATGATCAGTGATCACGCTACTCGCCAGATATTGGATGCACGCTCGAATATTGCATTTTGCTGGTTCGCAGGATTTGGCGTTGCTATGCGTTATCTTTATTTACTTTACCACCGAATTCCAATACAAATTAATGCAATTACCTACCTTGTACTGGGCTTCTTTCAACCTTAATGTTCGAACTTCTCTCACGACAAGCTATATCAGATCCTGTAGTTAGATTGGCACTTGTTCTTGATTATTATTTCATGCAATAACACGACACAGTGGGTGGGAATTACTTATTGATAGCTAAAATAACGATCGCGCCATAAATATTAAAATTACGTGTACATTCGTTGACAGTTCAGTTCTTATTGGGCCGGAGAGAAAAGTATTGTACCCACAGTAGAATAATTACAATATTTCCACTAGGGCTCAGTAGGTAGCATTGAATTTAACACAGCAACCTAGTACTATAAAGAAAGTATATGTCACGTAACTAATCAGATAAACCAAAATCTCAAGTTTCGTCATGTCAGAAGATACAACCAAAGGGCTTTATGAAAAGGCATTTGAGTGTGATAAAAGCTAGGAATGTGTTTAAATTTATTTCAACAGAGAGGGAAAAAGTTTTCGAGAAGGGAATATGGAAGTCAAGGCATTTACAGGGCTTATGACCTGTCATTGGCTGGTTTGAGTGGCCACTTTACACACTGGAATGTGTGCCAGAATATACGTGTGTGGCGGTATATTCTCTTTCCCTACCGCTACAGGAAAATGGCGTAATGGTAAAAGAAGTTCGATTTAATGGTGCTTAAAGCGCTGATTGAAACGGTTAGCATTCAATAAAAATAGGGTATTGTCACCATAATGTAGGGTATCTATCTTAGAGTATAAACGTCTATATTACCATGGCCGTATCAGCCTAATTTGGTGCCTTGTGCGAAGGTTGTAAATTGTAAATGGCGCCCTTTTTCATCCCCTCATCTAATTTAGAATTCGAACTTTATTCTTTTGAGTTCGGTACTGCTTATTACAGGGACTGAACAAGGATATTAAAATGCGGCCAGAAATCGTATATTTTAAAAATTTATGAGAATAAAATTATTGAAAAGGTACTCGTATAAAATAGAAGATTGGCAGACCGATATCTCAACAAAGACGAATTTATTCTAATTTTGATTTGATTGCAATCCTGTGGTAGTGTCTCTAATCAGATGTCCAAAGTTTGAATCCTGTTAACAACTAGATTTCCTTCTTGGGAGATAATTAGGAATTGGTATCTTTATATCGTCCTTTCCCTGACAATACCGAGTAAGTAATTTTTGCTCCTTTTTCATTACGACGAAAAAACTGCCTATTACTAAAAGTAGGATTACATTGTCGAGGCGGTTCGACACAACACACGAGAACAACGTAATCCTGCCTTTAGTATGCGCTTAGTTTGTGTTACTGCTTAACACTTACTTAGTATGAAAAGACATAGTTTAAATAACTCCTCGTTAGCCCTGTAAATGCCTAGACTTATATGCCCTTTTCAAAAGGGTATATATTTAAAGGTTGTATTTGTTGTTTTTTTTATTTTGTTGAAGGAAAGTCAAGAAAGCCTCCTTTTAAACGGGAAGCGTAAAACTTTCCTTTGTTTACAGGCTAGTTCACCCACTCAACAAAACTTTGAACCAGTTTATTGCAAATAAACAAAACTTCTATCAATCAATATTAAAGATTATACAACAACCGGTTCAATGATTTGTCATAATAACATAAATCGTATTCATAGAGAAATATCGCTGAAAGATGTTTTTTTTTGTTGCTGAAAAGCAGTTGTATCAAAATTGACTTGCCATTGAGTGATGTGGTCACTGATCACATTATATTTTTGTACATAATTGGAGGAGTTTACTGAATTAATAAAATTTAATACTCCCCTATATTCGTGAGTAAAATTGTAGTAACCTTTATACTTGTAATAATTGAGACAGGTTGTGGTCCTTTGGGCAGTGTAGCAGACTCAGGAGAAAAACGTCGAAGGTTTGAATCCCGCCCTACCTTAACTTGTTTCTCATCTTCTAATAAGGTTATCTACGACTAAATAAAATATCCCTAAACTTAAAACATGTAGGTCAATCATAAGGACGCATATTTTTCTTTTTAACCCGCCCGTTTGTGTGATATAACCGGCGTTGCTATTGCACTTAATTTATTAACATCTCATCAACGACTATAAATCTTAATATATAAGCAACATAATATATCATGTATTTAGAGAACATTAGATAATTTTTAATCAAATGTTTTCATAATTTTTAATCAATGTCCATCATAATCTCTAAAAATGACAAAATATAGATTAGGCTCAGTGAAATATAAAAAAAAAAAATTCGTGCAATGACGTAATCAAATTAGATCACTAAGCGAGACACACATATAACTTTAATTAGATGAAAAGTGACAGTGATTATCAGGCGATCATTTCCTCACCTCAGGCTATCTAAGGTTAGCCTAATGTAACCTCAGGTTACTACACAGTGATTCGAGTAAGTTTTTTCAAAGAGGTTAAAATATATGAAAAAAATAAAAACATGGTATAAAAATGTAAAATATTATCTAGTTGAATAATTTAGTCGTTGCTTAGTATGTAGGTGAAAAATGCATCTCACCACAACAATAAAGGTTTCAGCTTCAGGTTTCAGCAGTAAACGATAAGTCTAGAGAACTTGACTCAAGTGTAGTGAAGGGGCAAGTTACTCCTAAAAATGTTATGTAATTTTTTTTTAGTTAAATTCAATAATTTATAAATAAGGTCATGTAGTTTTATTCACTTTGCTAAGATAAGCCTGGAAGTAAATAGTAATTAAGAGTTGGCCTATGGATAGACTGCATTTTATTATTTTATCATTTTTTAATTAATTATATAGCACCCTTGAAGTGATCACTCAAGACACCGGCACTATAGAAATTGTCAAAATTTATTATTATTAATACCCACCATATTTCCTATAATTCTGGTTATAATATTTCCATACTGAAAATTCGTAAAGCGACTTCACTAAACTACCCCATATGATAATATTTTGATATTGGGGTGTCATCAAAACGGAAATGAAACCATTTTCATCCATATATATAGAAAACTAGCTGAGAAGCAAGTTAAATGTAAATATAGTCAATGATTTGTATCAAACCGATTTTCATAAAACGTATAAATTTATTTATGTTTCCGCATTTTTCATTTTGCGTATTTAAAAAAAAATATCTATCTCATTAATTTTTTTAAAAACTCAAATACCATTACCACGAGGCTGACATTTTGGCTTTTTTGCTTCCCATACAAAAGGTTTTGGGTTCGATTCCCGACATGGTTGATATGAAATATTACTTAAAAGGGTTTTTTACACTAGAATATTTCATAGTCCCTGGACTGGTACCTGAAGCGTAAAACTGATCATCTTACCTTAATCTTACAAAAATAATCAAGATACGCTGCATTTGGTGTACCTATGCACCATTAGGTGCGGAAAGGGAATGATGATGATGATGAATAAAAAAACAGCAAAAGAGTAAAAAAGTTTAAAAATAATACGTAATCATTCATTTTATCCGCATGCGCACTTTAAATATGCGCATTTAAATAATGCATTTGTCACGAGATTTATCATGATTCCCTTTCCGCACAGGGCACTGCATTGGTCCACCAATCGCAGCGTATCTTGATCATTTTTGTTACGTAAAGGTAAGATGATCAGTCTTGCGCTAAGGTACCAGTCCAGGAACTATGAAAAATTTAATGTAATAACACCCTTTTAAATAAATGTTTCATATCAACCATGTCGGGAATCGAACCCGAGACCTCTTGCATGGCTGGCTTACGTGCTGACCATGACACTATGAGGCCGAATTATGAACATCAAAAAGTATTATTTACAACTTTGTAAAAAAAAAAAACAGATAAGAAATCATACTTGTATCGCTACGTTTAAATAAATTCAATGTTTACTCAAATAGTTAAATCAGCCACACAACAAAGCGACTTGACTGTTCATTGAATTCTCGCATTCAACTGAATGGCTAGACCGTTCGTTAAATAAATTAAGATAACTCGTCATCCACGAGGCCTACGTCACAAAATTTATAATAATTTATTAACTTATAAATTAAATGTATATGCATTGTTATGTTCATTGTCACGTTCTTCTTCCTTTCCGAAGCGGGATCTGGAGCGTGCGGCCGCGGTCTCAATTCAGAACTAACACTTTATTCCTTCACTGTCATAGTGGGAAATTAGAAAAAGGTGATTGTGCTGACCACGTGTATTTGATTGATCACAAATTGACAATACTGCAGTGAGGGGTACAATGAAAGCTTTTAAAGTTTCTTTGTTTTGTTATTTCCGCGGTTTGATTGTACAGGAATATTAGTTTTTCGCTTAAATTAGTTTAAAAAAAAATTGATATTGATATGAGAAACTGAAAAAAGACTCGAGTCTTTTTAAACAGTTTCGGGAAAGGGGTGGATGCTATTATTGTACTGTTATTATTAGAGCACGCATTAGAATATGTTTATGATTATTAAATATACTTCAAGATTCGAATTTAAATGGTTCGGTTTTAACCCCTACCTAGTGTCGCAAACTTCCAGATCAGAGGTTCGAAGTTCGAACCTCGCTTGACCATAACAGTTATTTAGAATAATTAAATGTAACAGTTATTACTTGATTCTAATTTAAGTATAGTAAGTTACTCACAACTTATTAAAAATGTCCCGTTAAATTAAACATGTTTAACTGCCTATATAATAATGTATAAAGCCTGTTGATGAACCAAGTAAACATACAAATTTCGTGTGTGTTAGTAAGCACACCGCAATATTTTATTTGAAAAGTTTTTATCACGCACAGTGTTTGTTTAATGGCTATTATAGATTTAAACGTAATCTGAAGTGATTCAAGTAGGTATGTTTTATATTATTTATATCTGTCGGCCTCGTGGTTTAATGGTTAGCGCGTTTACCTACCATGCAAGAAGTCTCGGGTTCGATTCCCGACATGGTTGATATAAAATATTTATTTAAAAGGGCGTTTTTACACTAGAATATTTTATAGTTCCTGGACTGGTACCTGCAGTGTAAGACTGATCACCTTACCTTCATGTAACATGTAAGATATGCTGCGATTGATGTACCAATCCAGTGCCCTATGCACTATATGGTGCGGAAAGGAAAGGAAATGATGATGATAGTGATGTTTTATATTTTTGTTAAAATTCTCTCTTTTTTCTTTTCCCACGATTTGTTTTTTACTACCTTTCTCATTTTGCTCTTATTTTGTTTATTCAATTAAATTAAATTATTTTCTTTTATTTATTTATTTATTTATTTATTTATTTATTCACACTCTTTATCAAAATACAATTCCATGTTCACTTTGCCCAGCTAACAAGGGTACATACCCCGTTCCAAGCTAGGCAATTACATTGTAATATATATTATAATTGTTAACAAATTAATATAGAGCACAGACAAACAAAATATAAACTTATTCGGATACACATTTTGATTCATATACATACAGACATACACATATATACACATGTACATACACACACACGTACATACACCCATGCGCATACACATACATACATTCATAAAAACATAGACAATTTATTTATGCGAAACTTCATGGTTGTCATCTATAAATATATATTTTTTTAAATTATTCCTTATTTTTTATATTTTATTTTTGACATCCAGTAAGGTTCTCCAATCCGTGGCATGCATCAACTTTTCTGACTCCCTACGACCAATGTCATGAAAGAGCGAGTTTATTAGTTGTTTATATCAAAGTATTAAATTATTACTGGTTTTTCTTTGATTATTTGTGTCGTTTCAATTTCATTTTATTCAAGTAAAATCCCACCAAACCACTTTTTGATGGCCTAAATAAAAAAACAACGAATTCACAAATATATATAGCTGGAAAGACCAGTAGATAGTAAATAGATAAGTATACAAAAAAAATATACCCAAATAAACGAGTTTAATAACTCCCATAAAAACTTTGGATCGAGTAACAACTCTCTTATTTGCCCTTGTTACACGAAATGTTTAATATAATTTCTTCCGGAAATAAATTTAAAATACTCAAAATTATAGTTAAATCGGCTCTGCACCATTCAAACATTTTACTGAAATAATACATTATACACGATTCATTCGCCGGATTGCTAGACAAAACCATCGGACAAAACGAATCAAATGTGAAATGCAATCTCAAAATTCTATCACCGGAGGAAGGTCATGAGACCTAAATAAATCATTTTGTTTTCCTTACAAAAATAATCCATAGATCTGGCATCCTGTTGCAAGTGTTGATGACGTGTTAAAAATAGGCCGAGCGGGCGGCAACACTTTGCGGTCTTACTTTCTTTCATTGTTGCGAACATTCACAAGGTAGGGAATCTAGGAATTTGGGTAGATTCCAAGTTCCGAGTACCGGCTGGTGTCTGGTCAAGTGGTTTTACGGCTGCACCGGCAGAAACTCTCGTAAAATATATCATTAGTATGCTAGAAATCGACGGTTTCGCACCTTTTCTATTCAATTATATTATCGAGGGGCAAAAACCCAGGGTAGGTAGGCAAATATATTTTTTTAAAATAAGTATCTCGCCGTGTGTGTTCTTGTTTAAAAAAGTTAACTATTTCAGACCTGAATTATTTTCTGTGGATATCAAAGATTGTATTAAATTATTTAAAAAAATACTTTAGAAATTATTTAACGTTCATATTTAATAATAATTTAGTTATAAATAAATAAAGTTCATGAAACTTGCAAAATATTTTATTGTTAAGTATCTTTTTTTTTTAAATAATTTTAGAAACTAACACAGTCATATTTATATAAACAATACACACAGAATAACAAAAAAATACAATACCAATTTCGAGTTTCAAATAGAAACGAAAATAAATAAAACACAAGGTACAGCTCGCTAGGGGTGATAGGAAGTAGGATGGGTAAATAGGAAAGTAAGAAAAGAAGGAAGAATAAATAGTAAGTAAATATAAGCGATGAAAACAGATTTTTTTTTATACAAATGTACACATACAATATACATACATATACTAACACACATGCACATTCATATATATATTATATTAAATTATTATTATGTATGTATTATAAATATACATATATATATCTATACATACATATAGACATCGCATCGATTATAATAAAAAAAAATTGAATGAATAAATAAAATTAGTTAATTTTAGTGAAAAAAATGTAAAGTTTGGCTTACATATACGTAACTTATAAGGACGAGCCAAAAGCCAGCTGTCGAAATAAGAAACGAACATTTTATTGGTATGCCGACTACTTGCATAAGCAGAAAAAAATAGAGAAGCATTTTTTTGTATTTTGTAAACCACGACAGGCCATGAGGTCTAATGACAGTGGTAAATTTCAGCACAGGACACCCAGGCCTGAGAAAAGTCACTTTTAATTTTTGTGTTCTCACCGGGAATCAAACCGGAAATTTCCATGCGTATGTCATGTGTCGCAACCATTACATCACGATGGCCGTCGTAGTTAGAGATACCAGTTATTAAAAAACAAACTCGCCGTTTTTTCATTTCCGTGGGTATGGGAGTAAATAAATCTTAACTCTACGTATTTGAATTAACACCCAGGTGAAAGGGTTATCTGCCTTTTTATGTAGGTACCTAAATACTTTTGCCAATATAAAAATTGTTTTTTTAATGATGCATTTTTATTCAATTTTAATGTTCAACCAAATGGTGGATTGGGCACTAAATCTAAACATCAATTATTGTTCTTACACGAATGCATGACAATCAGTTTTAAGGTTTGGATACCTTGAAAATTGATCGTCACGATACGAGTAAGGCCTATTTTACTTGTATCGTATAAATCTACTCGGCACGATAAAATTAGTGTGAATTGACATTAGTTTTATTATTTTGGATTTATAAAAAATGTATTCAGCAACTACTCTCACGTTGAAATTCCACAAAAAGAAATCCAGCAAAGATTAGTCGACTTTATGGTATACTGGGCATTGCATTTGCCTGGTGTTAAATAAATACAAAAATTATTATTGTACAACAAAATAAAATTCACAGCGCTGCGCGCCGTGTGAATTTTTACTTTGGTGTGTGAAATGGGCCTATAAATTTGTTTCTCTAGATGGAAAAATAAATCGAACCCGAGACCTCAAGCATGGTAGCTGAACACGCTAATCACCGCAACGGGAATCAGAAAGCACCAAATTATAACTACATACTACATTGTTAAAAAAAGTGAAACTTTTAAAAAAGTCATAACAAGTTGAAAGGGATAATGTTACTTATTATATACTAGATTGTTCATTGGTCTACCAAATATTCTTTACTTATTTAACTTTGTGTTTATTTTTTGCAAACTTAATTTTACATTTGCATATACAATTTGCATACAATTGTACTGCATATAAAACAGTACCTGTATACAAGCAACAACAATGGTGGATTTAGCGTTCCGATCTGGTTCCAATGAGCGGGCTGTCATTTCACATATTATCGCTCGTATACAACACTATGTTAGACTAATTATATTAATAAACTTAATGCTTGTTGTACAAGTTTATAAAAAGTAAAGAAACATAATGCTCGTGTTTTTAGTCCGGAGCCGCCTGTAATAATATCAATATTAAACTACTCGAGTAATCTTAGATATTAGAAACGAAACAAGTTCGAAAAACATATTGAAATAAATACGGTAAGCCCAGATTACAAAGTTTTAATACTCAGTATTTGTGTTGCCGGCGATCCAGTAAGACAAAAATAACCTCCATTGATTCCCGATCTTGAGTGGCGTGACGAAAATAATCCTCTGTAAGGATCTTTTAAAGAAGTCCTGTTCAAATACCAGAGTCTTTAGCCTCTCAGTAACCGAAACCCACGCACTTCATTCAATTCAGTGACTTGAAAAATGACAACAGAATTCGAAGCATATAATATTGTCTTTCAAATAACCTTTACCTTTTGTATAAAGACATTGACATAATAAATTGTGTCACTATCAAAGACTGAATCATATTGTATTTTTTGAACATTCGGTATTACGTTTATCTAAATCCTTTGGTAATAATCAGAAAAACCTACAAAGATCACCCGAGGGGTACTGCTAGAGCACAATTTAAACAAACTAAAGTGTTGGCCGTCGCATCGTTATGTTTTGATTTAATTTATTTTGTAATTGTTCTTCTTTCTTTAATTATTTACTGATAATTGATTACTCTTTGTTTACATCACGCAAATTTTCTGACAACAAATTAAATTTTACTATTGTTGGTGGGAAAACGAATTTCCACGCGGATGCGGGGTGAGAAATAGCGGGGGGCGAAGCCCTAGGGCTTTCACGATATTATTCAGTGGAGTGGACTGTATTTAATAAAATAACTAAGTTTCTTCGATATGCGGTATGCAGTGTCAATCGGTCACAACCCCAACAACTGAGATCGATCAGGAATACAGGCCACTAACCTTATCTTTGTTCTTGATGAACTTGCTGTGGTCCGACTGGTCACTTGCGAGCGGCATGAACACGAGGAAAGACACCAATCTGTAGCTCAACATTGGTGGTTGGTGGAAACAAAGTTTATGATGCAGCACACGTTCAACAAAACAAACGCGCGATGTACGACACGAGGTCTTAATGTAGCGGATGATCAAAAGATACTGAGGTTGGGAGTGAACAGTAGTTGTGGGTTCAAAGAATAAAGATGTTGTGACAATACTTGAACAATGCATAACCATATAATTTGCAACCAATTGTATTCAAATTCATTATTAGTTGTCATATTATTTTTAATTAAGACATTTTTCAAATTTTATCATTGCTAATTTTACTTTATCGCTGGGTTTAAATATTTTAATTTATTTCCAATTTTATTATTCAGCGCCAAAAAAAAATGTATTTACTTATTTTACAACTTATATCACAATTATTTTCATATTTTGTATGATTTCATGATAAATCTGTTATTATTTTTCTAAAATTGTAAAATTGTAAAATTGTCTAAAATCGTAAAGACGGTTTGCCATATTACAGTAAACATTTCATAATTTTATCGTCGTTTAAAATTTACACAATTTTAGAGGAATTTTTAGAACTTTCAAATGCATAATCTTAAACTAAAAAAAAAACTATTTTAATTTTAATTTAGGGAGATTGCATGTGTTTAAAAGCAATGCAATAATTTTTATCATAGTTGGTAAAAATTTGGCAAAAAATTTAAAATGTTGGATTTTTTTTCACCATAGCGGCGCGGTGATGACCCAAACATTTTCAAAAAGCTGTTAAGAGAACCAACCTGAACAATATTTAAAAAGAACCGTTATTAATGAATTTATTTTTTAATATCTGATTAACATTATCATTATAAACATAACATAAAAAATAATTGGCCGGGATATCACGCCGTATTTATTGTAATTGTCATTTCAATATTTTGCCTTAGAGTACCATTTAAATCCTATGTACAGTATTTTGTCTATATTTTTAAGCTAGAAAAACTCCTATTTAAACCTGCCAGACAAATAATTAGTTTTTTTTCGAAACTGACAATACTATATCGTACGAGTTGTGGTAGAAAGTTTGGTTTTGTATGAGAACAGTTCGGCAATTCTGTAATAACTGCAGTCTTTTGGAATGCCGATGGTCCATCCATAATGACTAAAAATATTTTTATTGTAAAAATAAAAATACGTAAATAGTTTTATTCGACTTTTATTAATATTTTTTCCAGCGACCGGGTTTCGTCGTAACCGAAATCGTCGTACTGGTGGGAGACTTAACGAATGTCCATGTTATATACCAGTGCAAGCAGGGGTTGCGAATAATAATTTTATGTGATAAATAAACGAGTTTAAATTAACTACAAGTACAAGTAATGATTTTTTTACGAATTGTATTGTTTATTACATGAAAGTATTTTTTGAAAGTTTAAAAAAAAACTGATGCAAAATATATAATTTTATGAAAGTCTATAAAAAAAATGTATGTGATTTATTTATATTCGAATTTTACGACAACTATAACAGGATGCTTCATGCAGTCGCCTAGGCGGGGGTTAATTCAGTGATTCTCTGAAAGCTAAATTCCCTGCAGTTAATTCTTATCGAATAGTATCATTGTTTGTATTTTAATAGGATCAATGCATTTTGATGAATTAATTATTAAATTTTATTTGCCGACGTATGCAAGTTCATGATTTTCTGTTGCTAAACAGAGATATAAAATAATAACGTGTCTTCAATTTAGATATGAAATTGTAATTATTATTTCTAGGTCATTTTTTTAATCTATGCGATGATTCTTTGTAAAAAAAATATTATAAAAATATTTTGACGTCAGAAAGATTACTTTGTAGATAGATTTCGGGTAGCTAGTGCGAAACTATGATATATTTTACTGTAAAATCACATTTTCAAATAAATAATTTTTGTCAATCTGAATCGAACCAGAGACTTCTTGTGTGATAGGCAAACGCGCTAAGAAGGCTCACAGTGTTAGTTCGTATGTAGCGAAAAAAGAGCAAAAAAGGATTCCATTTATGTAAGAGAATATATGGAATTTAAAAGAACTTGCACACAGGTTTAGAGGTGAGATAATGAATTTGGTTAAGGAAATTATAATTAATTTGATAATAATTACACTTAACAATCAAATTTTACATTTTTCCGTGACATGTTCTGCTTAGTATCTTCATTTACATAGTTATGATGAGATTCTAGTATGTAAAATGCGGAAACATGTTTTTTTCTAAATATCTTCCCAATTAACATTGACATCCTGACCTTTGCGGCAGACTAGTAAAATATGGAAATATAACCCAGTTGTAGGCAGTGCACGGGGCTTTCTAATCTCATAATCAGTTATCTCGTATTTAGTTACCGTCTAATTAGTAATAACCTCAAATAATAAATTACTATTTTATAATAAACCAACGCTTAGTATGTCAACTGACCGTAGCTGCCCAGATCTTTAATGTTTTTACAAGTATTCATTTATTTTTTGTCGATGATTAGCGCTCATTCAAATCTCTTCAGCCGAGCGATTTGTCAAACAGTATGCAAACCATTAGCATCTTTGTCCTTCCGATTACTTGCTTAGTACGTTACGTGATAAATATTATTGAAACTAAATTCACAAAAAGAATGTAATAAGAAAGGCGATAGTATTTTTACACATAAAATGATGAATTGTTGTGAAGACGCATTCTTCGTGTGTAAATTTTATTTAATATTTTGAATCTTGAAATATGGCACACATAAACATATTCTTATGTGTGCTCAAATAATAACAATGTACATATATTCCATTTATAAGTTGTTTAACAAATGTTTTTTATCCTTACGTTTGAAATTGGTTTCTTTTTTCTTCATAAATGTGTTTTCTCCTGTCATAATATTTTTTTACTGCCTTATATAAAGTTGAATATAGTGACTTCACCTTTTTTTTCTAAATGGGAGTATTTTGAGCATGTTTTATTAGCTTTGATATTTTTTTTTCCAAAGTTCTGTATCTTTTTGAAATTAGTAATACTACTTTTAAAAAAAGTTGTTGTTGTTAGTAACCTTAATTATTGTATTTTACTTGAGGTTTAAATAAAAATTATAGGCATTTAATTTGATGTTCATAATAATGTATGTTATTATTTAAACTTTTCATGTATTCCGAAACTAACGTATAGTTCACTTTTGAGAAGGGAGTATGAAAATCTAGGCATTTACACGACTTATGATCGTCAATGGATAGTTTATTTATATTATATTTATGTATATTTCTTCAATTGCATTCGCACCCGATTCAACACCAACTCCGATGATGGACGCTGTAATGCAATCTTAAACGTCGGAATAAAATACAAACGGCACATGGCATAATAACACAGAAAGACTTGTGTATCTGAACGGCTGTAAAAAATCTAAGAAATTTTAGTAAACCGGTATATTTATGTCCAATTGAACGAAGTTATGAAGCCAGTCCACAATTTAAAAAAAAGAAGAGATATTTATGTTATCGGGTGCAGTAAGGTCAATTCTATGTTTTGCTGAAAACAGCCAGACCGCTGTCAAACAAAAAACTGTATTATCACCTTCTGAAAATGGTGTCGATCACAAAAACGGCATTTCTCAATTTCCAAAAAACACCCACAGCACTGGGAAAATCTTACTGTACTTTAAAAATCATTAAAACTGGTCAAATACGTAATTTAATTCTTATTTGTAATGTAAAACCAAATAGCGTATTCATTATTTATCATTTGTTATTGTCAAAAACATTCCAACTGTTGTGTAGATTCGATTATTCTCTCTTTTCACAAAAGTGCTATTATCTCAGTTTCTTTTCTATGGCTGGCTGCTTTCTGCATAATTACGTTCAATTGACGCACGCCTCGCTGTGACAAATCTACTAGTGTAGCCTTCGGAAGCTGTAGATAAACTAATACGCACATTTTTGTATGTCTGTTCGCCTCAACTTATGTTGCGTTAGCTTTACTCGTATCATTGCAGATCTGAATCTCCCGTCATATGATATTATACATAGCAGCGATGCTGCAGCGACGTGCGCCGCGCCGGTACGATGCTCTCTGCCCGCCGTACCAGAGAAGCGCTAAATCTCACATGTAACTTATTTATAAACTTTAGGATGTCCGCTGTCGCGTACTTTTTGCCTTGTTATTTATGCCCGACTTGACAATATTCCACTTGCCCGAGCGCGCGCCACAAATTTACCTTTTTACTGGTATTTAAAAACAACATCGTATTTCTAAAATGTCTTAATTAATTGGGCTTAAAAATCTATTTGCAGTTTTGAGTTATTCGAGTTATCAAAAAAAATAATAATTAGACTGATTTAGCGAAACATATCGTCATCGTCCTGCTCAAAAGCATGATTGATGTATATATATATTTTTTTTATCCTTTTACTTATTTTTCCGTTAAGATTCTTTATATTGGCGGCCTCCGTGGTGCAGTGGTCTAGACGCTTGACTCACAGATGGAAGGTTCCGGGTTCGATTCCCGGTGAAAACACAAAAATTAAATGTGATTTTTCTCAAACCTGGGTGTTCTGCGATGTATTTCACCACTGTAATTGGGCCTCCTGGCCTGTTGTGGTGCAAAAAAAAATATATATACATATATATATATGAAACGTGGGCAGGAAATTATATATGTATGCGAGAGGTAAACTACGATACTAGTACCAAATATGATTAAATTAAGTTATTATTATGTCGAAAAAAATAAATTAATCCTCTGTAAAGAGCATTAAATCCTTATTGATTTATTTTATAGAAACATTGGTCAATAATGAGTAAATTACATAATAAAGATAATGCTAATAAGGCTTCTTTAATAACAAAGATAATATATATTTATGTATGAGATTGCTTCGGGAATAAATATATAACATCGCTGCTGTCTTCATTATTATCCATAAACGTATATGTATATATCATCACTGTCATACGTATTATTATATAACTCTTTTGCATTGCATTTTTCGACGTGTATAAACTTTTATGATTTATATTTTTCTATTACAATTTTTATTATTTATATTGTTTTGATTATTTTGAATATTGTTTTGATTATTTTGTATATTGTTTTAATATGTTAATAAATATTTTTGATTTATATATCGAAGAGTCCCGACTTAAAACGCAATTTTCTAACAAGTTGGGACATAAAAAAAACATATAATTGTGTCTATGATAAAATTGTGTATTTTAATAATTTTAATGAATAAAAATAAAATACAAAATTAAATGTAACCACACCAAATTATAGATTAAAGCCATTAAAAAAAACATTAGGCATTACTTCTAAACCTTATTTAAAGTTACGTTTAGGCATAGCTGCAGGATAAGGATGGGAATACTTTCCTTATTGTAGAGATATAATAAGGAGGGTATTTCTATCCATATTCTAACAATATGCCCAGGCGTAACTTTATACCAGGTTTATAAGTAAGACCCACACAGATTTCTCAAAGATAAAAAAAATATTTTTACAATGTGAATCAATATTTTTGAGAAAACAAATTTAATTTAAAAATGTTTTTACTATAAAAAATCACTCATTTGTCTCTCCCGAAAAGATACGTTTTTGGAGATTACTGTTATTTAATTCTAGCAAATACATACACTATTTCTTCCTTTTACACATTCGCCCCTACGCAAAGCATGTGCACATCACCAGACGCCACCAGAGCACTCCGGCTCCTTCCGTCTGTCCCGCGTTCCTTAGTTCCGCCCAATAAACGGTCTGCCAAAGTGACGGGAGCTAGCTGGTGAGATGAAGAGGCAACTTGGATTACATTTGTTCAAAGGTGCAAGGAAAAAAAGTTTAATATGGCTTCCAGAAGAAATGAGTTGATGTGATAAAATCTATTAAAGTGGTTTACAAAAAAAAGGATAATTTGACTGAAGCATAACAAGTATGGAAACAAAGTTACAATATATCTGAGAAACATGTGAATAAATATAAAAATTAAATACTCCTCGATTGTACATGCCCAATCCTACAAAGGACGGGTCATCTTTCGTTGTTAATAACAAAAGTTCCGAAACAAATTCAGCAGACGAGAAAAATAACAATTATCACAAGAATTTTTTTGTGGCTTAGACGTTAAAAAAACTAAATAAAAAGAGTATGAGTAGAATGATCGGGTTGTGGTCCTGTGGCTAGTGTCTCGGACTCACGGACCAAAATTCCGTGGTTCGAATCCCACTTTACCCCAACTTGTTTCCATTTGCTAATAATAGTGAGTTATTTACAACGCGTTGAAAATGGCCCTCAAACATGTAATATTTAGGTAAATCATAAGAATGCAAATTTTTCTTTTTTTATAAAAAAAACCAATTGCAAGCTTACATTTTTTATCATATCATCAAGAGGCTGTTTCACCTGTGGTCTGATGTATTTACCTTTTTATTGCACTTGCTAATTTTCGGAGCATAAAACGCCTTATTCAGTTTAATGGAAGCACCTTCATTACATTATAAAAACGTTTAAAAAAGCGAGAGTTGAAAATATCCATCCCGTGAGTAATTTGGCTGGCTTTAGGCTTTTTATAACACCTTCTTCGTTTTATTGGATTTTTTGTCTGAGGTTGCCAAAAGCGAATTTTCAAAGGTAGGTACTGTCAGATAATAAATTAAATTTTAATTTAATGTGCGTTAGATTTCTTCACTTCAGTTATATTTAATCAAAAGGATTGTATATCCCTATACACTGGTTCATTTTTATTAATATACACTACATAATTAGGTATATGAATATCGACTTGCATTTTACCTTTCTCAACGAAATTTTCTATCCGGGAGAACGAAACAGCTTTATTTTTTGTCTTAGTTGTGGCAATTCATTTATTTATTTATTTACATACATTAGTTTATTGCACGTTATTTGAGACATAAGTCCCAACTCCATGGGACTAAAAGTCTTGTGTTGAGATTGGACGAGCAATTAGTTGACAAAGACACATGAGTATATCACCTCAAATATTGGATAAGAAACACAACAAATAATTTTAAAAAAAATTTATATGGCACATCAATATGGTAGACAGTAAACAAAAACATTCGGAAAATCATCAAGGAGTTTCCCACTCAAATCTCTTTATAAAATGTAAAAAATATTATGCGTGCGATTAAATTAGTTTACTGTTTGCCACTTGTCCAGCATCGATTTGGGTCGACACAGTAATGTATACAAAATAAAAATAAATGTAAAATATGTATTTGTTACAAATGGCACTACAGCGTCGCTGCACTTCAGCGGTTTACAAATTTTGTACGGTGTCCGCGCAGTCTAGTGTAGTGCTGTGTTTAATACAAAATAGTGAAAATATTTTTTCGTGTTTCTGCGACGCGCCATGCAGTGCCGCGCAGAAGTGCTCTCGTGCTGTTTGACCTTAAGTCGACCACCAAAATAAATAGACGGCTATAAACATTCGCGCATAGCCACGTGGTAAAAATAAAGTTTAGAGTAATGTAGAAACATAATATCGGGGTAGTTACGAATGGAAATCTTACTGCAGGAAACGGAAAAGATCATGCGAATGCGGAGCACGTTCGAAATAACTAAATTAGTTCAAGCAAAGTTTAAACTAAAACACGAATATGTTTAAAGTCGAGCTTGTAATTAAATTAAATAAAGCAGTGGTCTCCTATTCTTAAACGTATTTATTTACCAACGCCCAAGGGGCTTCCGCACATACAGAGGTTTCAATGTAAAATAAAAAAATATTTTTAAGAATAATTGGTTCTTAAAATTTGCTAAAGTAAAAACAAATATGTATTTTTTTGTCTTCTGTGTTTATTCCAGAGAGAATGAATTTTCGAAAACAGAGAATTGTCTAGCGATTTTGACTTATCAATGTATCAAAAATAAATATGATGCCTCATTGACTTATTAGGCACATTGAAATACATACATTTGACCGAATTCTTTATCATTCCCTTTCCGCACCCAATAGTGCATAGGGCACTGTATTGGTGCACAAATCGCAGCATATCTCGATCAATTTTGTTATATGAAGGTAAGGTGATTAGTTATATGCTTCAGATACCAGTCCAGGGACTGTGAAATATTCTAGTGTGAAAACACCCTTTTAAAAAAATATTTCATATCAACCATGTCGAAAATTGAACCCGAGACCTTTTGCAAAGTAAGCAACAGAGGCCGAATTAGGAACATCAAAAAATAATCTTTACAACTTTGTAAAAAAAAAACAATTAAAAAAATTATACTTCTATCGCTAGGTTTAAATAAATTCAATGTATACTCAAATAGTTCAATCAGCCACACAACAGAACAGCTTGGCTGTTCATTAAATTCCTGCATTCAACTGAATGGCTAGACCGTTCATAAAATGAATTAAGATAACTCGTCATCCAACTTGTTGGCTGGTTGAAAGCTAGTCTTTTGGAAATAGCTGAACCAAAAGCCATCGAGTTAGGTTAGGATGAGTTAAGTTAAGTTTCATAATACAAAATAAGGCTTTTTACCATATTAAAAGGTAAAGTTGAGGATTGCTTACAACTACCACTACTACCATCACCCCATTTACCCACAGGCGTAGGCAGAGAGAATGGACCGCCACACACGTCTATCCTGGCATACATTTCTATCTTCTTCCCCATTCATACATCTTGTCATTCATGCCCTTCGGTTCTGCCTACTTTCGACATGACCAGGCTTAAGATTTTGGTTTATCTAATCGTGCCACGTCTTCATTACCGTTAATTCTAGCCATATATACCTGTTTTACCGTTCTTTCATCTTTAATTCGTTCTACATGACCGTACCATCTCAGAGACCCTTTCTCAATCTTATAAATTATACCTCAGTCATATTAACACGCTATCCTGATTTCATCATTCGTAACCCTGTCATACATTGATTTCCAACACATTCGTCTAAGAAATCACATTTCGACTGCGTTCACTCGGCTTTCATCCTTCCTCTGCCAGTTCCATGTTTCATTTCCATACATAAGTGTTGGGACTGAAACTTCTTTGTGCTTTGCCAGCTTAGCTTCGATTGACCTATTTTTATTAGCAATTACTGTGCTTAATTTTTAATTCAGCGTCTTTAATTTTTTATTTAAATTAAGAATTAAGTCGAATAAAAATAGTTTTTTTTTTCTTATTAAACTTAACCCAACTTTTTCTAACCTAACCTAACTTCACATATAAAAAAAAATATATTCGTTTAAAAATTAAAGAGGCTTATCGACGTTCAACCCTTTTGTTTAACGGTCATTAAACGAACAGCCTAGCCATTCAGTTGAATGCTAGCATTTACTAAACGGCGTAGACTTGGTGGAGGGGCTGATTTAACTATTTGGCGGCGACATACATAAGAGAAGATTATGGTTTATCACGGTAAATACAGTTTAAAATTTATGAACCGGAGAAATTTATATTGGATTTTAAAAAAATTGATTTTGTTTTGTATTAACCCTTTCAGTACCAAAGTAAAAAATTTTTTTTTGTTGTATTTGTAAATTCTATTTTTCTTCCAAATAATTGTAATTTGTTTTTAAGCTTGCATAATTAACAAAGGGGTGGGAAATAAAAGCATAGGTTACAAAAGGCATATTTATTTATTTATTGTGGATAACTTATATAGCGCCATTTTCGTAATAAAATACCTCAAGGGCGCTTTACATGGTGATTCTACTGTTAAGTTAATTTAATTGAAGCTTTAAATTTGTAATTTGATTAAAATAATTTATTTTGTTGTCACGTGCTATATATATTACTGTTTTATATTTTTTATATAAAAAAATTGTAAAAAAAATATAAAATAAATTAAAATATAAAATATTTTTAATTACCATATATATTTACAAATATAAATATATTTAATTATTAAGAAGTTTTTTTTTTTTTTTTTTAATTTTAAAAAAACATTCGTTTGAAAACACAAACATCGTAACATAAAAATTATATTGTTTTGTGAAGAATAAATTTTTGGCTAGATGCATGCAAAAAATAGGTCAGATTGGTTGAGAAAATAACGAGATTAAATTAGTTTGAACATAAAACAAACCATTTCGCCGTTTCTACGTTAAAATAGGCTGAGTGGATAGATAGCACGCTAGACTACTCTATCCAACTGTTCACACACGCAAGCTGATTATTTTAACTTTTGATGTGTCCATCTTTGTATTTGTTCATGACACGTCTTCTCCGTTTTATGCATCCATCAACATTGCATACACCTTTTAAGTCATTATTTCCATGTCCATACTCTCTACACGCCTAAACCATTACAGCATCCTTTTCTTTTTTGTTCATGGTAATTTATTCTACTACAAATCCAGGATGTATGAACATTGAAAAAGCTAAGGATAAACTATTATGGATTATTGGATTACCATACTTTCTGAAACGCTCCATTTTCTAGAGGTCTCGGGTTCGATTCCCAACATATTTGATATTAAATATTAACTTTAAAGGGTGTTTTCACACTATAATATTTCATAGCTCCTGGACTGGTACCTGAAGCGTAAGACTGATCATCTTACCTTCATGTAAAAAAACAAAAAAACGGTCACGATATGCTGCGATTGGTGTATCAATGCAATACCCCATGCACCATTAGGTACGGAAAGGGAATGATGATAAATATTTAACATTACGTACTATCCAAAAGATGTAATTTGTTATGAAATAGATAAAATGATATGTAATTTATTATAATATAATACCTTTACCCCTAGAACTTGTAAACTAAAACGCTTTATGGACGTAAATACTGGGGAAGGTCGCAAAAGATAATAATTAATTACAAGGAAGTATAAAGGGTCTAGCAATTTATAATATTCAGCTTCGTTTTCCCTAAGGGCGTCCCTTTTATATTTTGTTGACCAATTTGATCACGTTTTGTCCTTTGAGCTTCGATACATTTATTAGAAAGGTCATTGATAACAATCGATGTCTTTGTATTAAGTATTAGAAATTTGAGTACGTTACTTATTCATTCCATGAGCTAAAAGTGAAATATATGCAGAGGGTAAGGATCGTATGAAATCTAACACCCATTTATATGTTTAGAGTGGACTTTTTCGTATGTTTATAATAATGCATGTTTTTTTATAATTTGCAAATAAAAGCTAGGTTACAACACTTCCAGCAGCTACATAGCGCATGTACGGTTAGTTTTTGACCACAGTAGAGAATCGTTTGTGGCGCGGCACGGTAAACTCAAACATATGGTAAACAAGTGTAGTGTCCGTAGTGAGCGCGCGGGCCCGGCAAGACGCTGCGTACCACGCCCGCGCCGCGTCGTAAACGCTCGGCCTTTACGACCAAGCACGTCGAATTCTAGACTCTTCTTACAAAATTCAAGTATTTAATAATTACATGGCTAATGAAATTTACACACAGGAGCTACATTAAAAAACGTCTTGCAGCTATAAAGCGCATGGATGAATGGAATTTAAGCAATTGAAAAATAATAAAAAATAAAAAAATACCCTAAGCAGTGACAAGTGATAAAATGTAAATAATCACAATTAACTAAATGAAGCACTGTTTTAACTAAAATAATTTAAACAAGCGACGACCGATCGTCTGTCCCAAGGGTAGATACTGCAGGTACTGGTCAAATAATTAGAGCTGGCGCGTTCGCAAAACTTACCTAAACGCTATATTAAATTTTAGCCAAATGCGATATCTTTTCTTTCAAATCCGAGTTGGATTAGAGCAGAATATATGAAATAAAATACACTGTGTTAAGAAAATGCAATAAATGAATTCATTTCGTGTTCATCATTTTCAACGAACTAAATAATAAAATGGCTAGTTTTCTGTCCATTTTTGGCAGATTTTTTTTTTGAAGCGTCTTGTTATTAAAGAAATAAACGAAATTTCCTGATTGTTTTTTTGCTCTAATCCAAAAGAGATTTTTTTTAAATATCGCACATTTGACTTAAATTGAAAGATGAAAGTTTTTTAAATCTTTAATCGGTATATTCGTGAAATGTGTTTGTGAAAGTTTTGCGAACGCTCTTACACGAGATAATCGACTTACATGTAATTAGATGAAATCATATTGATTTTAAAAATATAAAATTTGTATCGGGTGGTCCGGCGTTGATTTACGTAATTTTATAAGCATTTCTTTATGATTAAACCAAGATAAATTCATTAAATTCATAATGAAACATAATGGAGAATAATTACATTTCATTGGCGGTTAAAGGGACATTTACAATACAGAACGAGACAATAGTGATAAAATTTTCATTTTCGTTTCGGTACACGTCTGCTTTGAGAGTCGGAACATTTGCGTGGGCTTTTATAGTAAGCGAAATGTAAAGAAGTTTGTAAACCAGTGTTTTAAATCCATAGCTAAACATTAAATATATATTTTAATTTTTTTGCTATCAAGAATCCCAGAAAAATTCAGACGAACGCACCATGTGTATATTTTATTACCATGTCATTAGCAACTAAAAAAGCACTAGTAGTCTATGTCACGCTCATAGGTGCGTCTGAGTGCAAGAGAGATTTATATTATTTTCATAATGCGTATGCCGTGCGATGTCATACCATTTGCTTATTTACAGTCACTACACGATGCGTTTGTGGAAGTTTTGCGAATGCGGCAGCTTTAAATAATTAAACAGTAGTCTCGCGATCGGAATCCTATGTCTGGTAACTGCAGACATGTGGATAACAGTTAGGGGTTTGGTTTCGAGGTTGTTTGCTATTTTTTGGTAGATTTTTAATTAACCATTATCCGTCAGAAATATTTCCATAGCGGTTTTAAAAGAGAAATTTTAATTATTCTTGATATGCTATCGCAAAAAACCAATGCACATTACCCGTGGACACAGGATAACCGAATATATTTGCATAGGGCTGTTGATATTTTAGTCAAGTATGTTAGAAAGATATATAATGCACGAATGTATTTGTATTCTTGAATAAATATTCACCTACACAAGAGCTAATATATGGATAGCACAGAGATAAAATTTAGATTTATTTATCAAAAATAATTTTACGCCGCATTGCTTCGGCTATTTTACAAATTATTAGAACCTACAAAGTTACATTGACAAGTAAATTAAATTGATCTTAATTCATATTTTACCTCGATCATTTTTTAAAAGTCAAGTTTAGTTGTTTCCATGTCCGAGTGGATGAAGAAAACAGTTATGTAAGTGAAATAGAACCAGAACCTTTCACTCGCGATTTCGACTCGATGGGTACTCTTTGGCGAAAATTCTGAAAAAGGATATTGAGTGGAGATAAGTCCGCCTCGTAATGTAATGGTTAGCGCGTTCGTTAATCACGTTTGAGGTTCTGGGGACGATACCTGGGAGGATCGATGTGAAAATTTTGTTTATAAATATTTATTTTATTTTATTTATTAAAATTCATACAAAAAAATAACAAAATCTAGATCGCGCCAAACTAATGATAAATATAAGTTTATTGACGCGGTTTTAATACAAATGAAAATAACTGGAAATTATCGTGTAAAAACAAATGAAAACAAACATAAAAATGTTATTTCTAAAAATGTAAAGAGTTTTAGTGCAAATTTATAAAAGAGGAGAAATAAAGTTCACACATTTTTACCCTTTAAAGTTTTCGAAAATTTTCGATGAGGAAGATTCACTGACCCTGGTCTGGCGCCTGAGGTGAAAAACTGATTACGTTACCTTACTGTAACATACGAGTATGATTGACATTTTTTTAAATTTTGATAATGATGAAAGTTAAATTGATAAAATCGGTATTAACTTAATTGCGCATTATAACGAACAATGTTTTGAAAGTGTTAAAATGTTTTAAGACAATGATTAGATTTCAACACCTAGAAAGCCACCATCATGATTTATTGTACAATTTTATAGTTGATGCAATTTAAATACAATTTTATGGTAGATACAATATAAATATAGAAGCTTTATTACCTAAAATATAACAGCTACAAAGCGTATCCAAAATTTAAATATACAATATCTTAAAACCAAGGTTTTTTTACCGACATATTTATTTTTCGTTTTTTTTAAATTCACGCTTTTTAAATAAAATTTACATATGTCATACATATTACAATATTATTTTAAATTATAAGGTATAAAAGTATAAACAAATATGATAATAAATATTGTAATATTATTTTTAATTGTAAAATATAAAATAATAAACATTAATCGTCCCTATAAACTATGAACTAATTTTTTACCAAAATTTTAATAAAAGAGCCCAGACACAAATAAATCCTAAACTAAAACAAAATAAAACAGTTGAAAATAATTAAAAAGTATGAGTTATATAACTTCCATGTATGTAACAGCCTTATGGGCGTGAAAAATTAATAAAAGATAAAAAAATAAAAAAAGGGGAAAAAACACAGTGAAATTAAAGGATAAATATATGTGTTAATTGTGGTTTTAATGCTTTTAGAATGAAAAATTGTGGATGCTCATAAATGCAACTAAAACAAGATAAAAAAACCGAATAAAATAAAATAAAAATAAAACAAAATGAAACAAAAACACGAATTTAAATCTAAAATAAAATAATGCATCTATTAAAATTAAAAGTACATATTAGAATTAACATCTAAAACGTATTAATAAAAAAAACTGATAAAATTTTACAAACCAAGAATATAAATATTAGATTTTTGAATTAAAGTTATTCATTAATAATAAATCACTACAGAAACAATTTGTCTTCTAACCACTCTCGTAATAAAAAGTGAGTTATAAAAATAAAAATTTATCACGGCACACCGAATAGTTTGTGTTTTTTATTTGTTATCAAATTCTTTCATTGTTTGAGAATGAATAAACTTCAAACATGTTTTTTAAAAATAAAAAAAAGTTAATGCATACCTACCGTCGCGTCCTTAAAATAAAATTGATTGCAACATGACTTGAATGATTTCTAAAGAGTTATAAGTACTTACTTGCAAATTTGACTAATCATTTAAAATAAAGTGTAAATCCATTTCGATAACTCGTTTTATGGGATAGTTAAATCTTCACTGAATAAATATTACTCTTGTCTCAATTCTCATATTACGTTAGTCCGCAGCCGTGCTGTGTTTAACAACATTAATTTGTATACTGACATGCCTTGTCTTTCCCTCGCCATCTTTAGAGATATTATTTGAACACTTACAGGCACATATTACACCGATCTGATAAGAAAGGCAAGGCAAGTGTAAATTTTACCTCATTGAATCGGCATCCACAGCAGTACCTACAAAAGATAAATTGTAAGCATATAATTGAAAGGCAGTTTGATGTTCAGAGACGAAAATTGAATTTTGTTTCTTCACATCTGAATAAATCAAATACGGTGGTTTGTTTTTTAACACTAAAATGTGAGATAGAACCAATATTAATATCTCAGACCGCCACATTTATAATGAAAATTTATGTTTAAAATGTTCCTCCAGGCTGATTTTTAACATTATTTCGGGGCATTTTTTTATTTTTAATTTCTTCTGATTACTCATTGTACAATTCTGAACTATCGTATCTTAAATGTTTTGTTTTTTTCATTGGTAATATTTATTATATTCTCTCTTCGGTTTCATATGGTCTTAGGGAAGAGACCATTGCAGGAGACTGCTGCGAGATATTGTATAGATTTATATACTATTAAGCGTGTTGTCCAGATGCCCTTTAAAATATATGTATGTTTATGTATTATATTTAATTTTTATTTTTGCTATAATTTAAATATGTACGTGCTTCCACTTTCCATTATGTTGTTTCCAACTCAACACAGGGCCCTTGGCCTTATAAAGTTTGGGATAAGTTATTGTTAATTTTTTTTGTAAAATGTATATTTGTTTGAATATTTTTTTTATAAATATACACTTTGGCATTTTTAGCTATTTTTTTATTTAACCCCTGAACTATTTTTTGACTGAAAACTGCAATTTAATATTGTATTTGTTGCTTTACTATAAGAAAGACAATTTTCACGACATTAAGTGTGGTATTTTAACTCTTATGTGGCTGTGATGTCACACTAGTCTACATACGATACAAGACTTGATATCTTTCACTTATTTTTTCAAATTATGATGTTGATTTTTTGTAATCTTTAAATTGTCATTTTCACACCAGATTTGGAAAGTAAAATTTGTAAAACTATTATCAAAACATTTATCATTGCTACGCGTAGAATAAATGTGAAGCCAACACAGCAATACATCAATCTATATAAGAGAGAGCACGAAGATACAACTCATAACAAGGAAGACAGTGACGCCGTTTTGTGGCCGTTGTTAGTGTGAAGCAGATTCTGTTGGTTATTGACAGTGATGGGGGACTTACCCATGTAAACTGACCGGCGTATTAATGTTTTTTTTTATTGCTATAACAGGGCTATACACGTTTATTTTTGTAAATTATCGAAAAGAAATTAATTATTGAACAGTTTGTGTGTATGTTTTTTTTTTACAAATGTCTGAACTTTAGAATTTTCCATCGTTTGCTTGTGGAAACACGGTGTTACATTACCGCGCCCAAAAGAATGATTTTCTTTAGTCTTTTAAGAGTTAACATAATGGTTTTGGAGTTTACATAATACCGTATTGTGTAGAGTAGACAGTGGAATTATCCCGCGTTAGGTTCTCGCTTGGACGCGGACGAAGATCTCACGAGATACATACAAACTGCGTCCCATAGTAGAAGAGGCTCTCGGTCCGTGCCCATAGCTAGGTGTTTACCTAGTAAGGACTCTCGGCCCGACGCGGGTTTGTTTATTGCATACACTCCTCACCCCTCTATCTGCTGGACTTTGAGAGATAATCTACCGGCGTATAACATACTACACAGCGCGCCGTGATTCGTTAGACTGTTCGACGGAAATGGCTGCGATTTGCATTCCCGCGTGGAAATGTCCAAAGTTGGACAGTACTAGTAATTATGGTAGGTAGTCAGTTGTTGCGTAGATAAAACAAAGTGATTTCTACAAACATGTTTGCATGCAGAAAAATCGAGATGGTAAACTTTTATATACACACATCTGCGTTTTAAATTTCATGGTTTATTTTACGTTTTACCCACTTAATACATACCATATTTGTGGTTTTGCCCAATATATTCTTATTTTTATTGACAGATTCCTCACGTAGGTACTCGCTATGTGAAGTTACAGCCATCGTAAAACCCTTATCTGCACTCGATAATGCATAGGGCACTGCATTAGTATACCAAATGTTACAAGGAGGCAAGGTGATCTATAGTACGCCTTAGGTTCAGGGACAATGCAATAATGCAATGTAAAATGTTCTCCTCAAAACCAATGACAGGTATCATGGCTCAGTTGGTTAAACAGTCAACTATAAAACTAGCGTCAAGGGTTCGATTTCCGCCAGTTAAAGGAAAAAAATTGATCTGGGTGTTTGTGGTGTATAATTCATAACTTCCTTCCATATCCATTCTTTCCCACCTGATGATAAGCCTTTAAAACAGAGGCTTACCGGGTTATTAGATTAAAATATAATATATATGTATGTATATTATTTTTCAACTTTTTGTGCCAACATATTTGTACATTGGCAAGCTTATTGCCGAACGGAAACTTCTTCATACCAACCAATGCAATAAAAGGTGTTGTTTATATCATTTCTGTTTCAAAACGTATGCCATAAAAAAATGATACAAACATAGAACTAGCAATACGTGTATAAAAATTAATTGACATTAAATGTCGGCATTTCTCAAAATCGATTCCGAGATCACAAGCATGGTAAGGAAACCGCGCCAACCATTTCATCACGAGGCGCACTATTTTTCACTCAAAAAAATATAAATATTTTAAAAAAGCTTTCTGCAATTTATTTTTCTTTTTAGTCTTAAATAGATGAACAGTATCTTATGTTTGTATTTTATAATTAAATGGTTTCTTTAGTTACGGCAAATAAATGTTTTATCTAGATATTGGATGAGGATTCATTTTAAAGAACAGAAAATACAATCTGTTTTAAGAATTTAAGGTTCTGGGAATGACAGAGATCCGAGATTGAAGGGTCCTAGGTATGTATAAGAGAGTATTTTCTGTAGAAGGAATATAAGAGTCTTAAAGTTTTAAATAGTAAAAAAAAACAATAAATCCAAAGCTTGGGTTCAATTGGCTGTAAAGAACGTAAGTTACTTCAAAATCTGACAAAATTGAGATTTTTTTCATCGGATTGTATTTCTTCGCCGTTAAGGAAAAACACCTGAAAAAACTTTTTTTTTTAATTTCGGAACAGTTAGTTCTCAAATAGTTCTCCATCATTGTACAAAAGGTTTTTTTAATGCAACGGTGAACTAAATGATTTAAGCATATAAACAAAACGTTTGCATTTTTATTGTTGAAAAAAAAAAACGATAAACAAATTTTTCCTATTTTTTGTATTGATTATATTTAGCAACATATTAGCTACCCTAAGCCTAGAGATTTTATGGTGAGATACATTTTTAAAAACAGGTTTACTTCATACACAAGCATATAAAAAACTCATTTATTGATTACTTTTTAATATATTTACTATAAATAATAGATGGTTATAAATTATCAAATTTAAAAATAAAAATAAAATATTGAGGTCACTCATTATTAATTATGCTCATTACTACAAATCAAGTGCATAGCTCTATATTTTTTTCTATAATATCAACATCTTTCGACGTCAGTTATTCCTGTTCATGAAAATAAAGTGTGTTTTTATTTATTTATGTAGCAAAGTATGCTCTCCGTCATGAGGTCCTTTTATAGAAATTAAAAATAATAACGAATTTTTTCAACAAATTTAGATGCAAAAGTAATAAAATACTTGCACTCATCCTCAATTTTTTCTGAAATAAGTATTTGTATAGTTTTGCATAATACGTTTTGGGTAAAAGTATTCGGCAGATCTCAAAGCAAAACTATTCTAATACTTCGTCCGTTCAGTTTTCTCACGGTTAGAAGTATTTCTAGACTAAAGGGATAAAAAGTAGTAGACATTCCCAGTTTCTTAGTTCTCAGTTCTCAGTTCCCAGTTACCCGACCCGCTGAGAGAAGGTAAATATTTGAGAGAATCTCAGAAGCTATTTCATTTATTTGACTTTTTTATAAGGCATCAGAGAGAAATGAGAGAAGTAATGCTGCGTATCTCATTTTCCTTGTGGTTTCACAAAACTAATGTGTGTGCTTACTCTGTAACTTCTAGTTCAATATAAACAAGAAACATTATGTTTATTCTGTTCATAAGAAGATTTACGGCCATATTTTAAAAAAAAACACACGAAAATTCCATACTTTTACTGTTTTTAAAGCAAATAAAATTTTTTAGTCATTTATTTTTTCCAAAATAACATCATTTTTGGAACAAAAATAAAAAATCAACTATTTATAGAAGATGTCATTAATTAGAAGAGAATAATTGGTTTAGTTATAGACACTGGACACATCACACGTGCATGGTCGGTAGGCTAGATAAAATAATAAAATTTATCTGTACAAAAGGTTAACATATCTCAATAGAAGACATTGAAAACTTTCGAACTTTTCTACTTTGTTTTATATTATTATTCCTGATCTTACCGGTGCCGCGGCGTCAGTTTTCTGAGGAAATAATAAGCTACAGGGTCAGAAAATGAAAGTTTATAGTGAAATATATCACATAAAAAATGGACGTTTTGAAATCGTGTCACCATTGTGGACAGGGACAAAACCTGCATTGATTAGAAAAATTATCATTTTAATAATAACGTCTGTATTTTCATACATCTATTTATGTTAGAATATGGATTTTCGTATGCTCCACTCATTTAATAAGGAATCAGAAAAGGTAAAATTTTTTTGAATAATATTTTTAAACATAAAATGACGATCTGTTTTATGCTCATATCATCATAATTTGTGCATAAAACACTGCATTTTTACACCGACCACGGTGTATCTAAAAAAAAATTTAAACATAAGATTATCATTCACGCTTCAGATATGAATGAGATTCATGAAATATTCTAGTAAAAACACCTTTTTATTTAATTGTTTAATATTAATTATCCAGGGAATTGAATCCTAGACCTCTGAAATGGTACGCAATTACATTAACCATTAGACTACGAGACAATATATAAGTACACAGATATAATATTTACGATTTCGCAGGTAGCTTGCCACCACTTTAATGGAATAAGACGCTAAAAGTGGGATGATATAAATATGTATTTTTATTTATCAAGTATTATATGATTTATTTTAGTAGCTTCAGAACGGATATTTTTGTGCCTAGCAAAGTTAGTATTTTAATCAACTTCAATCTGTTTCTAATGCAGCAGCAAGGCTTATTACGGGAGTAAAAAAATATTCTCACATCACACAACATCTTCGAGATTTGCACTGGTTAAAAAGCCCAGAGAGAAAATAATTTACAAGCTTTGCTGGACAGTATTCAAATCGCTTCATAAAATGGCTCCAGGATACCTTTGTATTAGGGTAAATACATGTCAAAGAAAATCTACTCTTAGGTCAGCATTTGATTCAGGAAGAGGAAAACTTGTCGAAATCCGACGCTCCCCAAACACTGGATTTGGAGATTGTGATTTTGCTGTTGCCGGCCCTTCTGCCTGGAAGCAATTGCCTTCAAACTTACGAATCATCGACAGTCCCAGTCAGTTCAAATCCCAACTAAAATCTCCCTTCTTTGGATTATCATACCCTCAATTTTAAATCATAAAATATAAAATGTCACTTTAGTTCAGTTAGAATGTAAGTTAAATTAACAATTGTAAAGCCCCTTTGAGGTGATTTTTCACAAAAATGGCGCTATGTAAGTCAGCCAAATATTATTATTATTATATTATTAGTTTGAATGTTTCCTTGCAATTTTGCGCTCTTCAGTTCCACTTTTACCACTTTTTTATTAAAAGTAGATTAAACCATTATTAAACCGTCGCCAGTGAAAATTCTCAAAGACACGCTTAGTCCAATATTAACAAAATTTATTAATCTACATATAAAAGAAGGTACATATCCAGATGAGTTAAAATAGCAAAAATAACTCCAATAAATAAAGGAGGTGATAAAACAAATCAACGTAATTACACGCCAATTGCAAATTTTACAGTATTCAACAAAATATTTGAAAAATATATTCATAAAAGATTAACGGATTAAAAATCTTAATTTACTATATATCAATCAACATGGTTTTCAGTAAAAAAAGGGACTGGAACCACCCTAGTAAACTTAATAAATTACATACAAACAAACATGGATACTGGGATTCCAATTACAGGAGTAATTTTAGATTTTTAAAAAGTCTTTGATACTGTACATGTTGAGACAATGATGAAAAAATTTAATGATATTTGAGTAAAATTTCAAGAATATACACTACTAAAATCATACTTAGCAAATCGGAAGCAGTAAGAGAAATTCGATCAGTAAAGTTTGGAGTACCACAAGGATCTATTTTGGGTCCACTGTTATATATTTTATGTATAAATGACTTATTACTGTTTTAATTTAAAAGGAAAAATAATTATGTATGTCGACGACATAGGACTATTTTACAAAAATCAAACTGACACATTTACTAACAAAGACATAAACGATGACCTAACTTTATTGACTAAATGAACAAATACAAACTAACTTACACTTGGTGAAAAAAAATGTAATATGATAAAGTTTGAATCTAGAAAAAAATGACATAAAATAGATGCTTACATAAACGAAAAACGAGTAATTGAAATTTAACATGTTAAATATTTAGGACTAACAATAGACAAATAATTGGTTTAAACAGCTCACATCAATAATTAAATTAGCAAAATAGCAACATTATCGAGCCTTTTTTCAAAAATCTTTTTTTTTCTGAAAACGGAAAAAATCTTATGTGTGAAGCCTATGTCAAATCTGAAATATGTTATATGCAACAACTATGGGAAATAGGAAAACAAAATGACATAAACAGACTACAAAGACAGCAAAATAAAATATAAAAGCTATTAATAAAATAATGAAATGTGAATGAACTTAAATCTTTAAAATTTATTCATAAGTTAGCCACTGATATTATTGTAGACAAAGAAAAAAAAGTAAAACTGGAAAAAAATTGTCATAAACATGGACATAATACAAGAATATCAGAGCAATACTACATAGAACATTCCAACACAAGACAAGGACAATCGAGACTAATAAATCAGGGACTGAAATTGTACAATAAACTACGAGACAAAACTAAACAAAAGACTTAAACCAACTTTTTAAAAGGCGTTAAAAATATAATTATCAGCAATAGAGTATAAAAAATGCTATGTTATTTTTGTAAAATGAAAGTTATAATCCGTAAGGGTTGATAATAAAATTTCAAATAAAAAAAAAATACTGTTCTGTTCTGTTTTTTGCGAATAAATTTCACCATTGAAACTGAATAACATGTTAGTAAGAATATTATAATAATTTTTCACCGTAATCAGCACAGCTATTATTAATCGCTCATGTTATTTTAAATTATTTACATTTTGTGAATATTGATATCTAACTATTAACACGTATTATCTACATATTAGCCAAGTGTTCCTAGAACTGAGATACGTGATGGAACTTCGAAATGTAGGACACAAGTTTAGCTTCATCAGTTAATGGTAATTAACGGGAAGTTGAGGGAAACACATTGGTGTTTGGGTCAACATTTAGTTAACATAACCAACAGATAACTTAACCTTCTGAGAATTCATTATACTCTTTTAAAATAACAACAATAATAATAAAACAACTTTGTTTTAACCACTTTTTTTTCTACAGACCGATTTCAAAGCCATACAAGCTTCCTTATCAAGGTATGATTTACTAATGAATCAAATGCAACTTTTTTTAACAGTGTCTACCAAATATTAAATCTAAACATATGGAGCTAATAAGTCATATCTTTTTGGCATGTTGTTTTTGTAAATATAGGAGCTGTGGAGTGAGTGAGATTATATAATTAAAAACTAGACAGGAGCAGACGAAAGGAAATGTTGTTCATATAGTTATTTATAGCTTTTTTAATTTCTAAGATGTTCATTTTCTATCGGTATAAAAATATAAGTGGTTAGCGAGAAAGTTTTTTGATGATTATTATTATAGTGAATAACAACAAATTTAGAGTTTAAAATATAAACTTTATGAAAAATGACAGTTGAACTACGTAGTTATTATTATGTAACTTAGAGTTATTAAAATTTCCCTCTCTTTTGTCTTATTAAAAAATATTCACACTTATGTTTTAAAGCTAAAATACTTACTTAAGATACTTATTATATGGTGTTATTTTTAGTAACATAAAAATACAGGTAAACGTCGTTTTGCATCGGTTCGATTTACAATTACGCCGGTTGGTGCCAGCGGGGGATTCACCGGTTCCGCCGACAACAGATGACAGTAGGCGCCGCGATTCTAATAGCAGACACACTTTCACACGTTATTTTATTCTATTACCTATTGTGTGTGTAAAATTGTTTCCGAGTTAGTTTTCGTTTTGTTTTTAAGAAAAATAAAAAGGTATGATTACTAATAGTAATATGTTTCTTTTTTTGGGTGATACCGTGTATGTTGGATTTGTTCCGACGTTTTAACTACCATTGCAGGAGCCATCTTCAGGGTGAATTGAGTGTTTTATAGAAAAAAAGTGTGTGTTTAAGTATCAGTAATTTGTACCGTGTTGCAGTCGGCAGTAGGCACATTTCTATTTATTTTTGTAGTATGTAGTACTGGGAACCATGTTGAGTTTAATTTAATATAATTGAATCCTAAAGAAGAAACGTATTGATAACAGTGACCGTGAAAACCTTCGCAACTATTTATGATTATATATTTTAAAAAATTATTATTAAAATTAAAAAAATATTTAAATATTTGTAGTTTATGCTATGATTCTGCAAGAAAGGAAGCAACAATCAAAGCAAAAGAAATCGGTTGTTTTTTTTTTTAAATGTGAAAATTTAATTTAGTACCGACGAACTGGTGAATTACTATTTATTATAAAAAAAATACAATTTATATCAAAAGATTATTATTTATTGTGTAAACAAATTTATACTGTATTTACTAAATACATTTATAATTTATTCCTCAAACTTCTCATCCACCTATTCCTCTTATACTCTATTTGAAGCAACAAATTTAATAACTATCAGACTGCTTTTTATTAGGGAGGTTCTAACAAATTTCTGGTCTTCAGTAAAAAATAGAACAAAACAATATTATATGCAATGAGCATAAACTTTGGGGTACCTCAAAGTAGAACTGCCTTTTTCAGAGGCATTTAACAGTTTCGGGCACAGGGGTTTTTAACATGTTGGACTCTGACGTAAAGGCGTCTGTCAGTTACAATGTTTATAAGAAAATAGTGAGCAGGTGGATTAGGAATCAATCTCTTTTTATCCTTTAAAGTATTTCCATGTCGAAAAGTTGTGTTTCAAATGTCCTTGTTCTTTTTATTTTTTTCTTTAATGTATTGTCCTTTATATTTGTTTCAATTTTCTATTTATTATTCGTATTTATATTTATGTTTATTTTTTTAGTTATAAATGATATATTTCCTTTTTTATAATTCATATTTTTGCTTAAATTTTTATTATTATGGATATGTTTTCGAAATTATTTTTATTTTTAATTTTTCGATTTTATTATTTTATTTTTTTAAGCACTGTTTCAAAAAAAAACATATGTTAAAAAGAAAATCCTGCCGAAACACAGAAATTTCCTAGCTTATCAGGACTTGATACAATGAACCTCTGTACCCTTTAAAACTGTGAAATAAAGAATAATAATCTAAGACTTAATTTACTTAAGTCTCCGCAAATTACCTGAATCGATGATATAACATTAAAATCAACTGACAACACGTATTAAAAAAGATCGATTTATAAATTGCTTTAATGATTTTCCGGTTGATTCGCGTGTTTATTGGGTCCATGATTATTTTATCCATAAAAAAGTTGGATGTAATGAATTGCTTTTAATCTATTATATTGGGAAAAAAATAAGCATTAAAAAGAGTGCTATCCTAACTGAACTTTATATTACGGTATTTTATACCTGAATTGCTGACAAGTATAAATAGCTAAGGGTTAAGAGAAAACTATCGACAGAAAAAGATTCATCTTGACCATTCCCGTAATAGATAAAATCACACATTACATGTAATCGTAACTCTCGCGAGATTTATAAATGGACTTACGTACACAAATATGTAATTTATATAATGTTCAATCAAAATAGGATTTATTTAACACTGAGATAATCGGAAATTTCAAGATTTTCGAATTAATCGCCAGTGGTGGAATGATGGCGGTTTTGACTTTTTTATTTTATTTTTGATAGATAAAATCACAGATTACATCGGTAGTCAGATGGCAAAAGGGACCATCTGTTATTTTCAAAAATGTTCAGGAGTGATGAAATAAGGCTCAATTTCAAGACTTTAATCCAGAAACCAAAGTATTTTGGTTTTAATTTTCAAAAATAAATAACTGTTCTAAATGACAATTTTTTTTTCTATGTAAATTTACTGAAATATTTATTCAAACTTTTGAAAACTAAAAAAACAAAAAATACAGATGGTCCCTTTTGCCATCTAATTAACGACATGTAATTGTAACTGTTACAAGATTTATAAATGTACCTACGTACGAAACTATGTAATTTTTACTATGTTTAATCAAAATCGGATTTATTCATCACTGAAGTAATCAGAAAAATAAGATTTTCAAATAAATCGCCAGTAGTGGAATGTTGGCGATTTTGCCTTTTTTATTTTATTTATAATAGATATAATCACACATTACACGTAATCGTAACATTCGTAACTCTTGCAAGATTTATAAATGTACATACGTACGCAAGTAGGTAATTTTTAGAATGTTTAATCAAAATAGGATACATTTATCACCGAGATAATAAGAAAATAATTAAAAAAAAAAAAAAAAACTAAACTTCGCCATTAGTGGAATGTTAGCGGTTTTGACTTTTTTATTTTATTTTTATTCAATCGTTTTTTTTAAAAACTCAATTACATCAAGAACATATTATCAAATAAAGTCATGTTTTATCTCCTCTGGTTAGTATAAACGTCATCTTGCGCTTTCTGATGTTTTAAATTGGTTTAAAATGTAATTTTGAAAGTAGTCAAGTCAAGTGTTCGAGTCCATTATATAGTATTTTGCCTGCTTTTGTCCATGCTTTTTTAATTTGGTAATGTGTTGTTATTTAGTGTTGTATTTGTTTAATGTAAACATTTTTTGTTACTGTAATGTTATCACCGTTTTGTTTGTTCCCGATACAACTTTGTGTACAATTGTTGTCAAGAATTTTATCTCCCAAACCAAGCGGTTTTTATTTATTTTATTGTAAGAAATAACCACAAAATAAGTGCTTCAAATACATTTACAAAATATTTTATAAATTTAGAAAAAAAATGTCTCGAAAAAATAAAAATTGGAATACAGTAAACAATAACGCAACATGTATTAATGTTAAGAAAAGAAAACAGACAACTTTAAATGGAAAAAGTAAAATCAATATTAATTAATTACAAATCACTTTATAAAATATACCAAAATATTTGAACCACGACTCTCATTAAAATATTGATCCCGTAATCGTGAATACATTGCCTACTCAATAATCTCATTGGATTATCTAGGTTAGTAAATGTGACGGTTGAGTGGTTAGCTAAATGACGTTGGGTGCTTGGGTTTAAAGATATTTCCTTCAGATCCTGTCGTCTAATGGTACCATGAATCTTTATTAAATCTTGTATTAACTATGCATAGTGTAAAATGTGCATGTGAGTACGCTCGCTCACCTCCGTAATAAAGGAGTTATTTAATCGTTGGCCATCATCATCGTGCTTGTCATTACGTTAACGGGAGGTCTAATCGTATGAGAAGTCGTACCATTAGACAGGCCCTCCAGATATCTGGAATATTATGGAAATTGGCTGGTGTAAGAAAGATCCAGGTGATGAAAAATCAAAACAAAAATCCAACATTCAACGTTTAACTCTTACCAGACCACCTGATAGATTCCTAAAATACAATAAAATAAATATTTTGCCTCGTAGTGTGGTTGGCACTTTAGCTAACCATGCTTGAGGTTTCTCCCAGGTTCGATTCCTGGGCAGGTTGACATGAACTATTGATTGAAAAGGTAGTTCTATGCTACAATGCTTCGTTTCGAGTCCCTGTCCGTAGAACTCGTCAATCTGTACTCTTCAACATTCCTAACTCAATGACTAATTATTTAAAAAATAGCACTCTACGAAGAATACAGATTACCTATAATGACAGTTTTAGTGAAATCGACATACTACATTGTAAATACCATATTTCTTTCAGATCTGTCAAAGACATTTTAAATTTATCTCCTGCTTGACTCTTAACTTTTAATTTGATTTTTAATTTTATCTTTCATTTTTAACTTTTTAATTTTTAATTTTAACTTTTAATTTGAACTTTTAACTTAATTTTAAATTAAATTTTTAATTTTAATTTTAACTTTTACTTTTAATTTTAAACATTTGATTTCAACTCTTAATTTATACTTACTTACATCTACTACCCGCATCTAATAGTTTATTGTTGGTTGTGATTTTTTACAATTAAATTTAAATGGAAGCAGAGAGAGAGGGAGGAAAGTGGAGTACCTATACAATGTGTTCTCCTTTTTATGTATTATTTCTATTTTTACTTTTTTAGAATTAAATTATTTTTCCCCTCTCCTCCTGCATTCATAATAAATTAGTGTGAAATCTGTAATTGGTCTTACTTTTTAAAATTGTTCTTTTGTACCTTGTTTTATATAAAGACGGTATGATTTCATTAATAAATAATTAAATAAATAAATAAGAAACATTTAATTTATTGATAAAAATAACAATTATAATACTCTAAATTGTTGTTATTAAATTTATAAAAAAAAACTCTAGTGTAGAAAGACTTTTGTAAATAAATTTAATTTAAGCAAACAAAATCGATCCCATTCGTGTTTGTAATATGGTCATGAGGAAGAATGACAATATCCGACTTAAGTCCTTCATATAATTTGCCATAATCACAGTAAAAAAGGCAATGGAAGCAGTCGAGTTAAATACAAAGAAAATCGTGATTTACGAAATCGTTCATCTTTTAAGAGCAATTCGTTTACCGACAAAATATTTATTCACTTAAAAACAGTTTATTACACATTATTTGATACATAAGTCCCAATTCCATGGTACCTTGAAGTCCTGTGTTGAGTTGGGACGAACTATTAGTTGACACAGATGCATGAGTATATCATCACAAATATTTTTTAATATCGTTTTTTTATCTATTTGGAATTTTTTTTAAAATACTACTAAATACTACCAATAATCTCATTCGTACTAGACAAATCATCTTATGTATAAAATTCGCCAAAATTATATAAATTTTAAAACGTGGTATCGATCAAACCATATTTTCCTAATTATTTTTCAAAATTAATTATGCATTCCTCGGTTTCTGATGGATTCAACCGTTCGCTTGGATTAATTAAAATATTCACCCTGCGTGGTGTCGACACCCTTACTCCTAGTAACAACATGCTGTGATTGTTGGTCCTGGTGATGACAGGTCATCAGGGGAGTGATAAATGCTCCTATCTCCTGATTTTAAACTCTTAACTTTAAACTCTTGACTTTTGACTATAGACCGACTCGAATCCAAATAGGATACGTTTGATCACCGTAACCCCATGTTGTCAAATATTTTATTTATTGAAAAATTGTATGTGTTTCGTAAAGATTGCGGTACTTTTAATCCCTAAAAATAAAAAAACTACTTATGTGTAGTAATTCAATAAAAAGATATGGATATTTATACATACGTATAGCGGATGTGGAATACCACTCTGTGTAAGAAATATAATCCCACATGAGTGTTTCCGACACGATTGCTGTTCTCACGTAAAACTCCTGAAAAGGGTGATCAAGTGGAGAAGAGTCTGCCTAGTACTGTAGTGTTTGACAGGTTCTCTTATCATGTTTAAGGTCCCGGGTTTGATTTCCATGAAGGTTGAGATAAAATATTAATTTGTTTCGTACTGAAATATTTAATTGTTCAGGCACAAAGATGTGAGTTACAATATTTTCCGCGAATTGTTTTAAGCGGACAAAGGCAACGTCTCTTAGCTCTAACTAGGGCATATATAACATGCTCGACAGATGCACTCCCGGCTCTAACGGGCTTGCCCCTGTGGATCTGGAGGTCCAACGACGATCCACAAATTTTCACTTAAAAAAAAGCGTTCTTTTGTTGTTGGTGGCATCTGTCTACTCTCAACAAAAAGAATGTCTCAATCGAATATAAAAAAATATCTTAAAATACTCTTTTTAATGCTTGGCAATCGCGATGAGAATCTTCCTCTTCAGGGATGGTTATTTATCTTTTTTTTTATTGGGTCATCCCCGATCACCGGATTTCGCAGTTTTTATCAGGTTATGGTAAATTAAATAAAAAAATATTTGTTTTTAATATATTTTAATCCCTTTTGTGCTGCTGCACATTATCTATATTACCGAACGGAGCTTCTCGCTACTATTAGTGGCTCTGTTATAGGCTCTGTTATAGGTCCTGTCAGATATACAGATCTGGTGGCTTCCAAAAATAATTTCAAGGCTTTTGAATTTTTTTCCGTCATTTCAGTGAATTGATCATATCCAATCCATTTAATTCCAGTCAGTGAAGAATTAACTTCCCTCTTTTCTCAATCCAACAAAATGCATATTAGGTTTTTCTGGATTACCTACTTTCAGCTCTAATTTTCTAAGGTTACTAGATTACAAAGAGCTCCTCAATCATCAAATCATAAAAACGCCGCTCAAATTACCGCGTGGGTCCCCCATCACTGTCAGAAACCGACTGAATCTGTTTTATACAACACCCGCTACAAAACAACGCCTCCGTCGTCCTTGTCATGAGTTCTATTTCTGTACTTACTATTATACAGATGTGTTGCTGAATAGTGGACATTCATTCTTCGTAGAGTAAGGATAAATATTTTTTTTATTAACATCTAGCATAGTTATACAAATTTTACTTTTCAAATCTATTGTGAAAACGTTTATTTGAAGGTTACTAAAAATACGACTTCATCATTTAAAAAAATAAGAGTATTGTATTCTATGTAGACTAGTGTGACATCACAGCCACACAAGAGTCAAGAGTTAAATGAATTAAAAAGACATATTGAAAATTATCTAAAAAAATATTGAAACTTCTGTATTGTGTTAACCACTTTTCACATTAAAAAACGGGTTAAAGCCTGTCTGGATTTTACGTCAAAAACATAAAGCTCTCATTATTATTTTACCCCTCTTTTTACTCCAGGGAGGGCATCGTTCGAGCTTTTTAAAAACTCAATTGGAAATCGTCAATGGTTAATGAACCATAACGTAAAAGGTTGAAGCTCTGATTGAAGTCCTGGTTAAATAATCTTTTTTTTTCATTTAAAATTTGCTGACGAGGCACTTGTGAATTAATTCATCATCATCATCATTCCCTTTGGCACCTAATGGTGCATATATCACTGAATTGGTACACCAATCGCAGCGTACTTTGATATTTTTTGCTACGTGAAGGTAAAGATCTATCTTACACTTCAGATACCAGTCTAGGGACTATGAAATATTATATTGTAAATACACCGTTTCAAAAGTCATGGTCAAAATAGCTTTGTCTTCAAAGGTGTAAAAAATTATAACGATCTTCCTAATGAACTAAAAACTATTAAAAATAATCAATAAATATCAATAAATAAATTTAAAGTTAATCTAAAGAAATTTTTTGAACTCGTGTAAACACAACATTAACTTTTAATAAGTATGAATGTATCATTGTTTTATGTTTTTTCTTTTTAACCCTTTGTTTTCAAATTTTCTTTTCATGTACTCATATTTAAAATTATATAAACTCTTATAATAAACAATAAACAACAACAATGTAAGTCAATCTTCAAGCACAAGAATTAGTTTCTTTTTTGGAGAGTTACAGTGATAACATTTACTAGATGTGTAAAAGTAGATTTGCTTAGAATTTCACAAAAACATATACTTTTTATGAAATTGATGAATAAATTTTTTTTTTTTTTTAAATAAATATATTTTATATCAACCATGTCGAGAATCGAATCCAAGACCTCTTGCATGGTAAACAAACGAGCTGACCATTACTCGATCACTTAACCTCATTTAAATATGTTTCTCAGTCTTTCCATCCCTATTATACATACTTCTCAGATACACGAATTCTTCTACCTGATTCAGAATACGTCACACTGATCTCACAATTAGTTAAGGTGAAAATAATGATCATGTTCTATTTTTCATCATTATTACTTATATATATTCGTTTATGTAAAATCTATAAAACAACTTTATGTAAAAGTTTTTTTACTTTACGCGCGTAAACACTATTCTCTACCTTCCGTTACAAATACAACAGTTACTAGATACTCCACGCTGATGCTGCAAAAAAAAAACAATCTTCCGTCAAAGAGGATTGGCCTACTACTCGGTTAAAGTGTACAATCTACTTCCATTATCCATAAGGACAATTAGTAAGTTCTCACAATATAAAAATGCTATTAAGAAATGGATAGTGGAGGTGGTTGCACACGGATCAATAAGTGGATCAAGTCAAATAGATAAAATGTGTGTACTGTTTATGAAATTAGTTCTATTGGTCTATATAAATTGGTTACGTTTTTTATGATTATTTTAGTTTTTTATTGTTTATTATGTTAATGATAATTAGGTTAATTGGATTAATTACGTTTTTCTTTATTGTTATTATTATGTTAACTTTGTTAAATAGCTAATCTTAAGCATGTTTCACATTTTTTTAAATGTTTCCCTCGGCACGGGACACCCCAGTGAGGGAACATTATTATGTATAAAAAAGAATACAAACAATGTAAAAGTATAAATTCATAAATAATTACTTGATTTTATAATAGAAAACCTTATTTTTAAGAAATTAGAGAATTCTTTTAACCTTTTTACTTGGCAGTTCACATAATTTTAAAACGTTTTTTTTAAACTTGAAAGAAGAAAAATCATCATCACTTGTTGATTTTTTTATCACCAAGCCAAAATACATTTATATTCTATGCATAAAAACAGGATTTATTTATATATTTATAAAAATCCACCATTTTATCGCCGTTTTGGTCTTGAATTCTGAATTAATTGAATTCACCCGTCATAATTTAAGTAAAGGATCCTGAAGATACGTTTATATTATGCAAATGATAGTTCGTCCGATCAGAACGTCACGTCCACTCAATCGAATTTAATAATGCAGTGACTTAACATTGTCGGTTATTTATTACTGAGAGCAGTTAAGTATGAACCGTTTAATAATCAGATAAGCTCAAAACCCTTGCTTGCATAAATTTATAAGGTTTTTAAACTTAAAAAACCCCCGTTTTAAACACGATATTGACAATAGTAACGTTCCACTAGATGATACTAATTTTAAAAAAGAACTTAATACAATAAAACAGATTTCTAATAATAATGGATATAATGAAAATTTCATTAAAAAATATTAAATCAAAAACAAAACGCAAACTTATAAATAATTTAACTATTCGGTGACGAGAAATGCATTACAAGTGCCCTAACTCAAAGCAGATTTTCTAGTGAGTCAGGGCAAATTCACAGGCATGGGTTGTTTTTGGTTGTGTCACTATGAGTTGTGTCTCTATAAATAAATAATTTTAAAAGTTTTACAACATCCGTAGTAAAAAATATTTATATATGTGAATCATAAAACGGATAAAAAAAAATAGGAAGAACAGAATCAAAATCATTAGTCGGGTATTTTTGGTCCCTTAAGTCTTTATTCGTGCAACTTTGGAGAAAATATATTTTTAAAGTGACATAAATTGAACATGAGTTCGAAACTAAAGTTAGTTCGGAAAATCTGATCTCTCTACTTTAAAAGACCACTTACATGAACATCAATCACTCCCCAGCGTCGTTGTTTGTTCAAATTTTAAAATAATCCTTCTTGAAACTTAATACATCAAGGATTACTCGTTCGATCATGTATTTTACCACCATCAATATATTTTCTGAATTTACTTTATGAAAAAATTGTAGCTGACTAACACATTTGTATTTTATATTGTGAATAATTGTATAATAATAAATACCCATAATTTTAACCATTAGTAATTAATAAAACAATTTTTTTAATAACCAGGCTTCGAAAATATCACGATGTTTATATAAAATGTCAAAATATCGGATGTATATCGCTCTTAATCTGTCTTCACTGGAGAAACGTAGAAGAGAGATGAACCTCATGTGCATGTCTCAAATACTTAATGCTATAAGTTATGTCCCATCTCCGTTGCAATCAATTTCTTTTCATGTTCCCAACCGTGTCACCAGAAGCCAAAATCTGCTATTTGTCAAATAATATAAATAATAAGAACAATTTTCGTTTTTATGCCCCAATGTCTGGGATGTGTAGACTAGTTGATTCGTCACTCAACTTGGAATTCTTTCAAATAGATCTTTCAGTGTGGGATAAAGGTGGATTTGCACGCGTTAACGCGAAATCTTATTGATCTAGTTCTTAAATATATTGTATCCCATTATTTTATTGCCCTTGCTTGTCTTTGCTTTGTTTTTTTTGTTCAGTTTCTAGTACGTATCTTTATTATACCTATAACTGTTGGAATTGGCTTAGGCCATTATATACAATCAATTATTACTTCACAAAAGCAAAATACAAAATTTTGTGACTTCAAAAAAAACTTTTTGAAACACTGTAAAATAAAACATGTGTCAGTGTGTAATAAGTTTATGTTCCTTTAATTATGTTTATTTTATTATAATATCAAAATTTTGAATTGGTCAACTATATTATGAAAATCCCTCTCTTCCACTTCTGCACTCTATTTCCTCATCTTTTTCAGAGCTCTTTTTTTTCTCTCGTGTCTTATATAATATATTATTATATCTTTACTGTTTAACATGTTCTCTCATTATATTTGTGAAAAACTTTAACTGGATGTATGTGTTATTTTTTATATTTTATATTCTTATATATATATCACAACTGTTGGTTTTCCTCAATAAATAAAAAAAAAAGAGTTTTACAATATTTAAATACACCATTTATTATTTTAAAATGTTTTTGAGTAAGTTTTCCGACTTTTCTCTACTATTGCATAGTTACTATTTTGTTTAAGATCGCAAAAATTGCTATTGAACATTTTCTTTTTAAAAGATGTGGTATATAGTAAACGTGCAAAACTAAAGAAAGCCACTAACTAGTCTTCATAAAAAGTTTTGATTAAGGGTAGGCGGTTCACAATCATTCGATTGCTTAATCCGTTGGATAGATTTCATCTCTTTTTGCTTTATGATAACGAATGGTGTTTTGAAATATCTTTCTACTGGGTGTGTTAGGCCCATTATGCCCTTATTCACGCTGCCGATTGGAGCCATTAACGCGGTTCCACTGCGCCTGACCATTAGCGCACAATAAAATTCACCATCAGGTGTACCGTGGCCGCTATTGGGGTAATCTTTATCATCACCAACAGGTAATGGCCGGTACTATCACATCACGGGCAGTAAGCGCCGTAGTAAGCGCTGTTAGCGGCCAACGTCTCGGCTACTCGATTAATACATGACCCTAGTAATGAATCGCCACTCTCAGGGGCCTTTTGCAGGAAAGACGTTACATTTTGTCACCCATTGAAAAACAACTGAGTTGTTATTTCAATCGCCTCGTCAAGTGATTGTTTGCGAAAATCATTCCACAATGTAATTCAAAAGTCAAATAAAAAAAAAGTCTTTTTATTCAAATTGGTAACAAAAACGTGTAATTACTTTAAAATTCAAACTTCAGTTTCTTTCACGATCAAATGACATTTTGTGTCAAACCTTTCTTTTTTGTATGTAACATTTTTGCTATGAAAGAAAATGTTTCATTCAAACGTTTGTTATCAAATTATTATTTAGTTTTCTTTATTGTCATACCCAAATTATTTATCAACGAAATATTTCACAATTTAATGAAATTTTGCAAAACAATATTTTCCCATATTTTCAAAAACGCGTCTTGACATCGATGATAGATCTTATACCTGGTAAAATAATAGTGTTAATTTGTTTTAAGACACCAATGTCATAATAGTTATCCCCGTAGTTATTTTTAATTCGTGTAAGTTAAAATGAAATGTAAACACTCGTTTTTAAAATTTAAATAACCAGCATTTTTCAGGAAAAAGTTTTGTCACCCAGAGGCACATGTCACATGCGATACTGTAAATCGAGTGCTTCGGAACTCGAGAAAAATTCGACAAGTTTTCAATCGACTACGGTCGCATATGCGATTCAGAAATGCTATTACCGTAAATAGAGTATTTTCACAAATCGTAAAAAACGTTGAAAATATGCTGAATAATTGACGAATTTTTACGATTCTCATGATATAATTATCAATGTATCAACAAGCTTTCATTTCTAAAAAAATGGGTTTAAGAGCGAGCACATGCAAAACTGTTGGTATAAGCATGGCACGGTAATGTTATACCGGTTTTGGGTTATTCAAAATATTTTAATCCTTTCTATTTTATTTATTTGACGTCACACGGAAAAAATAATAATACCGGTACCATTGTAGTTTGTTTACTTAAAAACAGTAAAAGAAAACTGAAAAGACCCTGTTAACGAAAGCCGCATACGATTTAAAAGACGAACAAATGCAGCATGAGGTCTCAGATCCGTACATCGTGTTAACATCGTTCTGAGCGGGTACTTTTAATACCAAGAACGCTTAATCACCCGAAGTACGTGCAGAAGTTGCGTTACAGTGCGGCCAAACTGCTTCAACCCGCCTCACGTATCGAATTATCGCCACCATAAAGGAGCAATTAGAATACAGCTCGTAAACTAATAAGCACACTCTTGACTCTTGTATCATAAGCTTCCAATCAAATCAATAAAAAGATAAATAACAGCTGTCAACGTAAAACATTACAGAGCAAGGTAGTATAATATCATCATTTTCAGTTTTCTTTTAATTTGTATATTTATTCAATACATACAATTTTTCAGGGCCATACCGCGAAACTTACATACTCGTACGTTTTTCATTGTATACTTTAAAAAACGTTCTAACGATTTTTTAAGAAAATCGCTTTTAAAAAAAAACAAATTAAAAACGTATTTGACCATCGAAGCGATATGTACCTGTCTCGGATTAGGGAAGTGGCTGGGTAGGTAGGCTGGTAGGTAAGGTAGGAGTTAGTGGAAGGCATGCTAGTCCGAGACATTAAGGATTGACAACATTTTCAAATAACATTTTTTCGCATCTCAGTCAAAAACGAGTTTATGAAAAACAAATATTAGGATTTGTTTATTTTTTAACTTAAAATACTTAACCACATCGAGCATTTTAGATGCAAACTGATCGTCGATAATGTACCTTTTGAGCAAGTCATGTTGTTCACTTACCTTGGTGTAGAGATCTCCAGCAACATCATCCTATATTGTGAAGTTTGAGCACAGACTAATAAAGGCACAAACAGACTGGCTGCTTGCGGGACACCATATGGAAAAACAAAGACGTGCTAACCAAAAGTAAGATCAGAATATATATAAGATATGCGTCCAACCCATCATGACCTACGGAGGGAAGTGAGTGCCGATACCAACAGGACAAAAAAATCTATTCAGAGTAGCGGAAATGAGAAACTAACGCTCCATCGCAGGCAGAACTCTTAGAGATCGGATCAGAAATGAGACGATAAGGTCTGTTCGTAGCGTTGAAGACATAGTGAGAAGAAGCAAAAGACGCTTTTGGAGCGACCATGTGGACCGCGCGGAAGATACGAGGCTTGCGAAAATTACTATGTCTGAAAACCCTAGCATTGGGAGACTACCAGGAAGGCCGCTGAAAATGTAAAAAAACAACTGGACGTCATTATCTCAGAACAGGACCGTCACAAACAGGTCATACAACCTTAACCGAGACGAAGAAGAAGAATATTAAATAGTATCTTTGTTTTATTTTAACCATATTATTTTAAGAATTTTATTAAAGAATAAAATAAGAAAGCTTGATACTTATTCATCATCGATATTTACATTTTATTATATCTCAATAAAATGTTATAAGGGCTAAAACAAATAAATCCCATAAATACGATGTATAAATTTCACGTGGAAAGTATTTCTTGAAATATAAAATACGAGTTATTTGAATTTAAAATCCAATCTCAATCTGATTTAGCTGGATTAAAACGGAGAGATGTTTGATACAAATCTCATTTCATAAAATGAAATGATCTTATATTTACCCTTTTGATGTAAGATTTCAAATTGTGTATTAAAAGAAACTGCATCTCTGATATATCTCTTGGAAAGATTTCTAAAATGTAGATCTCTGGTTCTTATTTCATTTGAAAGCCAATTAATTTAATGGAATAATTTTATTTCCACTGAGACCTCGCGGAGGGAATGACTTCATTTTCAAATTTAATAATGCATATTAGTTAATCAATTTGATACTGTTAAATCTTGATTAAAAAGTTGACACTTAAAATTATATTAATAGCACGCGGTATACACAATCTAAAAATAAAAAATTGCAATCGTACTAAGATTAAAAAAACAACAAAAAAAGTCTGTATTTTTAAAATTTTTGAATTTAAGTAAATTGCTTTTTTGTATTTATGTTAAATTTATTTTGTATGCCTTTTTAAAAAAACTACATTTTTATTTTTATGAGCTTTATATGCGTTACATACAGAATACCCGTAAGAATTCATGTGATTTAATTTACGTACAATGTATAAAACACAATGCGAACAAAAACAATGGCGAATTTAACGTTTCTATCTGGTTTCGATGGGCGGGCTATCATTGAACATATTATCGTTGGTTGACAACACCCTGTCAGACTTCTAGATTGTATCTTGATGCTCTTACTTTTTCTGCTACTGCCTTGCTTGCTTAGCTTCCGAAACAATATTCGTCCCCCCGCAAAACAAGAGTCCTCCTGAGATAACTTTGATCTTCAAAGAATAAATCTCTACAACGAAGTAACGTATTTCATGACACTTTACAGCTACAGAGATATAAAAATGATCGTAAAAATTTAGTTTCTTTTTTAAATTATTAAACTTAATACTAATAGTACATATTATGCATGTTTATAAAATGTAAAAACACGCGATGTCAGAGATTTTAGCCGCCTTGGTCGTTGCCCAAATTGATTGCAACATTTGATGAATGCAGTGTATTAATTAAATGCATAAGTAGGTTCTCATGATCCTTATTAAAAAACAATATTGATAATTAAAAACTAATGTGCAGCTTTTATTAAAAACCAATTGTTCAGTCCGCATCGATTGTATTGTGTTAAACACATTAAGCTATTATTCTATCAGTTAGTAAAACCAGTTAGTTCATATTCAGCGAGTCTATGCAGACATGGTTAATGGTTGGCTTAATTAAGTGAATGACAACAGAATTCCATGAATTAATTCAATCAGAAGCATCGTTATGCAGCATCCGACAAACAGCAATTCTGATGGGCGATCATCAGACAGAAGTACATTAAGTGCAGTGCATTGATTGGTAAACAGATTACTTGGGGGGTCAGACAGTATATACAATGTAGTTCAAACCATACTAAAAGGGTTTAATTTCGGAATCTATAGACAAAGTTGTTAATCTCATAAACCGACGCGACGCCGATGTGACGCAAACAAGAAATCTTCGTGTGAAATGTTTAAATATTATTTTCAATTACTTTTTGATAACGCTACCTTGAATGATCGATGGCCGCCGTATTAAAAGTCGTATTTCAGTAGATCGATTATTTACGAGTACATTTTTTCCTCGGTACCACATTTTAAACTCATCGCGTTTTATCAACAAAAATATAGTTTTCTATCAACAATATTTTGATTTTGTCCAAATGCTTTTAGATGAGGGCTGGATATCACCTCTAGGGAGTAATTAATATTGATAAATTTCAACAGAGATTGAGAACGTTTTAAAGAAGAGAATATGGAAAACGTGGCATTTATATGGCTTATGACCCCCCACGCGCATCAATGAAGGTTTCAGCGCTTTCATCATCATTGGTTCTACAGCCCGTTGTGGGCCTTGGCCTTTTCCAACATTTGTCGCCATTTTCTTCTATCCTGGCATGTACTCCTTCAGTCCCGGATGCCATTAGCATCGACATCCTGCTGCACCACATCCAGCTATGGGAGTTTGGGTCTACCAACGGTCCGTCTACCTCGGGACTTTGCGTGAAGTATCTTTTGGGCTCTCTCTCTTCAATTATTCTTTCCTATTGTCCTTCCCATCGCATCCTCAGTATTTATATAAATTGCGCAATGCTAGGCTCATTGTAAATATTGTGGACTTCTTCATTATACCATTTTCTCCAAACTTCGTTTTCCTTCACAGCTTCTAATGTCTTTCTAAGTATTTTTCTATCAAATGTGAAGAGAGATGTCTCATCTTTTTAACTTAATACTCATCATTCAGAACCATACTTTTTGATACGCGAGTACGGGGCGTAATAGTTTTTCATCCGATTTTCAGCTCTTTGAGTTTACAAAAATTGTATTTTTTTCAAATTCATATTTTGTTCAATCCCTTTTTCAACACTCGACCAGAATTCTGATTTTATTTCACCTACATAACTGTATTCTTTATCCGTCCAGACAAGGATATATAATTTATCAATTATTATAAGTTATTTAGAGAAGTATTTATGTACCTATGTATATTTACCAGACTATTGTACATTAGATATCAACGATCAACAATCATTATTAGTAAATATCATTGATAAATTAATTATTTTATGAGAAAAAAAATATTACAAAATTAACAGTTCAAATACCTGCAAGCTTTGAAAATTAATCTTGCTTCATCATTAGACAAATGTTTTATAGGATCAAACTTATATACCTAATTTTAGAAACTTCTCATTGAATATAACGAGAGGTTCTAAAAAGTAAACCATTTATAATTAAAGCAATAAATTAATTCTTCTATTAAAAATGAAAGAAGCTAAGATACTGAAAAGATTATAACAATAAATCATCCAAATACCATTTTTTCGTTCAATTAATTTAATGACTTGGCTGATTAAGATCGTAAATAAATATTTAAGTCTAATTTATTACTTTGTTTCTACGGTGGTACTATTATTTTTTTACGTTGACGTGTAAATAATACATTTCTAGATGTATAAATAATAATTTCTGTTTATTTAGAAAATAATTTTATTTTCACAGTTGAAGCGTTTTTTCATGTCCATTTATTTTAATGAAAAATACAAAAACCGATAATCAAAGCAATCTTAAAATCAATTGTGTTTTTTTACTGACATTTCTCCGTGGAACAGCATTTGATTGTAATAAAAAAATATGTGTAAAGGTAGTTTTATTCCACTTTTATGTATATTTTTTACCAGTGACCGGGTTTTTTCGTGACCGATATCACTAATCTGACGGTCACTGGTAAAAATTATAAATAAAAGTGGAATAATACTAAACATGTATTCTTAGTTTTTAATTTTATTCGAAATAATTACCGATTAACGCAAAATTCAAAGCTGTAAATATTTTATTTTTCAACAATATTTTGAGTTTGTCCAAATTTTTGTAGACAAAGAATGGATTCAACTCCCTGGGCAGCTGTTAATATTAACATATTACAACAGAGAGTTACACAATGTATAAAATGGCCACTTAAGCCAGCCAATGACAGGCCATAAGCCCTGTAGATTTCTAGACTTCTATATTACCATATCTAAAATGTTCTTCATCTCTGTTGTAATATGTTAACAATATTTTAAGTTGGTTCAAATGTTTATAGACAGGCTGGAACTCCAAAGAAAGTTGTTAAGATCTTTATTTATTGGAACAGGGTGGTTAAACATTTTTGAGAAGGGAATGTAAAAGTCTCTGAATTTACTGAGCTTACCTTTGTTTAAAAATTTTATGGATGTGGATGTTCAAACATAGGCAGAATAGATAACGTTACACAGAGTGTAAAGAGGCCACTTAAATCAGCCAATGACAAGTCATGAGCCCTGTAAATGCCTAAGAGTTTAAACCCTCTTTTAAAAAATATTTTCCCCTTTTTTTGTAATTAGTTTAGATAATTTTAATGCTTATATTGATAATTAAATGATACGTAACATTGGGTGTTAACATAAATTTTGTCAGTTTTTTTTCCAAATGAAGAGACAAAGAAGACACAATAAAAAAAATACAATAAATTAATAAATAAGTTTTCTTCTTATTATTTCGATTGAACGCGATCAGAAGGAGGTGTTGAAAATTCTCCCTTTCGTCAAATTGACATTCCATTTTGTCGAAGAACTAAAACATGAAAAAAATTCTAGTAAACATGGACACAATACGAAAATATCGCAACAATATTACATACAACCTTCTAAAACGAGATAAGGACAGTCGAGAATAACGAACCAGGGACTAAAATTATACAATAAACTTACAGATAAAACTAAATAAAAGACTCAGACAACCTTTACAAAATATGTTGAAAATAGTATCATTATCAATAGAATATGAATTTAAACAATATACATTATTTATGAATGTAATCCGTGAGAGTTAATAAATAAATTTCAAGTAAAAAAAAATGTGACGTAAAAGCAAATCCAATATCCATAGAGCAGAAAAGATATTGGATTTGCTTTATACGTACCCACAATTTTGTTTTTATTTTGGCGCTCATTTTTTAATTTGAAAAAGCGGACACAACTTGTATTCATAACCTCATAAAAAAATATCAGAAAATAGATAAAACTACTACATTTTGAGCACACAAAATCAGTCTTCCGTTCCACACAGTATATCTGTAAACCATTTTGGATGTCAGCGTATCTCGGCCTTCCATCAGCGTTTGAGAATCAAACGTGGAACTAACAGCCCTAAGTTTATCACAAAAAGACGAATGAACCCATTAGTGCCCTGTAAGAGAGTATGGAATTTCAGGGAAGAAGGTAATTACTCATTTCACTATCAAAGTAAATAGAAGTTGGGGTCTTTCTTGACAAACTTCTAGAAATTCCCGCTCCTCGCCCTAACGCGAGCAGTTACATTCCACGCCTACGAACTTTATCATTCGATAAAGTTCCGAACGAGATCTCCAACTTTTGCCAAATATCGATGTTCAGATTCCCGCCTTTTCAGAGTCATTATTCGATTGTGAGTTGTAATTTAATAGGCACTGGAAAAGAAATTCATAAATCCATAAATTCTCACTCTCTGAATTCCAGTGTTAATTCATTACGAGATGTGTATGAAATAATGATCATATTTGTGTGTAGGATTATCGGTGACTGCTTCTGTTAGCTGTGATAAATTGTCTAATATGTTCAACAAGTACGTGAAATTGTACCTATACGTCCTATATAACTCATTAAATCTTACGTAATCATAATCATTCATAATCAAATACTTTTATAATGTATATTATGGAGTCTTTAAAAATAACAGTTATTGTCTAACTAACATTATTATAATTAACAAATTACAACAGGGATGGAGAATACCTTAAATAAGGGAATAAGGAAGTTTTCAGGCGTTTTCTAGTATGTGAAATAATTCAGTCAGATGAATCTCTTCACAACAATAAAGGTTTCAGCTCTTTAACTTTACTAAAATAAACAGATGGAGGAATTTAAGAAATATGGGTGTTCAAACATAGGCGAAATGGTGAATGTTACACAGTGTGTAAAGTGGCCTCTTAAACCAGCCAATGACAGGTCATAAGCCCTCTAAATGTCTAGACTTCCACATTCCCTTATTTAAGGTATTCTCCATCCCTGTTGTAATTTGTTAATCTTAATGACTCTCGAGGGGGTGAAATCCAGTCTTTTGTCTACAAACATTTGGACAAACTCAAATATTGTAACATTATTATAGAAGAGCCTTTTAAAAAATACCATGAACTTACCTACATTAAAACAATAACCAATGAACCAATAAATAATCTGTTTATAAATACTAAAACTTCAACAATGTTTGAGTATGTCCAAATACTTGCAGACTGGCGGGATTTTCTCCTTAGGGAGTAATTCATATATAAATTTATTTCAACAGAGAGGAAAAACATTTTTGAGAAGGGAATATGGAAGTCTAAGGCTTATGACCTGTAACTGGCTGCTCTAAGTGGCCACTTTACACACTGTGTAACATTCACCATTTTGCCCCTTTCTGTTGAAATTAATTTAAATATGAATTACTCTCTAGGGAGGAAATCCCGCCAGTCTGCTAGCATTTAGACATACTCAAACATTGTTGAATTAACTACCTGGTAAAGGAAGAAGTATAAAAATTGGAAAATTGTTTTCAGGCGTTGCCTAGTAGGCGATTTGGTTCAGCCGGATGAATCTCACCCACTTGATAAAGGTTTCAACTCTTTTACTTCACAAAAGTCAACAGATGGAAGAGTTGAGGAAATGTGGATGTTCAAACATGGGCAGAATGGTGATGTTACTCAGTGTGTAAAGTGGCCACTTAAACCAGCCAATGACAGGTCATAAGCCCTGTAAATGCCTAGACTTCCATATTGCCTTCTCAAAAACTTATTATAAACTTAATATAAATCTTATATTTAACACTGTTTAATTATGTTAAACAATTTGTAAAAATTTACTAAAGCGGTTAATTAATAAATATTAAATCATTAAAAAAAAAAATTGTGTATTGATATTAAATTTAAAGATGTGTTCTTATTTGTATTTTTTAAAGGTTTTCACATTAGTTTATTCGCCTATTTTCCATCTTGAATATAACGCGTTGCAGTATCGAACATCAACGTTTTTGTTAGTTTTATGTTGATCAAATAACATTTTTAAATTCATTTTGTTGACTGGGTACTTTCACAGCTTATATACATCACACTCGTTAAGCTCGTGAACTTAATTGAATAATGACGAGCATTAATTTATAGAATCGCTTCCTGGGCGCATACTACTTAAACGGACCTGTAATTGATATCCAAGTCAGACGAAACAAGTTTAACGCAATCAGTTATGAAATTCGCAACTAGGAATACCAGGCACCCGATCAGGTCTCAAACAAATCAATCGGGTCAGTCAACTCTCGGATCAATGTCACTCAGATGGAGGAATCGGTTCGGAGATATATCTTATGTTTGCTATATAAGGTCACGGTGTGGCAAACAGCCAGCAGGCGACGTTGTTCGTCGCTGATTAAGGAAAAAACAGCCCCGCATGGCAGGAGTCGGTACTGGATAATTACTATGCCTGGAGAAGGCAGGAGATAAGGATTGCTGGCTGACCGCGGCCATATACGGCCGAGCAGTACTGCACACAAAGGTAATTATTACTAAACAATTGGCGGAGACTAAGGGGAATTCTGCATTTGGAAGACAACAAGGCGTTCTACAAGTCCCGCGAATATTTTCCATGGGAACGCGAAAGGAGGTAGTATGGCTGAAACTTTAATGGAAATCGTCTGTTGTAACCTATTGTTTTATTTTGCAGCATACAAACTTCGATTGTGGAACGCCAGGATTGTACACATTGAAAAGTACATCCAGTACTTGAATACAATCATTTAAATAATTTAAAAAGACAGAAGCAAAACTTTTCTTTCGGAGATAGATTTTATAATGTAATACCTGTTCAGTATTGTGTTTACCTCATGGCTTAAATTCTTTGCCTTCAAACAATTAAATTTCACGATAATAATAACCATTGTTCAAAAAGAGGATTATCAAAATGGATTAAAGCGAATCAGAGCTTTGTGTAATGATTTTTTTAAAATAACAGTAGAAAACCTTTCTTATCGCCGATAAAATGTTTGAATTTATTTATTTTCACATTCAAAATTACACTCGTTTAAATATTAATGAACTTAGTAAGGCTTTTTAGTCTATGCTCGTGTCAAGCCATAATATTTAACAATGAAAAATAAATAGTAAAATTAATGAGATTAAATTATAATGACATATGATGCAATATAATAACAATCCAGAAAAACAAGGTATAAATAATAAATAATTCAATTCCAAATAACACAATGTAAGAAAGATAATCAGATATAAATATTAAAATATAAATTATACAAATTTAGTTTTATACATAATCAAATATACAAAATAATAGTATCATTGAAATAAACAAAATAATAGTAGTATTGAAAAAAAAAACAAAATAATTAATAGAAAATAATACATGTATATAAAAACATAATTAAAATGATAATTGAGATATATTTTCTAGAAACTCTCTCTATACCATAGTTAGAAATGGGAGTTATAAATAATATGTCAAATATATATAAAACTATTCATTTAAAATTATACCTATATTCATTATAATTTAATTTAATTTAATGTAGTTTACTTTCATAAAGTTGTTTTTTCACAGTTTACTACAAGTTATCGTTAAAAAATATTTCAACGATAAATTTGGTAAAAAATATTTCAACGATAAAGTTGGTAAAAAATATTTTAACGATAAAGTTGGTAAAAAATATTTCAACGGCTAAGCGGTGAGCAAATAATTTGGTAATTCATCATCAATCCTATTTTTATACAACCTTCGTAACAACTTATAACCAGCAGTTGAAACAATGTCTTTGTACTTTAACTCGACATAAAATAAATGACTTATTTATATTTTTGTGATAAATGTCATTTTTTTCTTATTCTACTATGATTCCTCCATATCGGTTCAGATATCTTTTAAATTATTTACTTAATCTCTGTTGAGATATAAGTATCTTTAGAATTGCACGGTTTTATAGCAACACATTTTTTTATTTCGTTAAACTCTTTGATATTGCATTGTATACTATAATATTGCATACTTACGAACAAATTCCATAAAGAGCTTTAAGCTCGAAGCAAAATACTGCAAGTTTTCTCCCACAGATTCAATCACAGACTCCTGCAACCATTACCTGTACATAAGGTGCCCGCATTACGAATGCCTTGCACCAAAGTGCTTTACATCTCAGCATTAAACCTTCGTACTTACATTGGGAGAATGCCTACAACTTAATGTACATTCGATGTACGTACACTGGAATATATTATTCACGCCATATTTAACTCGTCAGATTGTGTTGAATGAAATGAAACGTGATGATTGTTGTGACTTTTTTTAACGTAAGTTTGAAAACCAAATTAGGGATTTTCAGTTATTATAGTAATATTGATATCTATATTTTTTTTCTACGTGTGACATCGGATCAAAATCCCAGTTTAAACGAAGCTTTGGCTGTAATTTTAAAATAACTTGAATAAATATCAATATAGCCCTTCTTACTAACTGCCGTTAAAATAAACATCCGGCTAGAATTAAACTTTTTGAAACTTCTGCATCTGCAGTGTAGATGATGAAAGACCTAAACGTATTATATGAATGTGATGCTTTAGATCGCAAAAAAATCACTTCCTCGGTGGATCATTAACTCAACTTGAGGATGTGAGAGTACTTGCCCCCTACCTAATAGCCAGTTTCTTTAAGGACTTCGACAGGCTTTTTAAATACCCAGTTTTGGACGGCGAGAACTAATTTAGAGTGACTGTCACAATATATCTACTTAAGTTACAAATATGTAAGGCGCTTATTTAGCACCTATGCCTATTTACTAGTTCTAAAAAATAAGAATAAGAACTTATACTTTACTCGGACTTTAGAAAGATGTATCAAAAGCTCAACTATTTGTTTGTATTTGTAATAAATGACTTATTTGAATACATTTGTACCTTCAAAAATAAACCACGGGAGTCACATTGAACAAAATGTTCAGGAAACGGGATTTTGTGATAGGGCGATCTCCAAAACATCATGACTTTTGAACTAAATTATATAATTTTAACCTATGAAGGACTTTCAATGAAAAATAAGATAAAATAAAAATAAATATTGCAATAGGTTATCTGGAACTCCTGATGTTTTTTGCACCAAAACAAAGTGGACCTCAGATTTTTATTTCAACCAAAAAAAGTATTATTATGATGAAAGTAGAATTCAGTGTTTTATTCAAGTATAAAATAGTTTATCTCAATAAGTTCTGCATTTTAAACTTCAAAACAGCAAATAGTAGATTCTTGTGTTTTATTCTTTAAGGCACAGATTATAAATTTACCAAAACATTTCTTAAAAATCAAATCAAACTCTAAATCGTTTATAAACATTTTACCAAATATTGACAAACAGGCTTTAAAAATTTTTACAACACAATTCGATTGCTCTCAAAATAATTAATTTTAATAAATATTTATTTTACTTCATTTCATTTCATTTAATGTCTTGAGATGGTCTTCCCACCAAAGCGGTAAACTTGTTGATATATAATTATTTTTGCATTTCGTGTTTTGTATTTATATCCACACAGTGTCTCTATGAATACATGTCATATACTCGTATATTTGGCATTTGTGCGGATGTTGGGTCACCGGGAGCTGACAGTAGCTTGTTACTTGACCTAATGTCTGCACAGTAGTTAAATGTGTGAGCTGTACTAATAATATAATGTTGTTTTCTTCTTTTTTTTTTTACAAATTTATTTATTCTCTCTTACTATTATATATGTATATATATATCTATGTGGATTAAAATGTGAATATGTAACATTTTATATGTATTTTAAATATATATTTTAGACACTATATGTATAATATATTAAATCATGTAAATGAATGCGTCGACACGGGTTATGCCCAGTAAGGTATTCATATTCAAAAAAGTTTTATGTAAAACGTGAAATATTAAATAAATAAATAAATCAAATAAGTACAGAGAAAAATTTCAGACAGTTAAACATGTTGAACTAAAATAAAAAAGACAATAATCATCCAATTTGCAAAGGAATACTCAAATTAAATTAAATTTCCAGTCAAACGGTGGTACTTCTCGCTTCCTATTCTATTACTCATACCTACCCTCCTTTTTGCTATTGTTATTAATGTTTTATCTGATTTTTCATTTTTCAAATGGTACTCGTAATTTTTGTTAAATTTCGTGGTTAAAATTTTCATTTTATTTCATACTATAAAAGAAAAGCAAAAAATCTCTCTTAAGTAGTATTAAATTTCAATTAAGATAATAATGTTAACAGTTGTCAATTTAATCATACAAAATAACATGGTTACATTTTGAGGGAGTATTATTAGTCAATTATAAGTGAACTATTAAACGACATAGTATGTAGTACAGAGCTTTGCTTGATTTATGCTTGTATGTATTTACAATCCATGATAATGTATCTTATAACTGAATAATATTCTGGCTAAGCAATCAAATGGGAACTTCCTATTGGGTTTAGATGGTCGTAAATGTTTGTCAATATTAGATACATTGCAAAGTATAATAAAAGATTAATGTAAATGAATCCACGTAATATAATACGATATGAATGATTTTGCATGAAGTCTTTGCGCTGTTTCAAAGCCGTTGTTATTCATAGAAATTTATTGTTAAACGTTTCCTATAAACTTTAAAGAAGTATTCAGGTCTTTGAAAACTGGCAATTAAGAATATTTTCTTAACATAACGAGTTAATTTAACTTTTATTTGTTGTTTTATTTATTTAAAACTTCAAGTTCAAAGAATATGTACTTTAGCGGACTTATTGCTAAAAGCAATATCTTACAACCAACCAAAATATAGACTGGTCAAAAGAAGAAATTGGTCAATATTTTGTACTAAAAAACCATAGATATATATTTAAAGATACATACATATGATAAAAATTTTTTTTTTTTAAAAAACCTAAAAATAACAGCTATGTTTTAATTGGGAGATAAGGCTTGCACATATTAACATTAGTATTATTTTTAAAGGCACATTATGTTATACGTATTAAATTATTAGGAAAATGTGGGATCAGATAATGTGTTTGGAAGGAGAGAGAAAGAGGAACCACGGAAAGAAAAAGGAGGAAAAAATAAATTTGGGAAAAATAAAGCAGTAAAAACTCAAGGAGTTCAGGATTCTGGGGATATGCAATAATGTTTCAGGCGTTTCTTGAAGGTGGCTAGAGAAGGTGCACTTTTTATATGAAGGGGTAGCACATTGCAAAATCTAGCGGCTTAGACGGAAAAAAATTAGCTGAAATGGAAATGATGTGCTATGTCGAGGAATGGAAAGTGTTCTATCTGAGAAGAGCGAAGAGAAAGACCATGATTTTGAATGAAATTCTTAACAAGATATTTCTAAGCGCAAGGATTGTGAAGAATATTATAAAGAAGTAAGAGAGATTGAAAGTTTATGCACTGATGAAAATAAAGCCACATTGAGTTCGGAGCGAAAAAGTGATCCTTGGTCATACCTTTTGAGATGGAAAATAAATCGGATGCATTGATTCTGCAAACGCTCCAGACTTATACATGTGGATGACGTGAACAAAGGGAAACATAGAACACTCTTTTACATATAAGGTTAAAATAAAAGTATTCTCAAAAAATGCACGCATGCATTGCATTGTCTGTTTGGCTTGATAGGCTCATTAATCTTACTTCACATTAATAAGGAAAAAAAATATCAGAGCATTTGCATTTGCATTTTGTATTTTTCTAAATACCTTAACGAATTAAAAGGCTAAGACTTAATTAAAGTCTTAACTTCGAGTTTAACATGCTATAACTTCCTTTAATTATATGCTATGTATATATCACTAATGAAGTGTTTATATAACAAATAGATACGTTATACCTATTCCATCTCCAACATAGATATGGCAAATATTGTGTTGCCCTCAACAATTGAAAAAAAGATACGGATAATTACGATATACGAACATCCAATCTGCGAATTGAAATGCTATGTATTACGCGATTAATATAGAAACGAAAAACAAAATAAATCGGTCGTGAAATACACAAAATTAATTATAGTATAATTGACACAAAATATGTGAACACGCATGTTTTATAAGTATATTTTTTTTATTTTACTTTTTCTAGTAATGAAATGTTTTTTTTTATACAAAATGAATTTAAAAGTCCTTCTTCCTAAAAAAATCTGTTCTGAGGACTGTAATTCGTGTACACTGTACAGTTTTCAAATGATTTTTTTACGTATTTCACAAATAATAAAAATGTGTTCTTTTTTATTTCTTGTGTCCTAATTTTCTTAAATCAGATTTTTATATTTCTTTTTAGGTGTTTTTTTATTTATTTATTTTTTCAATTTTAGGTTAAAGCATATTAAGTGATTTGGCAGAAAAATAATTCCAAGAATATTAATTATTATATTAGAACACGATATAAAATATTTTCAATTTAGTTGAAAGATATTAAATATCTTTTTACTACCACGTACTAGAGTCGTATTCATGTTTGAAAAAAATATATCAAAATAACAAAAAACATTATTTAAAATAACTTCTAAAAAATAGGCGTTTGCTTTATTGAGATTAAATCGTTTGATTAATGTACGCATTCTAAAGTAACAATTTCCCTCGTCTTAATTTAATAAAATTAATTTTATTGAATTTCAATGTAGGCCTTGCTCTAACACCTATGCACTCGGTTCTATCTAACCACTATAATAAGAATATGAAAATAATGAGGCAATTGATTACTGAGATCTAAGGTAAAATTCAACTATGAGAATATTTAAAACTCGTACAATACAAGAATCACGATTCTTGACAGCTCCCCTCGTTTCGGAGAATTTTCTTTTAATTGCTAGTCTGACGTGTCAAACCACAGCCGACAGTGCTAAATTAGGACAGATATGTTTCAGGAGATAATCTGAAATGCTATCGCAAAGATTACCAACATTCATCCAAGTTAAATCGAAAAAAGTCCCTCAGATCGTGGCCTTACTAAAAGGCACGTTCTTCCGAATGCTACTACCCTTAATTACAGTATTTATCTTCTCTACCGCTCTTATGGTGTGGGTGAGATTTTTAGCATTTGCAAAAAGTCTGGTAAGTGGCGAAATTTTTATGTGTGTAAAAAATATTTACCTTATCCGTGGTTAAAATAGGTATGTAGTATATATATAAAACTGCAATCATTACTCAAATTTCAATTTTATTTTTATCAATAATTATATTAAGAAAAAAGAATTATCGCGCTTTGTACGATTTGACTTTTAAACGATTCAATAAGAATCAACGATAATATAGTATGGAGAGGCGTCGCAAAAACTCATTTGAAAACACTAGCTTAAGGACAAATATCTAATATAACACAGATAAATCATACCTACTGAAAAAAATATCAATTTAGGGTATTATTTGTAAACCCAGTAAATTTCAAAATCTTAAAACAGTCAGACATGAATTAAATCTTTAGAATACGATAGTTTACAATAATTATCACTTTGTCAGTTCAAAATACAGCTTGATTTTGACTTTCAAATTATTGGGTTTGTTACAAACACGGAAATCTCAACTTGAGTATTTCAATGATGGCAATCTCCAAAGTAAAATTTGTTTCTTAATTAGGTGATTTTCACAAAAATGGCGCTGTATAAATTATCCAACTATATATATATAGCTTTTTGACGTAATCATGATTATTCCATCACTTATTTTATATAAAATATTAACTGGTTATAATAATAATTTAAAGTATTAAAAAAAATATTCACGCTATTATTGTATTGGGTTTTTGTGATTTAGTACCCTCAATTACAATATATTTACGAAGTTCAAAGTACTAGATATTACACATATAGTCATGATCGTAGAACAACGACGGATGTGGGAAAATGTGACATTGACTTTCTTTTATCTTTCTTTGATCAAAATCTTGAACAGATTTTGTAAAGGCTTTATATTCCAGGTTCGAAAATTTATAATATAATTTACATAAGAATCAAAGAATATAGTTTTATACTTATCGAGATGTGAGATAAATGTTGAAAAAATTAAACCGCTCTCATGTAAAGTTGACGAAAATCACAAACGTCATTGTTATACAATCATGACGGTATTTTGGATGTCAGAACCATTTTATTACATGTCCACAAAAAATTAGATTACAACGAAATCCTAACGCTATTAAAAAACTGTTTATTACCTAGCATCCATTTGTCAATTGCGCAAACACAGTTTTTATCATCTTGGACTAAAAATAGATATTTTTACTGGTTCAAATCAAAGGTGAAAAACGAGAAAATAAAAAATGTCCCACAGTAGCAGACTGGGTCAAAAAAAATATGGAAGAAGGATCCGGATGATGATTTGCTGCTTAGTTTTTTTCTGCGTGCTTATGATGAATATTTATGAAGTAATATTCATTTTTTAACTTTTCAATGTTTACAAATTTAAAGATCTCCATAAAATTATGAATCGAGCTCTGTAGAACGTGCATCTTTTTATGCCTAAATAAAAACCTGCTAAAACTTGAAAAATTGTTATTTTATTTAGCTTATTTATTTTATTTTATTTGGGAAATCAACAGTTCTAAATACATATTTATAGTAAACAAACAGATATAGTATATAAACTCAGAACTAATAACAGATTTCCACATAGTATACAAAGTTATCAAAGAAAATATATTACATATCAAATAAATACATATAGTTTATACGTATGAAAATGTTATTTTCATGTACTCGTAAATATTTTTCAATAATCAAAGAATTATTTTATATTTATTTTAAGAACATTAAGTTACTGTAAATTGGGCGGGATTAGGACAAGAATGCTTGAAGAGAGGATAAGGAGAGGAAGGGAGATGTACATATTTATTATTATAATGTCCACTAAGTTACATAATGCATAAATACATTAATATAATATATTATCTGTTGTTGATTATCTCTATTTCTCCATTCCATGGACAAATTGTTTAGAGTAGGAAAGTAAATATTTTGAAAGTCCTGTTTATTTTCATATATGTATCCATATGCACGTACAAAATATGTTTTTTCAGTTCACATGCTTTTAGTCAAAGAACTATTTAAAGCATTCAGTAAACGAAATTTACCACATACATTTTACATGCTCTTTGACAAATAACAGTATTTTTTACAAAATTCATTAATATCCATATTAAATTCAGAGCCCAAAATATGTTTTATACATTTCATAGTTTTATGACAGACATACTTTTTTACATTTGATAATGTAAAAAAAAAAGGAAAATTTTATTTTATAGATAATGTTTTGTCAAATAATGTGGAGACAATACGTGATCTAGGAATTACCTGAGACTCAAAATTTGTGCTTCATAATCACATAACTAACATAAAATAAATAAATAAGTATTAATTCCATCTGCCAGTCAGTAGCACTAACTATGTATCACACTATTTCCTCTATCGTTCTTGTTCTAAATATAACGTTTTTTTTTCATTTTAATAATAATATATTGTCAATTTTAACCATTTATTCTGTTAATTTTATTTAAATATGTATATATTTCATTAGTGTTAAAATATAATTTTTTTTTAAGTGTTTTTTTTTATTGTTTGAATATTTCTTTGTATTATGTATCATTTTTTATTGTTTGTAACCCAAAAAATAAATATGCTATAAAATTCAGAGAATAAAGTTAACTACACAAGTTTGACAAATTCCTTGACGATAAAATGCTTTTTAAATTAGATAAATATACCATACAATTTATTAAGTACAACATAGATAATATATGAGATTTTGAGCTTGATTCCAATACCCTTGGCGGACATATAAAAAATATTATTAGTACTATTAATACTGTTTCTGCTGTTAATTTAAATCGTAGTTTGCTTTGTGACATACGTAATGTGTTTGGCGTTTGACTCCTGGGATCATATTCTAAACGCTCTCGTGGCCGTAGAAAACACTTTTATCTCGCGTATTGACATAGAAAATATGCGAGATAAAAGTGTTTTCTACGGCCGCGAGAGCGGTTCAGAATAGCACCGCAGCAGTGTATTTCTGTCTTGACTGGTAATTCTCCTAGACACATTCACTTACTGAGCGCCGTCGCCGCACCGCGCCGTACTGAGACTGCCGAGAGGCACGTAACAGGTATTTTTATACCTTAATGCGTGTGTCATACCTACATGTGTATAAACATGTGTGCGTGGAGAGGGGTGCTGAGGAAATCCGCTTGGCTGAGTCATATTGCTCAATGTGACATTTGTGTACAGCCCATTCAAATCTTTAACCCTCCATTGCATGCTTTTTTGGGTTTTTAAAAAATTAAAAATGATATTTTATGCGCTTAAAATGCATAAAAATATCACTTTTAAAATCCTAGATATAAAAATAAGAAACTAAAAGAACTGACTCGTCTTAGTAGGGAACCTAAACCAACCTGTCTTAACGACGAATCCAACAACTTATCTTAGAAGATTCTGGAATTTTAAAAACATTGGAGGATTACATAAGAACACTCTTTCAAGATTCTCGCACTTACGTTAAAATACCAGAATATGGTCAAGGTTCTGTCATTTTAAAATCAGAAATATAACACGATATCTTAACGGCGTAAGTATAGCCTGTGAGCTCGCCAATACATGACAGATGACATTAACATAACCATAGAAAAACATAGCAGTTGAGCTCTCAGAAGTAAAGCAACGTGAATGCAGCAATGCTTGAACTACATGTCAATAATATTGTAATAATAAATCATATTATTTGGCCATACGGAACTTTAAAGCACACCTTGGTTTAATTACTAATAGTATTTTATCGGTTAGGTAGGTGTATTTAAAAAAATGTTGCGTACCTGAAAAAAGCACAAATAATTATGTTTTTGTAAATGATGTCAGTAGCGACACTCAGAGAGTGGCTTTGTGACGTTTTGACATTTTTTATAAGAAATTCATGGCGTAGCCGAAATACCGTTATAAAAACGAGCATGTTTTTGCTGATTGACGTTAGCAGGCGCTACCCAGGGGCGACTTTGTGACGTGAGAAATTATTTAAAAAAAGAGATTCATGGCGTAGCCGAAATATTGTAATTAAAACGAGGATGTTTTTGTTGATTGACGTTAGCAGGCGCTACCCAGGGGCGACTTTGTGACGTGAGAAATTATTTAAAAAAAGAGATTCATGGCGTAGCCGAAATATTGTAATTAAAACGAGGATGTTTTTGTTGATTGACGTTAGCAGGCGCTACCCAGGGGCGACTTAATGACGTGATGAAATTATTAATTTAAATATTTTTTTTCATTTTACATAGCGTAGCCGAGATAAGAAATTGCGTGGTGTTTCAAAATTTAACCGTGTAGGTAGCCACCTAGTTACAGTATTATTTTTGTATTTGTATAACTCCTGTTTTATAATGTTTATGTATTTATCGCTATAAGAATTAAACTGAAGATAGTTTTTACTTTTAATCGCTATCCGTTTTTTAAATTATGTTTGTAACACTCAGTAATATTTATTTTTCAAGTATTCAGTGTTATTTTTGCATTTTAATTAATATTGTTAATATAAAGCGTATTTTTATTTATTCGAATTTACTAGACTGTTTTTATTACAAAAAATAAAAATGCATATTTCTCTATGTATTTTTCTGTTATAAACAATCTATTAAAATAATACACATAAAATTTCCATTGTCTGTTGATTTTATTTGCAATCTTCTTTTTTTTCGATGGTTAAAACTCTAGGAAATTCAAAGACAATGAAATTTTTACTGTCATATATTGGCGAGCTCACACGCTATACATAGCCCATCTTAACATCTAAGCCATGAAAAGCATGTGGATCTGACGAAATCATCATATGGGTAATCAAATTAATTAATAAAAATAATATTTATTGTTTGCTTGGACTGTTTTACAATACAGGGAAATATTAGGTGTGAAATAATGTATTTATTTTTAATACATTCGTTGGTGGAAAGCGAGAAAGTAATTTAATATATTGCTATTCATAATTGTACGGCACATTGGCATTTGAATTAAGGCAATTTACAGTGTTGACTTCTTGATTTATATACCATACAATGACTCGTTACATCTTTGTGAACTTTATATGGAGGAACCTACGCTTCTTTTGTATTATTTATTTACTAATTTTATTCACAACATGTAACATTTATTAAGGCACAGATCCCAACGCCATGGTAACAAAGTCCTGTGTTGAGTTGAGACGAATATATGTATGTATCACACTTTTACAACATACATATCACCATATATAGTATACAGAACAAAAACATCATTAAAAAATACATGGCATATCAACATATAAAAGAACATACAATGTAAAAACATTTTAATTCTGTATATTTGTAGTCGTAACATCATAAAATCATTTGTATTATTTGTTTTAGGTAGTTTTATGGTCATTTTCTTGGTCTGTATCAAATTAGATACACTACGCAATTACGGGTTAAAAAGCTTTGCTTATGTGTGAGTGACAAAACGTTTTCAAACAAAATATTCTAGTGTCACTAACGAAATGTGTATGTTTATTTGGTTCACCCACAGGCACTAACATATTAACATAGGCTTATAAAACATTTAAACGCATTGCAGGTACTTTTTTATACTACACAAAATAAAATTATACCGAAGTTATTTATATTCATGATCGTCATCATAAATCTGAACGCGCCTAATTGTACACAGGACCGTAAATTATAACAACAAAAGCAGATTACCTATATCGTATTTTACATGAAGGTTAGGTGATTAGTCTTGCGCTTCAGGTACCAGTCCAGGGACAATAAAATGTTGCAGTGTTAAATCACCTTTAAAACCAATATTTTTTGTCAACCCTGCCAGAAATCGAACCCCAAAACCCGTAAGCGAATGCGCCTACCATAACATTATGAGGTCAACGTTTCCCCACTCGATTTCTTTTTTCAAGATTTTGACTTGAGGTTCTGGATTCGTGAAATATCGATTAATGTGGTCCTAAACTGCAATAATTCATTGTTCCTGTTAGACGTAAGAATTACCTTACCTTCTGTCTAATTAAAATGTTAAGGCGCCGTGGCATATTTGGTTAGACAGCCCACTGTGAAATTGGCGTCGAGAACTTGATTCCTGCCAGATGCGAAAAAAAAAATTTTTTTTTTCTCAATTGGTCTGAGTATTGTGGTGTTTTTTTCATAATTTTAATGTTCATTAAAAAAAAAATATTTTTATGAATGGAAATAATATTTGAAATATTTTTAATTCAGTTGTGCTGCAATTGGAATGACAATGCAGTGCTTTATGCACCACTGAATGCAGCTAGGGATATGGCGTTAACCGTAGGGTATACTGTTATACCAAAAAAGCGTGGTTTTTTTTACAAGCCGAAGATAATTTAACGTCCTTTGTCCTTGAAGTTCGGCACCGGACACAGCCAAAGGTGGCGCTAACTTCTCAAAGCGTTTATGGGACAAATTTTGGCCGGCGCTCGGGGCCATTGTTTAGGGAATTATACCTGTGTTTTATTGTTTCGTGAAAGCTGTCTGCTGTGCTCAAGTATCGCAGACGACGACTAACAATTTTTACACACGCATCTAAAAGTTTTCGTAAGAATGGAATCAATATAAATTATCATACTTTGTAAGCTGATGTTTCTTTGAAGCATGGCTCGGAAACCAAAGACTTGGGAGTGACCTTTGATACCTCATTAACGTTTCATAGTCACATTGTCGATGTGAGTCGTTCAGCTTCCAAGATGTTGGGATTTGTGATAGATAATTCTAAACACTTCGCAGAATTCAATACAATCAAACTTTTCTATGCAAGTTTAGTGCGTAGCATTCTGGAGAGTAGTGCGGGGGTGTGTGGGCTGAAGAAGCTACTTACTCACTAATGGTTGAGAGAAAACAGAAGAAATTTCTTCTTTACCTCTACATGGGAGAGTATGGATACTACTCATTGCAATACCCATCATTGTTCCTTTAAGGTAAGCTTGGTATCACAAGTTTGCGGTCCAGAATGAGCATTGCCTTGCTTATGATGGCCTTTAAACTTCTGAATGGGTTAATTTACAATCCCAAAATTTTGGAGCGCATAAAGTTATATGTACCCAGCGAGAGCTAGGCAACACAGACCATTTGTTTTTCTAGAATGCAGGACAAATTTACTGTTGTTGATGTATGTAGGGAGAATGATTGGGTTATTGAACAGCCTACCGAGAGATGTGGATCTTTTCCATGCTGGGATTACCAGTTTTAGACTCTTTCTCTCTAACTATGTATAAAATTATGTCGTAGTGATTTATTCGTCTTTGTTTACTACTGTTTTTATGGACATTAAAAATCTATTTTGATTTTTAAAAATCATTTTTTTGAAGTTGCCAAATTATATAATTTATGTACATTGTATTCGGCCATATTCTACATTTAAATAAATAAATATAATCAATTTCGATTTCAAAACCACTTGGCATTTAAAATTGTATCACAAATAAAAAAGAATGACAGAGCTTTTTTAAAAACTCTTTTAAATATTACAGTTGTGAGAATTTTTTGTTTTTTTTGCAAATACAGTACCTTACAAATTGCGTCCAAAGATGTGCACTATCGTAAGTTTAAATTTGGCAGTTTTGAGTTAGGAATATGGTTTAACCACATTATTTTTCTCTTTCTACGAAGAACACTCACATACTTCTACATCTTTTTTGAGCAAGACATATAAAAAACTTTAGTATTCTTTGAAATCAATTGAGTATTGAGTGAAATATCGAGAATTTATTAATTTTTCATATAAAGATACATATTACAAAAAAATAATAACGTATCCTTAACTCTAATGAGGCCAAGAGCCGTAGACTGCAGCAATTATGATGCTACATTGTTTTTCTCATCTTCTCGGTTAAATTAACAAATACCAAAAAAAAATACTGGGCATTTAAATGTCAAGAGCATTAATAAATGGAAAAGGTTTGTTTTTGTTCTCCTGAAATATAGCCGAATAAGACGTACCTCGGTGTATTTCTGGGGGTGCGATTTATATTTATAGCATAAACTCTGTGGTCAAATGTTTTAATAATTGTTAGTAAGTATTAATTTTAGTTTATTCACTTTTTTTATGTCTACCGGTTTTAATACGTACTCGTTTCTTCGTCAGGATACTCAAACCATTGAAATGTAAATATTAAAATTGACCGTCACCTTCACAATTATTTCAATTTCAATGTTATTTATTCATATATATGTACATAACAAAATGGAATATCTTAATTCTTACAAATAGAAATAATTAAAATAACAATGTAAATTTAGGTATATATAAATAAAAACACATAATTATACATAATAAATATCCAGAGAATAATATGTTAAAAAAGTAAGAGAATCTTGTAACGAAAAACTCTCTCAGGCACGTGAAAAATGTCAATGTCCAAAGTAATATTGTTCAACATAGAGATAGCCCTTCCATCAGGCATAACCATTGGCAGGTTGGTCCTGTATATTGGAATGTGAATCAGTCTATGCTGACGCTGTCTAAGGTAATTATCCGGAACATAAAAGCTAATGCTGCGCATAATTTTAGGGTTGTCAATAATACCGCGCAACAATCGAAAGAAGTGCGTAGTTAAATACATATTCCTTCTAGTCTTCAAACTGCTGTAACCAAGCATACCCTGAAGGAACTCAGTGGGATAAAGCCATGAATAATATTACAGTAAACATAGTATTTACGATAGTTGTCGCAAACTAGTATAAATGTATGTAAAATATAGAATTAGGTACTGTAATATATTGGTTATAAAATAAAACATATATTAAAAAATTATAAAAAAACCCGATAGGGTACATAAATATATTTTTACAGGGTTTAATCATGTTAATCTCGTCTGGTTGACTAAAGAGTAAGTTATTGTGTGCTTTTTAATGTTGATTTAGAATAATATAAATATGTCAATAGTATTTTCAACTCTCTTACATTTTGTCTTTGCTTCTTAATGTGGCAGTGTTGTTGTCTGGTATAATATTTAAGTAAATCAGCATTTTTTGCTATTACTATTTCATCGTCATATATAGTTTTGTGCAATATATATTTATATACTGTGTGTATCTTGCATTGTTTTCTATAATTGAAAAACATAAAAAATACTGTGGTCTTTGGGCGATTTCATATTGGTCTTTCAAATCCACAAGATACGGTAAAATAAGGTTGGATTGATTTTTATTATATTCTTTTTATTTATTTAGTTACTACTCTTAGGTAAAAATCCTGCAAAGGAAAATCGATTCGAGATTGTTCAGCCTCACGGTGTACTGGTTAGCGCGTTTGCCTACCATTAAATAAATTTAAATAATTGTTACGCGAAATGAATGAATCCTGCCAGTGTTTAAGCGGCTAAAAAATACAGTTGTACGTGTGAAATTGAACCAGAATCGTAAGCAATTGTTTTTGAAAAGAAAACTGCTATTAAAAAATCCTGTACACCATTTTGCCCATGTTTGAACATCCACACTTCCTCAACTCTTCCATCTGTTGACTTTTGTGAAGTAAAAGAGCTGAAACCTTTATCACGTGGGTGAGATTCATCCGGCTGAACCAAATCACCTACTAGGCAACGCCTGGAAACAATTTTCCAATTTTTATACTTCTTCTTTTACCAGGTGGTAATTCAACAATGTTTGATTATGTCCGAAATTCCATATTCCCTTCTCGAAAACTTTTTCCCTCTCTGTTGAAATAAATTTAAATACGAACAACTCCCTAGGGAGGAAATCCAGCCAGTCTGCAAGCATTTGGACATAATCAAACATTGTTGAAATAATTTTTGTCAAATGTGGTTTTATCTACACTGAAGTATTCCATTGTCTATGGACTGGCACCTAAAGCGTAAGACTGGTCACCTTACATTCATGTTTTTTTATATGGGAGTTTCATTATTTTTTTCCTTGCCTATATGCAAGGTTTATTTAGCCCAAAGAGATAGTTGTTTATTTTTTCACTTCAAAAAATATATTTCTTCTAAATTTATTTTGAAGAAAAACTTTGTAAAGTTGTTTCGTTCGTAATTTATGTAACGTAATGGTCAGAGCGTTTGCCTACCGTGCAAGAGGTCTCGGGTTCGATTCCCGACATGGTTGATATGAAATATTAATTTAAAAGGGTGTTTTCACAATAGAATATTTCATAGTTCCACAAGTGTAAGACTGATCATTTTGCCTTAATGTTACAAAAATGATCAAGATATGTTGCTATTGGTGTACCAATGCAGTGCTCTATGCACCATTAGATGCGGAAAGAGAATTTTGATTGATTTGAGAATTTTATGTAAAAACAAAAATATGTTATACGCAACTACTATGGGGAAGATGATATCAAAATGACATGAACAGAACAAAATAAAATATTAAAGTTAGTATATGACCTTCCCTATCTAACTGAAACTAGAGAAATTTTTAAACAAAAAAGCAATTAAATATAACTGAACTCTTTTTACTAGAATAATTCAAATTTATCCATAAATTAGCCACTAATGTTATTGTAGACGAAGAACTAAAACTTGTAAAAAAATTGTAGTCAACATGGACATAATACAAGAATATCAGAAAAATAACATACACAACTTTCTAAAACGCAAGGACAATCAAGACTAATGAACCAGGGACTGAAATTATACGATAAACTACCAGACAAAACTAAACAAGAGACTCGGACAAACTTTCCAAAAGATGTAAAAAATATTATTTTGAACAACAGAGTATGAATGAAAAATGTTTATATTATTTTTGTAAAATGAATGTAATAATTCGTAAGGGTTTATAAATAAATTATCAAATTTAAAAAAATAAAAATAATGATGATGTGTATTTTTTCTCATGACAAGGAAACCGCAGAAAACCAATGAGAAAACATTATCATTAATGTTAAAAAAGTAAAACATAAATTGTAAAAGATCAAATAAATTAAATCAATAAATACAGCTTGCCCACCACGTAAGAGACATAAGTCTGCTTGGCGGTACCCTTATACACGGAACATTTGCTCTTTGCCAAACGAGAAAAGCTGCCGAAGAAACTCTCTGTAATCTGGTAGCTTAAGTATCTTTGTGCCAAAAGAAAGTAATCCAGACGAAAAATCCACAAATAAATAAAACTTGTTGTCGTTCGTCAACAGATCTTCCGATCTATCAGAAGAATATTCGCCATTTGGTGTTCGGCTATCATGAATACTTTTTTTGCCTTTATTACATCAATCATCTTCTCTTGACATGACCTTATCACTTATTTTACCTTCATGTTACCGATTATTAATATGCGCTGCATTTGGTATACCAATGCAGTGCCCTTATGCACTACCGGGTGCAGATACGTTATTTTTAAAATATTTATTGTAATTTTTTTCTTTCATTACATAGCATACAAACATAATATAAAAAAGAATAAAATAATAAGAAAGAAAATTCCACATAAGCATAGTCTGTGCGTGGGTATACATGGCGGCCTTCGTGGTGTAGTGGTCAAGACGCTTGACTCACGCACGGAAGGTTCCGGGTTCGATTCCCGGTGAGAACACAAAAATTAAAATGTGATTTTTCTCAAGCCTGGGTGTTCTGTGATGTAATTCACCACTGTAATTAGGCCTCCTGGCCTGTTGTGGTGCAAAAAAAAAAAAAAAGTAAAAATGTTTATATATACTGTTTCACATTCCAATATACAGGACCAACCTGCCAATGATTATGCCTGTTGGAAAGGCTATCTCTATGTTGAACAATATCACTTTGGACATTGACATTTTTCACGTCTCTGAGGGAGTTTTTCGTTACAAGATTCTCTTACTTTTTTAACACATTATTCTTTGGATATTATGGATACTAATGTGTTTTTTTTATATATACCTAATTTTACCTAATTATTTCTATATGTATGAATTAAGATATTTTATTTTGTAATGTACATATATATGAATAAATAAATGATAAATGATGATGATAAATGAAAAAAAACATGAATTTATCTGATTTTTTAGTTACTAGACGTACACAATATAAACACAGTATAAATATTTTAATTTAAGAACCAAAAAACCGTATCTCTAATAAATTATTGTATTTTTTTTTAAAGATTTTACGAACTAGAGTCGCTGGACGATTTAAAACGAAGATTATGTATATTTTTTAATTTTAGTAAAACTTATATGAACGGCATTTGAATTGTAAAATTTTATTGTAGTAATATTAAAGGTAATTTTTATGTTCAGAAATAATGTAACACCGTCATGTGAGGTAGGTATGTTTGAAAGGTTTTGTATGCATAATATACCTCGGTAGATAGAAGGGAATGATTTATTTTTGTTAATTTGCGTTCATATTTAATTTTCTAATTAATTATGGTATATTTTCTAATTTATATTTAATTCAATTTCTATTATTACCTGTAAGTTTTCTTATTTATATTTATGCTTAAATTTTTATTATTATTAGTATGTTTTTTTAATTAACATTTATTTAAATTTTTAAAATATTATATTTTTTTTAAAAATTCTTTTAAGCATCATTTAAGGAAATAAAAAAAAACACATCTAAAAATAAGTTTCTTCCTAAACACAGGAGTTTCCTAGCTAGTCAGGACCTGAAACAAAGAACCTCTGTGCCTACATTTTAAAATGGTGAAATAAATAAATAATTTATAAAAACCATTTTCTTGTTTTTTTTACATTCGGCAAAATACAAAATTCACAAAAAAAACATGATAGTTTATTAATTCTGTAACGTAATTTTACAGTGTTGATTTTTACGATTGTATGAAACAGGCTTTTCTTTCAAGTGTCTCGGCGATCGTTTAAATCCAAAGTGTTGTAATGTAAAACTCTTCGCAGTGTGGGGTCATATTGTTATGATTTTTTTCTTTAAAGGTTCTATTTGTGGACACGTATTACGAATCGTAAAGTATGCTTTTAAATAAAGTCCGTTATCACACCTTCGCTAACTGAGTTTTAATAGTATATTGTATTGTAACTAATAAAACTTCGCTTCCAAATAACAAAGCAGCTTTCTGGGATATTTATGTTCTTGGGATTTTCAATGGTCATTTTTTAAGTACCCTTTTCATGTTTTTACTCTAACATCTTAAGTATCCCGAGTAAGATTTTTTAAAGTATTAACCGTAAAATGACAGAAGAGTTTAATCTCACAAATATCCGAGTTTTGATTTTTTAACACTCAACAACATATACCGTTACATGGGATAAAATAAATAATAATAAAATGACAGAACCGTAGAAATGCTTTAAGAGCTTTAAACAAAAGAGGTTACTGGATGCCTTCATTAGTAAAATTGGTTGCGCAGGGTTTGAGAGCTTGATGATGGGCTTGGCTAGGATAGGATGGCTAGGATAGAATGGCCAACACAAATTTTGTCTGAATTTTTTTAGATAAATAATTTGAATGGTTCATTATTATTATTATTTTATATATATTTACACGAATACATGAAGTATTATTGTGTTTTAAAAATTAATGTCACTGTGAATGTCATAAAACAGGGTTACTAACCCTCGTTAGACTGTCAAAGTAACCAAGTAACAGTAACTTTAAACTAATGTAATAGTTTTTTGTTTACGTTTTTTTCTCGTATGTACGTAGATTAGGATAAATAATATGTTTTTTTAAAAGTTTATTCAGATAGAAAAATAAAAGTGTACAATATTACTACCAAATACCATTTTTATTATAATATACATATATTATAATGTAAAAGAAAAAACAATTATTGTGTCCATAATGGGAAGTGACGTTTTATAGTAGTTTGTTTATTTTATTTTTATTTTTAATTATTAATAATTTAAGTATAACATGCAAATTACAAAAAAATAAATAAACAGTATTTTCAATCAGTGCTACACAAAAAATAATTGTAAATATAACTTAACAATAATTATAAATAAAGCATCTTTTTTAAATATTTTATGTTTATGAATATGATTAAAAATTATCGAGTTGAAACTATGTTTATTTAAAAAAGGGAATATGGACGTCAACTAATTTACAAGCCTTTCGTTATGGCCTGTGAGAAATTCACGGGATTTAACTCAATCAAATATTATAAATAACAGAATAAAGCAGAGTAGATATCATAATAATGGGTGATGATGATAATGATTTGATCATGCAAATAAACGGTAATGATTGTTTTTCTCAAATAACGATTCCAATAGTCAATATTTATCTCGAATGTTTTAGAAGACATTTTTTCATCTTCCATATATTTGGCTATGGTAGCACATGTGTAAATGTTTTATTTTTTTATCCGCATACGAATCTCACCGGCATCAAGGTTTCAAATCTTTCTTCTTCTTTGTGTGACGTGTCACGCCCTCCCGATCTTGGCGATCACTGTGGCGAATCTTTCTCACTATAGTGATATCCTGGGAAGTGTTACTGGAGTGGTTCCTCATTTCCATCTCCTGGGATTTTCTGTAGGGGTTACCTTTAATCAAACAGATAAAAGAATTTAAGAAATTGAAATGTTCAAGCAAAGCCAGAGTTGTGAATGTAAAACAATGTGCAAAATGTAAGTGTGTGGAAATAGCAAGTATTTACATTGGATAGTGGAAAGGTTGGGTGCTTTCGTAGGACACTTGCGAGACAGTTCCATAAGACGAAGTATTGATTTCCCCAATAAAATAAAAATTTGAACTAATCATATTGTATTTATGGGTCATTTTTTTAACGGGAACTTTGTATTATGAAAAGAAGACAAATTATTTTTTGAAATGTATTTAAAATAATGGGTTGATTATACTGAATGCAGACCAGAAGATTAGTGTCTGTCAGCTTAAGAGACTTAGTGAAGCCTTTTAATTATTTGCGACACGACTACACGCTTGCAGGGCTAAAGTTTTGTTCCCTACAATGTATGTAAATACAATACATTATGCACAGTCTGGAGAACAGACTTTATCAAAATATACATTCTTGGACTCCATCCAAAGAAATAGGAAACGAAATAAGATAAAAAGCGGTTCATGCTTCTTGAAATTAATGATAATTATCGTCTCTTAAGTACAGTCTAACTTGGTTGTAACTAGCACGTGCTTAAAACTAGATAAAAATTACAAGTTCAAATATTGACATATAAAAAAGAAATAGATAAAAACCTGAGAAGAGAAATGTTAAGGTTAATTTTTTGTTCCTCAAAAATAAATAAACCTAAAAAATAAAAGTTAAACTAGACTGTGAGACCGGCTTGCAAGCAGGCTTTATTTTCTTCAATGAGAATAGATGTAAAAACCAGTTACATAAATTTAAAAATCAATATAAATACTTTAAAAAACTAAATAATAAGAGTATAACCAGGTACTTTTTTTATTTATTGACTTCTGATTTTCTAGTACACGTGGATGGGGATGTGCAAATGACACACTGATCAAATAAATAATAATTGTACGAAAAACTTAATAAAAAATATCTTAAGAGTTCCAACCAGAACTAGCTCCCTCGGTATATTCGTAAATTTTATTGTAACATCTATAAAACAAGTACTATACGCACACACACATTATTCTCTACCTTCCATAAATTCTTTCACAAATACAAGAGTTACTATGTGTACAGTATATGAAATTTGGTCTACAGGTCTATATAAATTGGTTATGTTTTTTATGATTATTTTAGTTTATATTGCTTATTATGTTAATGATCACTAGGTTTAATAGATTGATTACGTTTTTTTTATTTGTTATTATTATGTTGACTTTGTTAAATAACTAATGTAAGGCATGTTTCACTTTTTGTAAAATGTTTCCCTCGGTACGGGACACCCCAGTGAGGGAACATTATTTTGTATAAAAAAAAGAATACAAACATTGTAAAAGTATTAATAAATAAACAAGTAAAAATATGTTTTTTTTAATTAAGTTATGTTAAGGTAACTTTATTTTAACTGTGGATGTCAAGTAAAAAAAATCATAAACGTATTATGTCAATCAGTTCACAATTAAAAAGTGCACTGACTCTCATTACTAGAAACGGTAATAATTTATGATGGGTACGTTTTGACAGTCCCTAGAATTCATTATAACTGGGTTATACAATATTATGACATGTACATACATTGTACATGTACTACGCATAAGTGCGAATCATTATGAATGGCTGATATTATGTCGAAGTCCTATGCGGGAAGGTACATGATATTAAACTTGAATGATCAAGTCGCACAAATCATGCTTCGGGTGACATGTACATTGCAAGTAGATATGCTATTAAGATGAATAATGAATTCAAGACATACCAGCGTATCGTACTAAAAACATAGTGTTAAACAAAGGCAATAGAAATCAATCATACTTACGTAAGAGAGTTAATGATCCTGCATGAGCAAGAGATTGGCAGAAATGTACCTACATTGACGTAAATAATAAACTCTAAATGTAAAGTACTAGTTGTTAACATAAGTTGTGTCCGTTTTTTCCCAATTTAGAAATTATCACCAAAAGTGCAACTAAATGGTAAACGTTATGCGTAATTCGAAAGAAAAAAGCTCTACAAGATATTGTGTTTGCTTTTACGTTACACGAATTATTTTGTTTGATTACAAGCCTTTAAAATATAATTTCAAGTTAACGAAAGTGAGCATTTTCGACACTTTATTTCGTTTACGTATAATCGAGGAAATAAAGCTGCCAAAGCTGCTCGCGATATTTGCGCAATGTACGGTGAAGATTGTTTTGAATTACGTAGTTCGGTTTTGAATTATTGACTATTTTTTTATTAAATAATGAAGTAAAATATAATATTTTATAATTTGTTGTATTTTTTTTCGTTGTGTCCTTTTTATATCAAGAAATTAACACTACGTGATATCGTCTCCTTTTATATATTTAAATTTTATTTTAGTGTTTTTTTTTAATTTGGTAAGTTTTTCCGACTCCTTTCCAACTCCTTCTGTATCCATCATAAATATAAACATACTCGTATTTGTTAATCAGTAATTGATCATATTTTTAAAAAAAAATTCCTTTATGCCTTGTACTTTATCAAAGACTATGGGATTTCAATAATAATCAAATATTAAATCTAACATTGATTTAGTTAACATATTTTTTTCAAATTATTTTAGGTCTATTTAAGGACAACTTTGCGTCCTGGCGGAAAGTGAATACAGTTTTCAGTGCGAAATACAACCTGAACCTTTGAAGAGCCGCGATGCAATATCTCCTGTCAGGTTAAGATCCCGACTGAGGAAATCAAGTGAAGATTAGTCCGTCTTGTTGTGTAGTTGATGAAGTATTCACCTACCATTGTTGAGTTCCTGGGTTCAATTCATGGCAAGGAAATGATGACGATGAGTATTTCTTATTAAACACGCCGCAGCTGAACATGGAACCTCACACACGGTAGCCAATCGCGTTTATATTTACACCACCAAGCAGACATTTGCCTCAATATTTCTACAAGCAAATAACATTATTTAAGTATTAGAAATATTAAGCAAACAAATTAATATTTTTGCGTAGAAACGTTTACGAGAAAAGAGAATACAAAAATCTAGTTGCGCAGACAATGATAATTCAAAGCAAATTTATATAAAAAATACAGTGTTACTTACATTAAAAATACACAGTATAAATAGAAAGCCAGAAAATCCCGTTGACTTATATGTAAATTTAAAAACTATAATTCTCGTCTACAGTAGGTCCAAAAACTTTCAGACAAATAAGACGTAAGCCCTTTTAAGCTTTGATTAACTGTGCTATAGACTACCCTGGAAAAGGCCACTTCACCAAATTAATTTGGTTAGAAATTGTTTGCATTTGTTGTCCCATGAAACAATTTTTTTCACTGTATTTTGCTTCTTTCTTTTGAATAAATTAACTATCTTGGTCCTATATTCAATTAAACTAAATGTTAGTTAGTAAAATAAATTCTCCTTGGAGCAATCCAAGGTTACATGAAATATTACAATAAAACACATTCACAAAAATAAATTAATGAAAGAAATGTGGAAATTCAAATAAATGCAGAATGATGAACGCTACGCAGTGTGAAGGTTGCTGTACACACAACCAAAAACAATTACCAAACTAAATGCTCCTCCATATTGCATAATACCCATAAATTAATATTCACTCCATACGTTTGTTAAGGCATCGCTTGAGTTAAATTTTCATCGCTGTTCAGCTTCTAATTCCCGAAATGTCTTCCAAATCTTATCTACGTCATTCGGCTATCTCGCCCCTGCCACTTTAGAAATGTCTGCCCTCTTTAGCCCGGAGACCTCCCTTTGAAGATTTTACCTCAAAACCGCCTTGTGAATTTACCTCTAAAACTCAGACTTATAGAATTTCGTCTGGAGATTAAACCGACGATAAAAGATGAGCTAAAACACGAAGATTACAGGGATAGTAAATAAAATAATATTCTTAGATTAATTGACATAATCACAATTTATTTACCATACCTACAAAAAAAAATATTTGTTAAACTCCCCTGGATTTGATTTGAAATCTGTTATCTCGATATTGAATTATTTTAGTATTTATGATATTAACAAATATCTTAAATATTTCCTGTGAAAATTTTGACGTTGGCAACGATTTAGTACTGAGTATTTTATCATAAATTGAATAATAATACTGCTAAATCGACTTTAAATCAAAATAAAGTATTTCATGCTTGCTTTCAACTGTATTCTGTAATAGTAATTTATATATATGATAATAATTCATACAAATGTATTACTGATATAATAAGGTGGAGCTTATGGTATCCTAAAAAATCTCTTCTCGCCAATTTTTTTGCAGCTAACTCCCGCGTGTCCTAATTCACGCCCGTGTCCCGCAGTTCAGACGTGAAATGCTGGCAAACCATCAGACCCAGACGTCCAGGACCGCGAGAACCTGATGCCTTGTAAAGTAGACCAGCGTGGTTAAGGCTTTTGGAGAGTATCTGTAATATATGGCCCAGCCTGCCATATTGCGTCTGCTTGATGATGGTTTTCAGAGGAGGTTGCTTCGTTTGTTCTCGTATTTCTACATTTACGAAGTAAAATCACCGCACCTTTTTTTTGAACTCACAGTTTGGTATTTTAGACCCTAGCTCTTAAAAGACTGTGGTAAATAATCCCTTTGCGCGCGGTGATGTAACACCGTGTTACCACTAGTAAAAGACGGAATATTCTAAAGTTCAGACATTTGAAAAAAATTAAAAACATAGAGACATACTGTTTTATAATTCTTTTTCCACAATGTATGCGAATAAACATATAATTTGGCTCTGTTATATCAAATTAAATTAAAAATCACAAATACGCCGCTCATGCTACGCGCGTGCGTCCCCCATCATTGCCATCAACCGACTGAAGACTAAATCTGTTTTAGACGACTCCCGCCGCAGAACAGCATCTCTGTCTTCCTTGTTATGACTTTTATATTCGTGCTCTCTTGTATAAGGCATCTGTATAGATGTTTTGTTAAATTAACGGACATTCATTCTTCGCATAGCAAGGATAAATATTTTTTGTATTAACATTTAGCATAGTTATACAAATTTTACTTATAAATCTTGGTGTGAAAATGTCCATTTGGAGATTACAAAAAATACAAATTCATAATTTTAAAAAATAAGAGAGATATATTAAGTCTTGTGTCCTATGTCGACTAGTGTGACATCACAGCCACACAAGAGCTAGTGAGGTGCCAAGTTTCTCATTCGCAAAGAAGAATAGGTGCTATGCTGGCTCTGTTTGGGCGTTTTAACTAATTGACTTTGTATCAATTCCCCCATAATTCAGTATTTTAAGTACGTCAAAACTTTTGTAGATAGTAACTTAGTTTAAACCTCTTGAGGACAGATAAAGAGTAAGCACCAAATTTTTAGTTTAAAATTATACCAAAGGCTTTTAGCTATGAATCTATAAGAAAAGCGTAATAAAAATATATTAAAATAAGTTTAAACAAGTCATTGTTATATTTAAAAAAAAAAAACAAACGAAAGCACTTTGATAAATATTTTTACAGGTTACATCAAGTTACACATGTTTTTATTTTTCCACGAAATGACATAAACTAAAATAAGTCACTAAGATTATGGGTAAATCGGAACAAAACAATCACAAAACTAAATTGGTAGTTTTAATATTTCAAAAAATTAAATAAACATGCCATTTGTATTATAATAAATCAACTCAACCGGCTCTCGGTCAATATATGTTTGTCTGCTTTGCGTCCTTCACACAGCAATGTAAACACAACACTAACTGCGTCGCTTCCGTACTGACACGGAATCTAAATTACCTTAGTAAAAAGAGACCGATGCTACGGTTTGTCCTATTCTCACCCGAATATTGCGTTTTTTTCAATGCAGAAAGATGGATAATGTTCCTTAAAGTCGTTTTATGATCTTAACTCATTTAAAGCTCCTTTTGAGTTAAGTCGTTTTCGTCCTAAGGGTGCGATGTATTTTGTGGATTTTTAAGTTTTGTCCTTGGCTGGTTTAAGTCGGTTGCACAACTAAAGGTTTCAGTCTTTTTACTTTGCATAAATCAACATATACATATATCTAAAACCGCAATTTTAGTACTTGCATGGCAAGTAAAGTGATCAACCAGCAAATAAGGAAAAAAAATATTTTAATCTGTCATCTGTAACTATCCAATGAGCGAACATAATATTAAATGCAAGCTTTGAATAGATCATAACGAAATAAATGCTCGTTCGAATACGTGGCTACAAGCAATGATTTACAATAGGGATGGAGAACATACTGACATTGTCATTGACTGGTTTAAGTGACCACTTTACACACTGCGTAACATTCACGATTTTGCCTATGTTTGAACATCCATATTTCTTCAATTCTCCCATCTGTTGATTTGAGGAAAGTTAATGAACTAAAATCTTTAATCTCGTGAAGAAAATATTTTATTATCTCTTTCATATGTTACATAAAATATTATAACTGTCTATTTATTATAGGAGCAAATATTCATTATCATTACAGGCCATGCCTTTGTGCGATTTTTGTTTACTATTTTTACTATTAATATGTTTGTATCGCATTGTTATGTAACTTTCCTTTATTTTTTAATACTCTGTTTTACCTCTTATGTACATTGTAAAAAAAACTAAAAAAATATATTTTTTTTTAAATTTAAAAAAATATCTGACCGAATTATTTCACACACCTACTAGGCACTGCCTGAAAACAATTTTCCAATTTTTAAAGTTCGTTTTGGACCGGTTGGTTTGATTACAATATTTTGAGTTTGTCCCAATGTATGTAAGTAAAAAACTGGATTTTACCCCCAAGGGAGTCATTGAGATTAACAAATTATAACATTCTCTGCTCCATCTCCATCTAGGGGATGAAATCTAGTATTTTTTCTACAAACATTTGAACAAGCTCAAAATATTGTAACAAAATAATACTAATTTTATTGTAACTACCTGTCTCAGTACTAAAAACTTACTAATTCCTCCAAATTACTTGGGCACAGAAATAAACTTTGGTATTTGGTGATACATTTTTAAGAGTTACAAAGTTCAGAACTAATGACTCGAAAGTTTTGGAATGCTCGCTGTGAATTTAATGGCCTTTGGATTCAATTTCATACTGAAATAACTCTCGGTGATATTTTCCATTCGATAAAAATATTATTTTCGGTTCTCGTACTTTATCTTTTATACGTTTATTCTACGGACCATTTTGAGTTTAATGTGTGTTTATACGTTTGAAAGGCGTAGAAATTCTATTGGGTACGAATTATGAGCATATTTAATGTTTATTCCCATAGAGAGAATTAATTCTTCATACATTTTAATTTGAAATTGGTTAATTTGTATTGCTTGTTAATATATTTACAATAGATCCCGAATTAATTTGATTGCGTCACGCATCAAAGTGTAATTTATAATTTACTTTACGTTGAAAAATTCTGAATAACAAAAATATATTGAGACTTGAATAAGTTCTTGCCGTTTTTGCTTGAAAAATGAATTCTTTATTTTCAAAACAATAAAGAATATGCTATTGCAAGTATTTTCCGTCGCTAGCGACTACTTTCTTTCATCTTTCTGACAGCATATGAATACTATCTCGAATAATTTTAAGGTTATCTGTGAATCGAGACATTTTTTGGCACCTTCGTAAGAATGTAAGTGCTGCTCAGTCAGGCCATGAGTCATCAAGTGGTAATCGGAAGGAGCAATGGTCGAAGAACACGGCGGGTGGGGTACGACTTACTTTTTGGGCGTTTCCAAGTATGTTTCGATCGGCCTTGCAACATTTAATGCTGCAAAATACCTTTGTCGTGTCTCTCCTTGCATTTCGCCTGATTTTTCTTCAATGCTCGGCTCAAACTCTTCAATTGTGGTCGATAGCGATCTCAACTGATGGTTTCGTTGGGTTCGAGGAGCTCATAATACACTACACTCTGCTGATCATGATGTAGAGCAGAGATGATGACGATATTCAGTGATGTTCCGATACAGCATGGCCACCGTAAGTCTTCACAAGAATTCTATGTGCTTCAGCTGCTGATTTTTTTGAACTCGCTTCATGGCTTAAAGTTCGAAATGTTTAATGGTATTCACACTTCGGTGGAATAACATATACTCTCATTTCAAGCCTCCAATCTTTATCATGGTGAAGCTTGACGATGAAGTTAGCTGTAGTATTTATTGCCCCATGTAAAAAGGCTAAAATAACACTATCTGTCGAGAAACAGTGAAGAGTTATTCAAACCTCTATTAATTCAATGTAATGCATATTTACGAACATTTATAAATACAGTTCTTGTATGTGTTTTCATCAACAAATTTATCTAATAAATTTAATAACTATTTTTAAACTCTTGATATTGCGATGGTTAACCAATTATTTACGTCTACGATTGCACATTACTTCAGGTGGCATGGCATGCAATAAACAGATAATAACAGGTTTTTCATCATTATTTTTAAATTAATCAATTAAATCAAAAATAATGTTAAATATGATGTCGGTTTTAATCCTCAGTTTGTCCAGTATTTTTTTCTATGCTACTAAAGCTGTATGTATGTACAACGTACGTCTGCCTTTGGTTATTTGATAAAAATCAATATCAGATACAAAGATACTAACTCAAATGAAAGTTTCAAGTTGATCTAAAAACGTCTATAATGTTTATTTTTAAAAAAATTATTTATCTTTGTGGTGATTTTTTGCATTTTCTGAGAGTTAGAATTTTCATTGAAATAAAATCACTGATAATTTAATATTACTTAATAATTGTGTATAATCACTAACGAATTTTCCATTTATACCAGTTTCGAGACGTGCCCGTCTCTTCGTCGGGACGCTCATAACACAAACATGTAATTCCCGCAATTGCATTGTAAAATGTAAAACCTACGTGCTGATAGAACACAATATGCCATAAGTATCTTATACACACGTGAACTCATTACATAATGGGATGCATAAAAAGGCCTTTTCAATATAGCCCATTACACGATGTTTCATTGTAATGTAACCCTGTACCAAGTACCTAGTAACCTCATTTTTATCCCTTCTTTTCCTCCTCTTTTTTTCAACTATTGCTCCCACAAGATGAAACATTTTTTAAATATGTCATAACTGCACGTTGGTGTGAGCTATTAATATAAGCATGTTGGTTTTAAATTTCTATGCTACTACACTACAGTGAAAGAGTATAGTAGGATTTGCATGTTCAAATAATTGGAGCATTCTGACAAAGATACGGGAACGCCTCGAAACCGGTGAACATAGAAATATCAGTAAGAAGTCATACACAAATATTTATGACAATTTTAATAATAATTTTAATCAAATGACAAAAATCAGGCTCCTAAATTGAATTCTTGGAATGTTTTTAACAATTTAAACCTTATTTGAAGTCATTGCGTCATACGAAATAAACTAGCTTCATTTTCAAAAAGTATGATCATCATCATCATTCTCTTTTCGCACCTAATCGTTCATAGGTACACCAATCGTAGCGTATCTTTATCTTTTGGTTACATGAAGGTAAGCTGATCAGTCTTACGCTTCAGGTACCAGTCCAGGGACTATGAAATATTCTAGTGTGAAAACAACGTTTTATTTTTTTTAAATTAAAAAATAAGTATTCTTACATAAATTATCTTGTTTGCATATTGTCTCATATATAATCCGACCACGGCACGATTTTGAGCTTTATAAGATCGCCTCAAGCTTAGCGCGCTTCGGCGTCGCGTTAGGGCGACAGAGGCGTGCCAAACATACCAAGTGTTTACTTAATGCATAACTTTATGATTATAGAGTAACCGTCTTTCACATAAGTACATTTTTAATTCACTAATAAAATCACAAACAACAAAATACATATTTTTATATTTATTTTATTTTATTTAATTTTATTTTATTTTATTTTATTTTATTTTATTATTTTATTTTATTTTATTTTATTTTATTTTTATTTTATTTTATTTTATTTTATTTTATTTTATTTTATTTTATTTTAATCCAATTTTATTTTACATTATTTTATTTTATTTTATTTTATTTTATTTTATTTTATTTTATTTTATTTTATTTTATTTTTTTTTATTTTATTTTAATTTTATTTTATTTTATTTTATTTTATACTATATTTATTTATTTATATTTTTTTTTAAATTTATTTTTTTATTTTTTTTTTGGAAACCAACAGTTCTACATAAATATTTATAGTAAACAAACAAGTGAACTAATAACAGATTTTCACAAAGTATACAAAGTTAGTAAAGAAAATATATTACATATAAATAAATACATATAAATTTATCCATATAAAAATTTTGTTTTCATGTACTTGTAAATATTTTTCAATAATCAAAGTTTTTTATATTTTTGTAAGAACAGTAAATTAAATTGGGCAGAATGGTGAATGTTACACGGTGTAAAGTGGCCACATAAACCAGCCAGTAAATGCCTAGACATCCATATTCTCTTCTCAAAAATGTTTTCCCCTCTGATGCAACAAATTTAGATTACAATTATTTAGTTTACTTTTTGTTAAATTTCGCAGTATATATTACTAGCGGACCGACAGACGTTGTCCTGCCGAAAGTTTGGCCTGCCTGCTATTAGCTTAGGAATTTTTCAAATAGATGAGTAGGTACCTAGTTACTTGTTTATGATTGAATTCCAAAACCAAAATTATTCAAATTTAAATATAACATTTAAGTCGGTACCTAGGTACTTGTTTATGGATGAATTCTAAAACATAGAATAATTCATTTTCAAATATAGAAATCTTTTTGCAAATGTCAAACGTGGCTCTTTTCACCAACAGGGGTGCACTTTATTCATGAATGCGATTTTCAAAAGTGTATTTAATGTGTTAATATTATTTTTGTATTACCAAACATCCAGAAATAAAAAATGGGAAAAAATTATAAGGAATGATTTGATATGATTTTTTGGAGAGAATCTGATTCTGATCCATAAAAGCGAATGAACATTAAAAAATAAACTTTTTTTAAACACAAAAAACAACATCCTTCATAATATCTACAAACACGCGCAGCGCAAAGATTTACATTTCGCTAAAAACCGCACGTAGATCGGTTAAGCTATTTAGGAGGAGTTCAGTGACATCACACGTACATAAGAATAATATATATAAAGACTGTAAAACAAAAAGCACAGTACCAAATCTAAAATATATTATAAAATCCATGGTGTAAAAGTGAAATTGAGACATGAAATAAAAATGAAAAATCACAATAATTTTTAAAATGTTATTTTTATATATAACTGCAATACTTTTTAGTGGAAACTAAGATAATAAGAAAAAGGAAATAAAAACACACGTAGAGACAAAAAATTATACAGTTGAAGTAGATATTAAAGTAAGAAAATTACATTGTTTTATTATAGGTATATTATTAAAAACAAAACAGTTTTGCTGTGTCTGGGCGGTTTGCGCGTTCGCCTACCATCCTTAAGGTCTGAGATCGATTCCTGGGAATGTCGCCAGGAAATGTTTTTTTTTAAATTTAAAATTTATTTATTTATTGAGGATATCAACAGTAATACTTGTAAAAAAAATATCACAAATAAAATATAAAGAGATAAAACCAATGACAGAGTTCCACAGAAATACATTAAATACTCGAACACATGTAAGTGTGTTAGGGTGAGTGTAAGAGTGTGAGAGGGGGGTGAGGGGGTGGGGGTATAATAGAATGATGGAAGTGTCAAAAATATATAAAATATGAAGAATTAGAAATAATAATAAGATTTTATTGTAGAAGCTACTAAGTATGAGAGAAAAATGTGGATTTTAAAACGCGCATTTTAAACGTTAGTTTGTTATAATTCAACGGATCAATAAGGGGAAAGTTTAAATTATATTTACGAGGTAAACATATAAGTGGAGAGTTCTGGGCATAGTTCGTATTTTTAAAAATGTGGCTTTACACTGCAATATTTCATTGTTTGTAAATTAATAAATTGCCTGAAACGTTATATTGATTACCTTACATTCCATGTAGCAAAAATGATCTAGATACACTGAAATTGAGGTGTCAATGTGGTGGCATATGCAGCAGTTGGTGGCGGATAGGGAAATGAAGATGATATTTTGTCGGTAAATCTTGTCAAGAAAAAACTCCTAGTTTCTTCTTTTATTTAGACCATTCTCAAAATACTGTAGTTGGTTTTTCTAAATTGTTTCCGCACGCCATTGCAGATCAATGTCTTCCAAATTGCACTGTGAAGTGTGAATAATCTGATGGTCTGAAGGAAGTAGAGACCTTTAATCATGGCGCTCCAGGATCATAATTGGATTACTCTAAAATGGCTTTAAAACTCGGCGGGCATAACATTAGGGATCTTATCTTCGTTCCGGAAGATGCCTCAATACTTCTAGAGGTAATAATATCCGATTCAAAAGGATTCCTTTATCAACAAAAACACTCTCCGTTTTCCTTCGTATTGATTTGTAGAGCTATCATTCGATACCCTTTATTTTATTTTATTTCAAAAAAACATCACGATCCCACATATCCAATATCATTCAACCTTTTATTTGGTTTTGTATAAGTTTTCGCTTCAATAGTGTACGACGTTTTTTATTAAAATCATAACTAAGAAATTGTTTTCAAAAAGTTTAAATGCAGTGTGTAAAATTATAGCTATTCGTTAATATGACTATGTTTTCATTGAGACCATTGACTACTTTATCAACGGTTATCACACTTTCAGAATTGATTTAACTTACGGATAATTTTTTGTTATATGTTTTAATTAGAATTCTTATTTTATTATTTTATTGAGGAACTGATAAAAGGCAGACATGAAGGAGAAAGAAAGGAAAGTACAAAGAAAACAAAATAAAATCATTAAGCTTATAAATATACAACTTATCAAACTTGACCCCAACGACTGAATGGGAAAATATCACATACAACGAATAAGGATAAAAATAGGTGAAATGGATTTAGAATAAATAATTGTATTTTCAAAATCAATGTGGATAATGTGGAAAAATGTTTTCATTCATGATTTCAAAAATTAAATTTGTTAAAAATATGTCTCAACGAAAACGCGACATGTTTGGGATTGACAAATGTGACGTCAAGGTTCGTGACTACGTTTAATTTAAAATTTAAACGGTCGAATCGTGACGTATTAGGGGCGTGGCCAATACTATAAACCGTTTATGCGGGAATTAAAAATATTAAAAAAAAAAATTATTGCTACTTATTAGTACAAGAAAAATATTTTTTACCCGACAGTGTTTCACAGACCCATATTAATTTATAATTTTTAAAAAAATGTGATATTTCTCTACAGTACGAAAATACAAGCTAGTTGGTCATAAAATACTTGACGAAAATTGAGAGGGTAAAATTATACACGATATTGTATTACGAACACAAGATGATGACATTATTGTATCCAGAAAGTCTGACATACTCAAATATAATACCAGACAACAACACTACCATATTTATAAAGCAAGGATGAATGCAGGATAGTCAAAAATACTACGTATACCCTAGATATTTAAAATATTAATTGGAGACATGTTTAAAATTAACATTAAAATGTACACAAAGACTGCACTTACCACACAACACGTTACATGACCTTTATAATATAAAATATTATGTTTATATAAACACAAACGCGTTTAAGAAATATATACATAAGTGCCTAATAACTGCATAATGCCAGTACTTCTATATGGGTGCGAATCTTGGCACCTACCAAAGCTCAAAACACAAAGTTCTGAGTTTTGAGAGTAAATGCTTAAGAAGAATGTTAGGCATAAGTTGATTCAATTTTATAACTAACGTTGAACTCCGGAAAACGGACCCAGCAGTCTCCTATAACGAGCGTCATGAAGATGCGGCGGTGGATCTGGCTTGGACACGTGCTGCTCATGCCTCAGGAGGAGGATAAACCCAAGTTGCCTGTTCTTTAAACCTGCGGGCTCACGCCATCCTAGAAGACCGTCGATGACGATCTTTCAACTTTATTCTGCGGAACTAAGGGCGCTGGATTGACGAGGGAGGAGACGAAAATGCTGACTGGCGACAGGTTCTCCCGGAGGCAACTGGTGATGTCTACATGCTTCATTTAGGAATAGATGTAGAAAAGAAGAAAAAGAAACAAATTTGATCTTATTTTAAATAAGAAATAACGTACACATTATTTAAAAACAATGTTAATAACGTTTGATTACATTACTTTTTGATAAAAAAATATACTTCAAAGTTAAGAATCCCCTTGACTGGCTTAAACTTCAAGATGATCTAAACCGTTTGACAGAATACTATTTGAAAAATCATATTAACGTCAATGTATCAAAGTGTTTGCTTCATTTCTTTTTCGCGAGGTCGACATCCCATTCCCATATCATTATATATTAGAAAACCAACCTGTTCAGAGAGTTGATACCGTACGCGATCTGGGTGTTATCCTTGATAGCAAACTTACATTTGAGAATCATTTCGATGACATACTGACCCGTGCACATAAAAACCTTGGTTTTGTACTTCGTACGTGTCAGGTATTTAAAGATATCGCGTGTATAAAAATGGTCTACTTTGCTCATGTTCGCAGTTTGCTCGAGAATGCCTCTTCTGTTTGGTCTCCACAATATGTCACACATAAAGAAAAGTTCGAGAAAATTCAATGGACATTTCTTAGACATCTTAACTGGAGATGCAGGTATACCGATCTCAATTATATGTCTTCCTGCAAAAAACACCACTTGCTTGCTTTAGAAGATCGCCGTCTACTGTTGGACATGGGGGTCCTTCATGACATACTTAGTGGACGCCTTGATAGTCCGGCTCTTTTGTCGGAGTTATCATTGAATGTCCCCGGCTACCGCACCCGTCATACGTCGAGCTCTCTATTTCATCTGCCAGCAGTTCGTACGAACTATGCCCAGAACTCTCCACTTATACGTTTTGTTAGTGAATATAATTTGAACTTTCCCCTTATTGATCCATTTGATTGTAAAAAAATAACTTTTAAAATGCGCGTCTTAAAACATACTTTTTTGTCTTATACTTAGTTTCAATAATAAAGTCTTATTTTATCTTATCTTATTTTATTTTATTTTATTATATTTTAGTTCTAATTGTTAATATTTTAAATATATTTGTATTTTCGACACTTGACACTTGTGCAATATTTACACACATGTCCACCCTCATTCCAATATTAAACCCACCCTCTCACTCACTTACACTCACACCAACACACTAGTATGTATTGTACGTGTATTTAATGTATTTCTGTGGATATCTGTCATTGGTTTTATTCTCTGTATATTTTATTTGTTGTATTTTTGTTACATGTATTACTGTTGATATCCCCAATAAATAAAATTTAAAAAAAAACTCATATTTTATCAAACAAGAAACAGTTCGACAGTGGTCGACATTTTTTTCGCAATGTAAAATTGCTCATTTAAAATGCGCAACATAATATTTTCCGTATCACTATTTCTACTAACACTATTCTCCACATTGAAAGTTCATAACACTGGCTGCATATTGGATTGCAGTAGGGTGCAGATGCCGTTCGCATTCAAGCCTCTAGCGCTAGCTGTTATATCGGCAAAATGGTACCTACATTATATTATTACGTAAGGTTGTATGCCACATACTATGGTCATATTGAGAGATGATAGCACCCCGCTTCGAGTGCAATGAACTTCGCTTCTGCATAAGCGCTTATAATATATTAAATAAGTTAATAACTGCAGTTTTATATTCCGAAGTATTTATTATGCGCTGAAGGTGTCATGAAAATTATGGGCCGGTTATAACTTAACATAAAACTTAATATTACTTACTCGGATTGATTTGCGGAAAGGCAATCTTTAAGCTCAATCTGCGAATTGATTTTCTTTCTATGTAAATTAACAGATTTTGATTTTGTTACTGAAATATTACGTTAATATGCTAAACTTTTTATTGTTAAATTATTTTCTTTATATTTAAGAGCAGGTAAATAAGTAAATGTCGGCCTCGTGGTGTAATGGTCAGCGCGTTTGCCTACCATGCAAAAGGTCTGGGGTTCGATTCCCGAGATGGTTGGTATTAAATATTTATTTAAAGGGAGTTTTTACAATAGAATATATCATAGTTTCTGGACTGGTACCTGAGGTACATTCATTTAACGAAAAATGATCAAGATACGCTGCAATTGGCGTACCAATACAGTGCCTTATGCACTATTAGGTGCGGAAAGGGAATAATGATGATGACGAAAGAAGGTTATAAAATCTCAACGGTTTTTCGGTTAAATTTCTTTTAAATATGTGTCCACAAGTCAATTACTGATTTTTTAAAAACGTAAAATAGGCGAAAAGGGTCTCTTGGCTTAACTACTGGCCTATAGTAAAGTATTGAAATATTTTTAAAACACGTAAGTTAAGGAAAAGAAATCAAGTTTACTATAAACTCTTATTTCTATGAGCAAAACATGAAAACAAATCATCATCATCATCGTTCGCTTTCCGCGGCTAATGGTGCACAGGGCACTGCATTGGTTCACCAAATCGCAGCGTATCTTGATCATTTTTGTTACATGAAGGTAAGATGATCAGTCTTACGCTTCAGGTACCGGTCCAGGGACTATGAAATATAGTAGTGTGAAAACACCAATTTAAATAAGTATTTCACATCAACCATGTCGGGAACCGAACCCGAGACTCCTTGCATGGCAGGCTAACGCGCTGACAATTACACCACGAGGCCGATAAAATCATACATAAACAACAAATAATCATACATGAACGTAGACGAAAACGCCAGAAAATGCCCAAGTTGTAGTCACAATTAGAAGTCTAAAGCTAATATTTTTTTAAATTTAAATTAAAATTTTATTTTATTTTTGCACCACAACAGGCCAGGAGGCCCAATTACAATGGTGAATTACATCACAGAATAACCCAGGCTTGAGAAAAATCACATTTATTTTTTTTTTTTCTCACCGGGAATCGAACCCGGAACCTTCCGTCTGTGAGTTAAGCGTCTTGACCACTACACCACGGAGGCCGTCAATATAATAACATTAAAAAGCCAATTAATAAATGAATAAATATGTTTATTTGTTTCATCATTCACTTAAACCATTTTAATTATCATTGAATAATATTAATTAGAGAAACCGAGTAAATAATATTATTATAAATAGAGCGAAAAATTTTGCATTAAAATATATTGGAGCTGGACGGACTTCGCGTCCCTTGAGGTAATGTTAATACATCTACTAACTCACGCGTGCTAGCTAGCCCACTGCCTCTCCTTAAGAATTCTTAATGAGTGTTTGATTAAATTGAACTATTTTTATAATAACGAATTCATATTTTATATGATGTTGAAAATATTATGGCGGCTGGCAAATTTGGGCATTAATTAAAGTAAAAGCTTTTACGGGTACGCAATTCTGTAGATATAATATTTAATTATACTATAAAATTTCGTACCTTATTCAGGGTTTCTCAATTGAGGTGTGCAGTTTCTCCAATGGTTTCGGAGAGGTGTATGAATTTGATTCATAAAATTGACGGCCCACGAAACTGCTGATTAAGCCATGTTGTAGTTTTGACTATGACTTTTTTATCCTCACCATGACAAAAATGACAAAATACTAGGTTTATAAACTTTACGTATTACATTACATCACATATTTTATTTGTACGAAATATTCCTAATCAGCAAAAGTGCTGGTGTGAGGGGATATTATATATAATAACACAATAGTTTAAATAAAAAGTCGATAAAATAACATCTCATATCACCAGTCACACGGGCTGTAAGAACTGTTTTATTTAAGTGTTTTTTAAGTACGTAAATGTTTTGTATATTTTTTAGATCATTAAAAAGTGAATTGTAACAATTTATTGCTGTATACAAAAAACTATTTCTTTTTCTGTCGGTCCTAGGTTGTTCGCAAGTTAAATTATTTGATGCTCTTGTATTTATTTTATGTATGTTGTAGTTAAAATTAAATTTAATATTTGTCTTTATTTTATTCTTTTTCATCTTAAATATCTTTTTTTTCCATGTAGATTAATTCTTCTAGAGTGAGCATTTTTGTCATTCTATATAAATCTGTGGTTCTAGTATATTTATTAAAATTAAATGTTACTTTTAATGCTTTATACTACATTGCGACCATATTATTAATAACTTAACCATAACTTCTTTATTCGCACATAATGGTACATTGGGCACGGCATTTATTCTCTCCAAACGCTGCGTATTAGCAAACAATATTTGTAATATACACAAACACTAGATTATTCACATTATACATTAGGCGCCTGCTAGGGGTTATGAATAGTGAAAAATCACTTTTATTTTATCAGTCTTTGTATCTTATCGTTAAATAATAGGATTTATTTTTGGTCGACTCTTCAATTACCCTACATTAGCACTACTAAAATCCAGTGTTTTTTTCCCTTACATTTAATTCACTAAATACCTTTTTGATCAAAAGCTTATCATAATTTTACTAAAACGATCGTTGAATAATTCTCACTGCTTTTAAAACTCTTTTAATTAACATTTGAAAAGCGGGTTATTAAATTCATCCCGGTTGTTTATTTAAACATACACGAAATATAACATTTATTTACTCAAGTACTTTCCAAAATTAAAATGCGGCGAGCTTATTTTTCAACCACTGGTATATCTAAGTATGTATATCTTCATTTTTTCTTCGGTAGTCGGCATTACACAGAAAAGTTCATTTTTCTAGTTTTACAACTGACTTCTGGTTAGTTTGTTTGTTTTAAAGAAAATTTGTGCCGTCTTTCTTAATAACATTTCATGCAAACTTTATATAATATATTTAATAAAAAATAAACGAATTTAATTGTATAAATACAATGTATTACAAAATACTAAGACATGTTTCGTGATCTTCCTCGATTTATTATCAATTTTCAAAAGTCCTAATTTTCATCGACTCTTAAAATACTATGCTAAAAAAATCCTATGCGTGCGGTGCTATAACATCGTGTTATCTCAAGGAAAAGACAATATTATGTAGTTTAGACATTTGATTAAAAAAATCATAGAGACATACCGTTAAATAATTCTTTATCCATAATTTATAATTTTTTTTTAAATAAATCTAAAATAACGAATACACCGATCATTCAACTGGCGTGCACTCCCGCTCACTACCAATAACCGATTGATTAAACGGTTTTTTGTCTCTTTCACACAAAAACCGGCCACGGAACAGCACGCAGCGTCTTTTTCTTCCTTGTTATTAGTTTTATTCTCGTGCTCTTTCTTATACAGTTAAAAATATTTACTGTGGTATTGGCATCATTTTCACTCACATTATTGCTCTGCGCGTAGCAAGGATATTTTTTTTTGTATCAATTGTAGTGATCTTGCACCTTCCAAATCCGGTGTGAAAGGGTCTATTTAAAGATTACAAAAAATACAACTTCGTCATTTAAATAAATGAGAGAGGCATATCAAGTCTCGTTTCATGTCTCTTTTCCTTATCCTATGTAGACTCGTGTAACAAACACCACAGCCGCAAAAGAGTTAAAAATGAACGTTAAATAATTTATAAATGATAGAAATGTATCAAAAAAATTCTAGTGATTATTTATTATAAAGTAATTTTAAGTAATTTAGCAGTTGTAAAACCCTGCTAAATAATATTCTCTACCTTAGGCTCCGTATCTCCCTGTGCTCCTGTCCGTAGAGATGTCGAGTGCGGGGATCGTTAAAGCCATTGAAAATTATAGCTCTTTGTCTTAATTGTTTTCGGTAATTGATAGTTCCAACGTAGTTCAAGTGGCCAAACTAGAAACAGTGAGCGGAAGCGATGTGCCAAATCTACCGGCTTATTATCGAATTACTCGCAAACTTAGAACCAACTCACGGAATGTTGTGTTAATGTTATTTATTTCCAACACATTTTGTAAATCAATTACATAAATATTTTACCACCCTTTGTTACTTGATGTCGATTAAAATCTTCCTTCAGATCTGTCTATTTAAATTAAATGAAGGAAAACATTTGTGTTTACTAAATACGTAAGGCTGGACCGCACGCATTTAAGAAGTTTGCTGCGGTTGTAGTTTTGACAATAATGCTATGAAGTCTTATTTATTTATACTGAATAAGATTAACATATTGCAATGGAGAAAGAGAACATTCAAGAACCAACGTAGAAATTATAAGGGCTTTTGATCTGCCATTACATATAATTGGGTTTAACACAAACGTGAATAATCAAATAAATACGCAGCCAAAATATATCGAGTGCTAACATAAATTGTGTCCGTTTTTTTCCAAATGGAGAACAAGAGAACACGACGAAAAAATAATTACAGAAAATGAGTCAATTATTCAGCATCTTCAATATCGTAAACAGCTGTGGTGGCCTTATTCCCTCGGTTAAATGCGAACAGAATGCGGTATCGAAAATGGTCACTATCGTCTACTTGATTTTGAGGGTTAAAAATCAAACAAAATAATAATTCGATATTTATTCTGAATTTTGGAAAAGAACAGACAAAACTTATGTTAACATATAATATAATGCGAAATATTGACAAAATAATATACATTACAGCTAACGCCATTCACAGAATCATCATTCGCTTTTCGCGCCTAATGGTGCATAGGGCACTAGATTGGTACACAAATTGCGGCATATCTCGATGAATTTGTTACATGGAGGTAAGGTGATCAGTCTTACGCTTCAGGTACCAGTCCAAGGTCTATGAAATATTTTAGTCCAAAAACACACTTTTTTAATAAATATTTCATATCAACCATGTCGGGAATCGAACCCGAGACCTCTTGCATGGTAGGAAAACGCGCTGACTATTACACCACGACGCCGACATTTACAAAATAAAAATCAAATAGTTATTAAAAACGGCGTATTATCTTATAAATTATTACTAAACATTGTGTTTCGTAGAGCATTGACTATATTGTCTTTCTTAAGGAAAGGTAGCAGGCTAGCAAGCACGCGCAAGTTAGATATTTTATCCGATGTACAAAAACACGTTTTTCGTAGGTAGATGTATCAACAATACCTCAAGAGAGGCGACGTCCATCCGGCTCCAATATTTAAGAAGACTAAATTTTTAAAGACAAGTTTGTGATCGACAGAAAATAAAAGTTGTCCCTCGTTAATCTGTACAAATTTAAATGAAAATCGCGCACGGCAAAATCAATAAAAAATTAAGAATGTTTAAGTTAGTGACAAAAAAATTTATCGGCTTGTTAGTTGTTTTCGTATGTATTAATTAACTTTAGTATAAATCCTTTATAGCATTATGTGACAGTTTTGTTACAAACCATTTTAATGCTTACGAAATCTAAAATAATCACCGAAGTTAATTTTTATTCAATGTTTCTCCACATGTACACACCATTCAATGCAATTGTATACCAGTACATTTTCTCAGGAACATATTATGATTACATGGTGATTTTGGTTGCTAGAAAGGCCATAAAGATTCACTCGCCGTGAAACTATCATGGAGGGGCATTTGAATTTTTTTTTCAAATGGAAAATAAAATTTAAACGTGCTATTTAGTAAATATTTCGCGCTTTCTTAAAATAAGCAAAATAATTGTGTGACAGTATTTTATATTTCTTTGGCAATTGAAAATATTTTGAAGCTTGCAACACAATGTGATACAAATGTCATTTAGTCTTCTATCGATTTTTCATTTTATTATGAAAATTTTGGAAAACTAAAAAATACGTGTCTTATTATTTGCAAAAATCTATTAAAATACCGTGTAATCTTTTTGAATTTTTAAAGGAATAATCCGCTAAATTTCTATTTATAGGCTTGTCAGCAAGTAGGATAGAGGAAATATAAAAGGAGATAACAAAAAATTCACTACAACACCCAGATCAATTGAGAAAAAATCATTCTTAGATTTTTTCTTGTTTAGATTGCTCGAATCGAACCCGCGTTGCCAGTTTCACGGTTAACTTTCTAACTAACTGCGCCATGGTGCCTATCAATAAATAAATTAAGGAAACATTTTAAAGTTCACATGAAGGCTTTCGATTATTGTGCCTGCAGCTAAAATATTTTGTAGCATTATCGTCGATACATATGTATAATTATATGTGTTCACATTTAACATGTAGAAACAATAGTTTTATTACAGAAAACTTGACTTATTTTACTAAGCGTTCATGTTTCAAACGATTTTGGTACACTACTATATGCCAGTAGTTACGCCAACAGCATACGCGGTCCATCTATAGATTGGATAAAACCAATGCTTCCCTAAAAAATTTACTTCTAAACAATCAGTACTATTTTTTTTATGTATACCTAAAAATTGTAAAGTAGGTTTGAGGTCTTGGATCAGCATGGAAGGAACAGATAGACACATTCTTTAAGAAATTAATTAAAATTAAAAATAAATGCATTCTGCAAATAAATCATGTTTTCGTAATATCGCATATGATAATTTAGTTTTTCTTTTCTTTTTTTTCATTTTCATGTCATACACATATATATATATATACTGTTAACTTTTTAATAATGAAAAAGGAATGGCCCACACTCAGACGCTGAAGTCTTTGTGGGCATTTTTTCCGATTTTTTCGATAGCTTAATTTGAAGATGTATTTTTCTAAAGTGCATTTTTGTAATTATATTTCTTTGTTAATATGTGTATGGAAAAATAAAAATAATAAAAAATAAGTTATGTTTTCGAAACTACAGCAAATATTTTTAATTGCTAGCGATCTCAGATGGGTTCTATGTTGACTTATTAACTTTTGAAAAATTGCGACAAATCCACACACAACCTTTCGCCTCTACAGTTATGCGTGAACTGATGTTAAATTCCATGCGGTCCGTCTTATTCTAAAATGAGGAACTACGTTTTAGAATTTAGAATCTCCAGTACCGCATGCGCAAATTAAGGGCTCCGTTAGCTTAAAAAAGCAATTATGTGACTCTGGAATAAACAAATATATGTAAAATGTTTTTAATAAATAGGTAAATCCTAGTAAACAATGACATGTTCATTTTTCAGATTAAATATAGTGACTGTTAAAAAATAAACTTCGCACATAATTCGGTTGATACGATGGTATTATGATATTAAACTGTGAAATATAGCTCTTTTTTTCTGAAATTATTCCAATAAAAGCTTCCAAGTTTATTTCAAGGCACTTGATGCGAATTACTGTATTAGCAAGAGGCACATATTTTACTCATTTACCTAGTACCAAGTGACTGTTCCCCTTATATAAACCTCACCGCACGCCTCTCGCCCATAGTATACCTTATTTGTCTATTTCGCATCCTTAAATTTATCTGCTAAATTATCGTTATTTCACTTTATTGAATTGTTTATTACAAATCTGATTGGACAATATTTCATTTACAAAATAATGCTTGCCCTATTTCATTTACAAAGCAGTTTCTTTTATTGTATCCTTTTTATTTCATTTCTTTGTATACATCATAGTATGAAGATTGCTTGCGTTCGAAGTGATTATTTCCGTTTGAAACCTATTCTCAGGAAACGGAGCGAAAGTTTTAATAACACAGTAACTCGAGCATTCCGCTACTGGACCGGGGAAGGGAAACAAATAATTACTCATTATTTTGTACCGAGGGTGAATAAATGCGAAGATTACCACACAGATGAAGAGATTTTATCGTACTCTCGACTTGCAAAACCAGTGCAGCTGCATTTTTAAAATACCAAATTATTTTTGTCAGTAAGTTTCCTTTCATCTTGGGAATGCAATGCAAATTTCTCAGCACGTGTTGAAGTAAACTTTAAATATTTGTAACAACGCTTTAAAAAATGCAAACATCTGTTTTTTTTTCTTTTATTTAAATTTTTCATTGATAAACCTTAACGGTTTACATACATTTAAAAAAATATGTTTACATTTAAAATTCACTTTCTACTGTTAATAATTATATTTTTAACATCTTTTGTAGAGGTTGTCCGAGTCTTTTGTTTAGTTTTGTCTGGTAGTTTATTGTATAATTTCAGTCCATGGTTTATTAGTCTCGATCGTCCTTTTCTCGTTTAAGAAGGTTGTATATGATATTTTTCTGATATTTTCGTATTGTGTTCATGTTTATTACAGTTTTTTTCAAGTTTTAATTCTTTGTCTACAATTTTATCAGTGGCTAATTTATGAATAAATTTTAAGGATTAGTTAAAAGAGTTCAGTTACATTTGATTGTTTAATTTGTTTTAAAAGTTCATTAGTTGCGGTTAGACAGGGTAGGTCGTATACTAATTTTAATATTTTATTTTGCTGTCTTTGTAGTCTGTTTATGTCATTTTGATTTCCTGTTCCCCATAGTAGTTGCATATAACATATTTAAGTTTTTACATAAGTTTCGTACATTTTTTTATATTTTTTTAAAGTTTTTGACTTTAAAAAAGGACTCAATAATTTCGCCACTTTGCTAATTAAATTGTTGATATGAATTGTCCATGTCAATTGTCTGTATTATTAGTCCTAAGTATTTAACATGTTCAATTTCAGTTAGTCGTTTATTATTTAGGTAAGCATCTATTTTATGTCATTTTGTTCTAGATTCAAAATGGATAATATTGTATATTTTTTCATTAAGTGTAAGTAAGTTTGTCTTTGTCCATTTAGTCAACATAGTAAAGTATTCGTTTATGTCATTGTTTGTTAATAAGACTGTATGATTTTAGTAGAATAGTCCAATGTCAATGACATTTATTGCGTCTTCATAAAAAATGAGGAAGTTCAGTGGTATTAGTTAATAGACTATCAAACCAAGCCAATATTGGAAAAAAAATATGTATCCGACTATTGGCTATGGTTTTTAAAGTTTTGTAATTTTGAAATTACTTCGCCTGTGACGCCACAAGTTCTCCACGGCGAGTTGTCCTGATTGGTGGGTTGGCTTCCGGTTAACTGGAAACGTATCGCAACACTCTGCCATTGGTTGATTTCAGACGTGACGTCGTCGTTAGTTTTCATGCATTTATTTTTTTCCAGTTTATTGTATTTTAACTCAAAACAGGGCTCTTGGCCTCGTAGAGTTAGAGATACGTTTTTTTTTAAATTTACTCGTACATGTATTTGGATGAATAAATAAATAAATTTACGAAAAACTTCGCCGTATCATTAAATAGTATATTTTTTACCGCGCCTAAGAAATCATTTTCACGAAACTTGTTTATTAAAATTGAGTCAGGTTGTCGTCCTTTGGAAGCGTTTTCGGATATAAGGCCTGTGGTTCGTTCCCTGCTCTACCACAACCCGATTATCATGTTTTAATTCAATAACTTACAATTAACGAATAATGGCTATCAAACTAAAAGATCTAGGCTGCTTCTCTTATATTGATTAAGATTAAGGCTTGTAGTGATAAAATAATGTTTCCATAATCAGAAATTATACTAAAATAATACAATTGGTATAAATTCTAGAATACTCGTTTTTCCACACTGGTGCCGACGCTTGTATATGGAAGCGAAGCATAAATTGAAGAAAACAAGGAAGAACGTAAGTTGAATGCTGTCAAAGTGCAAACTCTCAGGTGAATGTGCGGTAAAAAATGTCGAGATCTGTACATTATGTAGGGCTGAGATATCGGCCAAATTAAGAAAGCAGTTTTGCGTTGGTTTAGACATGCAGAGCGAATGAATGGCAAAAAAATGACTAAAATTATTTACGATGAGATTGTTGATGAATGCAAAAACGAAGGAGATGCAAAAAGATACGAAAATATCAAATTCAACAAATACTTGCAGATCGACATTGGGCATTGGGCATGTTGAAAGTGGTTATAATATACGTGCGTGCATGGCATGAGGTATGAATAGAAAGAAAGCGAAGTCTGTATGCAAAGACAAAGTGATATGGCGTTCTTTCATTAGTTCATTTTTAATTAAGAATGTTAAAAATAAATTTCACGCTTCATGCGCTGATTTTTTAAAGTTATTTATGTGAGATAAGTAAGCATTTATTGGTTACTTATATAAACACTTTTTTTTTCAATTCGGCATCCATGACAATTTTAAAGTTGTTTTAACGTTACCGACCACCATTTATACTGCTTTAGAAGTTCATAAAAGTCATAGGGTTTTACTTACATATTTATTTTTCATTTAATCAACTTAAAATGTGTGCTCTTGATATAATAATTATATTAATAGACAAAAACAATAAAACCGTCTGCGTCTATGTTTAAAAATAAATATTTTATTGTAAACCGAAATCAATAAAACAATTTTAGATTTACTAAGGTAAACATTTACACCATCGCATTTCTGGATTCGATACGTTTATTTGATGTGATAATTATCTATATTTCTTTACACGTAGAAATAATTAATTCGCAACGAGTAAGTAATATTTTAAGAATATTTTTGCTTGATGTTTATGATCAAAAAACACCAAAAGCGTTTTTTACGTTTTTGAGAAACTGTCTTCATATTAAAAATAATTAAAATACATATAAATTCGGCATGTATTCCCAAAACAAACGATTTTTTTTGTTGGAAACCTGTTTTTTCATTGACTCATAAAAGACTTGGTGAATAATTCCTTTCCGCGCGGTGATGAAACATCGTGTTACCACAAGCAAAAGACGAAATACTATAAAGTTCAGACATTTGAAAAAAACATGCAGACATACTGTGTAATGATTTCTTTTTTATAATTTATAAAAATTAACATATAATTTTTCTCTGTTATGGCAAAATAAATTTAAAAAATCATAAATACGCCGGTCATCTTCCATGGGTGAATCCCCCCGACATTGTCAATAATCGACTGAATTCGTTTCACACAAACACCGGTTACACAACAGCGTCTCTGTCTTTCTTGGTATGAGTTCTATCGTTGTGCCTTCTCACATATGTATTGACGTTACGTTTTTTTCGTAGCGATGATAAATATTTCTTTGTATAAATCCAGCAGTTATACAAATTTCACATCCATATCCGGTGTGTAAATGTCTGTTTGAAGATTAAGAAAAACACAACATCATCATTTAAAAAAAAAGATAGTATTATGTCTTGTATCGTAAGTAGACTAGTGTGACATCACAGCCACACAAGAGATAAAATTGTCAAAAAGAAAAATGTCATGAACGGATAAAAAACTTATTTATAAGCTTAAATTAACTTCAATGCTTTAGTAAAGCAAGGTATATTGTATAAATACGATAAAATATTATAAAATTGAAGCACCAAATTTTTATATTCGCATGGTACTCCAATTGCAGCGTATCTGTATCATTTTTGTTACACAGTAGGTTCAATTTACGTGCTATGTGCCAGTCTAAGAACAACGAAATATTGCAGTGTAGAACCACCTTAAAAAACAATATTTCAAGTCTACCCTTCCAAGGATCGAACCTAAGACCGCAAGCATCGTAGATGAACTTGCCAAACCGCTACACTACGAGACGGAGTTTGATCCACTCGATTTCCTTTTTCAGAATTTTCAACTCATCCGGGTATATTTTTTTGCAAAATTATTACAATAATAAGTCATGTTTTTCTTTGCTTTTCACCCGTGCAAACAGCAAGCATTACAATTATCGCTCTACAGTTTATTAATATTTGATACGTTGGTCAGTTCGCACGTGTGCTACTTGCGATTTGGTCGCTTATTTCCAAAAATAACCACAAAAATACGGATATCGTGTGATTGAATTAACACGCATTTCTTCTCTCAACACTGTACCTCCCCGTTAACGGATTGAGTGACTTTAGATCAGTGTCACTAGTGACAGTGATCAGTGAGAGGAACGCGATATAATATATCGTCCCCCCGCAACAGTATTTGACGAAAAAACTTATTAATTTCGCAGAAAACTGGAAATATTATTAAGAGTTTTATCAACACTACCACGATTATTTTTTTCGTCGTAAGTCGTATTTATAGCATTTGAGCTGGGGTATTCCTAATACTCCCCCCAAGAACTCGCAAATGTATTCGCGCCTTTGCTCGGAAAGGTTAAACTGAGAGAAGCTATCGAGTTAAAAACACTTGTCTTAAGTTTAGGGCCTCGATTATGATGGGAAGATAAAGACGTCATACCTTCACCTTGACGGTATAGTTGAAGATAAATTCCCTCTAGCGATTATAAAGATATACACCGACCCCCCCCCCCCCCTTCAAGTTTTGGGTAGGCACATCGATATGAATGAAGGGGAAGCGTACGTCATGGTACACATATCTACGCTCTTAAATGACGTAGCTTCACTATGACGTCATTGTTGAAGATGAATGTCTCCCGACCGAATACAAAGATATACTACTGATACCCCCACCATCAAGCTTTGATGTAAGTACATCGGTTTATACCGACGCACTAAGGCGAAAATTCCCGAAAACCAGAAAAGCATTTACACGCCTTATGACCTGTCAATCGCTAGTTTAAGTGGCCACTTTACACACTGTGTTAAAACTATTTTATTTTTTTAATGAAAAATTTTAATTTAGTAAATCATGCGTTTTTCTTCAAACCAGGAATGGAAAATACTCCTTTTGTGCCAAAATGTTTTTTTTACCAAACCTATTCGAAAGAAATGCTGCTCTTATTCAATTAAAATAAATTCCTTTTACACACCATTGATCGGTCACAGTGATTGAAGGCGATCCTCGGGACTCGGCTCGATTCCTGTCCGCAGGCCTGTAATCTAAAGGGGCCGCCCTCTAATTAGGGCCATTATCTACCACACTGCCTCCTGCCACGGGGAAAGCCTTTTACCCACACAGAAACTATGTTGAGTTATGTGAATCGTTTCGGTTTACAAAGCGCCGCGACCGGGGTATGCAAAAACCCACGAAATATCAGCTTAAATCATTTGGGAACGTTTAGAGATGCGCCACAATGCCACTGAATTACTTGTACTTACGTGCTATCACCCATTATAATAATATTTCTACTCCGTACAACAGAGACAGAGAACATTTCTGTGGCATTTAGGTAAAAAGGTACGTCACTAAAATATAAAGAACTGTATAACACCTTAACTTTTTTTACAAAAAATAGATGCAAATCTCAATATTTTTTAGCTTTTGACCTGTTTTTGCATGGCATATTTAAATGATCAGTTCTTGCAATATTTTAACAGTTTATGAATTATAAACAAAAATCTTAAAAACAAATAATATAGTTGAACATTTTGTTATTCAGTGGTTCAAAAGGAGATATTTCGGTAAAATGACTTACATATTATTATTAATGTAAAAATATCACTGCGGTACCACATGCTGGGCTCTTAAAATAAGATTTCTCTGACTTAAACTGGAAACGAAAAATCTACTGTAAAAATTGTACAACCGCGGACATAATTCAAAGACTCATTCCATATCACATTTCCACTTTATCAGAAAAAAGAGAGCTATTTATATAATATATACCCCTGTCTGCACCATATGGTGCATACGGTACTGTTTTGGTATTACAAATACAGTTCATATTGATCATGTGTAACATAAGAGTGAGGTGATTAGCCTTACGCTTCAGGTGCCAGGAACATTAAATATTGCAGTATGAAACCACCTGTTAAGTGAATATTTCATGTAGACCTTCTTCAAACATGGTAGGCGAACGTGACAACCACTACATTACTAGGCGTACCTATCTCCACTCCATTTCCTTATATTTAAACATAAATTAAATTTCAATAAATTAAAACTATTGTTAAATTAAAATGTATTGTTGAATGCCTGTGAGACTTGGACTCTGAAAGTGAACACTATGAATAGGTTGGAGGCTTTTGAGATGTGGTTGCATCGCAGAATGCTTAAGATATCTTGGACAGACCTGATAAATAACTCCGAAGTCTTAAGTCGAGCTAGAACGAACAGAAAACTTTTGACCACCACAAAAGTTCGTAAAATTTAATATCTGGGGCATATAATGTGTGGAGAAAAGTACCACTTGCTTCATTTAATTTTGAAAGGCAAAATTGAGGGTCGCAGAGGGGCTGGAAGAAGACAGATGTCCTGGTTGCGAAATATACGAGACTGGACTGGCTTCAGGACTGTGGAGCAGATTTTCTGGGCAGCACAGGACAGGGAGACTTTTGCCTGATTGATTTCTAACGTTGGGGATACCAGATAGGGCACTAAGAGAAGAAGAAGAAATTAAAACTAAATTTGTTGACTAAAAAAACACCAACTCGCATGCTGTTTCAATAGATATGCATTTTATAATATGGCTAACTTTTTGTTAAAAGTTTAATTAGCTTAGTCTTTTGCCTAGAGACAAACTATAAATAGGTGAATGAATATACAAATGAAACTTATTTCTAAAATATATCATAAATTGTAGGTTATATCGTGGTTATATCATATATCAAGACTCCAATCTACCTTTTTTGTGGCGTCTGGTAGACATAATTATTTTGTGAATTCTCCAATCGTCAGACTACACCGGCTCGGAAACGAGTATGGAGAAATTGACATGTTTCGTTTTCAATTGTCAGTTTATAGAATAAAAATTCTTACCGCGATAAAATCAAAAGAACTTACATTTTTCGAAAGCTGTTAAAATCAATCTGACTTTTTGTATTTTATTTACCTACAAATAAATAATATCTACAGTATACTTACTTCAATTATTTGTCTAAAACAGTTATAACTTTTGTAAATATTAAATTATTTGCCTACCTATTTTTATGTTATACTTTATTTCTAATAATGTATATTTATTAAGCATAATGAAATTCAATACTTCATAAAATAACCTGTTTATTAAATACTTATCTACTCGACCTGCATATTAACTTTTGTAATGAAACGTTTGAATTGAATTTTTTTACCCATCGTGTAAAAGCTCTCTGGGCGTATATAACAAATAAGTAAATAATTATTTTAATGATCTTACTCGGAACGCGTACATTATTGTCTTTTAAATCAATATTTATTAAAAAAAATAGATTCAGAAGAACTTTTTTTTATAAGTTGAATCGGTGCGAGGCACAGTGGTAGAAAACTTATTAAGAAAAATAAATGAAACTTTGGCAGTGTAAAATAGTTTCAAGAAGTTTAGTTGGACGTTTAATAAAACCATTTCATTTTCCAATTATAGTATCAAGTGCACGTGTTGCAAGCGTTTCTTAACTCACAAAACATTTGTTCAAATAAAATATATTTCTACTCTAGTCGACGGAAATTAAATTAATTTTGACATTTTATGATAATTTTATATTTTATTTATAATATTTATTTTCACCTGCATTGGCAACTAATGTACCATAAATTGTTTTTTTATTTTTTTTGTTTTTGCATCTCAATTCTCCGAAGCCAATATCGACCCTTGATCGCTAAAACATCGTAACAGACAGTAGCATTACATATTTTACGGAAGAATATTTCGTCGCCGCTTATTCAAAAGTCTCTAACCCTAAAAATGACAGTTTTTAATTAAACATGCCATTCGAATCGTAAATGTAAATATATGTTCAGATAATAATATTCTTACACATATATAACTCTTCATCTATTTTTTTTATGTAATGAAAGGGAAATTAAAAATATACTTCTTTTTCCAAAATAAATATGTATTCTAATATAAAAATAATGCTGCACAAAGAAATTGGCTTGCTTGCAGTAAAGCAGCAAATAAAATATAATGTAGTAATTTATATACATAAAATAATAATGGGATGAATTTATTTTTTTTAATAATAGAATTTAACCAACAATGTCATCTATATGAAATAAGGGATAAAAAAAGATAAGATTACCAATGAGGAGAAAAACAGAATCATCCTCATCTTATTGTGCAAGGGATTGAAGCTGTACAATGAGTTACCTTAAGAGATAAAAAAAATAGAAGGAATTGAATTACTTAAAATATTTTTTTAAATATGCTCTTGAAAAATTTTGTTTTTTTTTATTTATTTTAATAAAAGTTTATATTAGTTCTCAATATGTTATGAACTAAATAAAATAATGTTCTTTAAAAGACAAACGTGACCAAGGTAACTGAGTTAGAAAAAGGTTACGTAAATCATTTTTACGATGTGACTTAATATTATTTTGTTTTCAAACACTAAAAAAAAAACACGTAAAAAAAGTATTATTAATTAAAATCAATTTCCTTCTTTTCACTAATCTTATGGCTTGCATTTTCCAAATTGTAAACATTCAAAAGTCACTTAATAAAATTTTAGCCACTTTGCCTCATTAAGAATTGTCCAGATATTTTTAATGTATCCACAAACTCATAAATAAATTATTTTGTTTGCATTAAACTTTCAAAACAAAAATTTCTGATTTTTCTTTAGTCTCCAAACTTTCTAATTTCGATATTTCAAAAAAAAATTTTTGCCTGAACGGCAACGATTTTTTATTCTGAATTTTCAAAGAATGTATTTTAAGAACCAAGTTTATGATCGAATATTTGATGTAAATGAAATAAATCGTCGAACCAGAGTTTGCTTCTCAGTGTATTCTATACTAATTAAGAGGAAGAAGTGTTCTCTCATAATACAATTTTTATCGATTACGATGTTTTAGCAATCATGGCTCGATATGATCAGTCTTTCTTAGATATTAGTAGAATTACACTTTTACATTTTTTTTTTCATTTGATCGTCATAAAAATTTATCCCTGGAAATCATTGATAGTCTTTTCCATACACCTGTCTACGTCCGATGTTGCATAGGGCATTGCATAATTACACCAAATTCAACGTATTTCAATAATATGTTACATGAAAGTAAAATAATCAACCCAACGTTTTAGGTGTCAGTTCAGAAACATTAAATACTGCAATGTAAAATAACTTTTCAATCAATATTCTATGTCGACCTTCCCAGGAATCGACCCCAGTACCTCGAGTATTCTAGGCAAAACGTGCCAATCACCTCACTACTAGCCGGACTTACCTCCACTCCATAATCCTTTTCAGGATTTTTACCCGAGAGTAATATTGATTCAAAAACGGTTGTCCAAGGTTCGGGCTCTATTTTACACACAAAACTATTTTCTTCATCCACCTGGACACAGAAAACACAAGCACCATTAAAAATAAACACAAACCCTAAAATAATGTACCAACATCCATAATTTTACTATGTAGAAATAACACTTTTTTGGTGATAAAAATAGGTTTAGAATACTATAAATTATTTTACTCATTAATAATTACACATGTTAATTTTTAACTTATCCGTATGTCTTGACTTGATGCAAATTTTATTTCTAGCATGTCACAAGAAGGAATTGGAATAAATTTTAAAAAATTGTATTTATTTTAAATAATAAATTAATACTTCATAAATAAATGTGTATGTTTGTATTATTTAACCGCATACCAACTTTTATATATCTACCGGTTTCGAGAGGTACCCGTCTTTTCGTCAGGATACTTATTACAGCAACATGCAATTATACACCTTCACCATAGTACTTGCACAAAACTATAAAACCCACGTGCTGAATGGGCACATGAAATACAATAAAAGATGAAAAAAAGGGGGTATGAAGTAAGTATGCATTGGCATGTTAGTATCCTGACAAAAAGATGGATACTTCTTAAAACTGGTAAATAATAATAATTACTTACAATAATTTAAATGTTTGATCAAAAATATAAATGATTAATTAGTACTCGTATACAAAACATATATATACATATATTTGAACAAGTTTTGATAATACTATTGTATAAACATTTTTTCCCTTTTTTAAAGAAATAATGTGCAAGTTATATGCCAATCTTAAAATCAAAATTACTTTTGCGTATTTTCTCAATTCAAGGGGGTAATAACAATCGGAAGTTAGACTGAATATAAAAATTCTAACCTAAAAAAACAGAAACCAATTATTTTTTGGTTTTTAATATTTGTTAGAGTTGTAGCAAAACCATACATTTATTTTTTATTCATCTGTGGGTTTATGTACGAAAATGTATATATTTGTATGAAAATTTCAAGTATGAAGTTAACGTCCCATTGTAACGCAAAAAAATATAGGTAACCTATTTCGTAAATTTTCCGGTTTGATTTTTAATACCTTATTATTTATTAGTAATTTATTTGATCACCTATCAATAAAAATACCTCATTTAACTTAAATATTATTTAATATTGAAACATAAATCTAAAAGCACACATTAAATTCATAACTTAATAGACACATTTACAAACTGACATATTTCATATACTTTGCATGCATAATATATTTGAGTAACGAGCTAATCAAAGTCGAAGTTTGTCAATAAAATTGTTATATATTTTTCTGATTTAGTTAACCTTCAGATATATTTACGGAATGTCGCTTAATTTATATTTTTTTGCATAAAATGCTGTAAGTATATTTTATTAAAGAAACTATGACGCGTTTTGTGTAGATTTCGAGTTGAATTAACATTTTAATTATTTTAATGTAAGTTTTCCAAAAAAAAACAATTTTTTTTCGTTATGTATCCCACATCTTTCGGGCAGCGATTAAAATGGAGTGAAAAGGACGTCATACCTTCAACGTGACGGTATAGTAGAAGATAAATTTTCCCGAGCGATTACGAAGATAAACCTTCAAGTTTTGGGCAGGTACATCGATATGTAACAAGGGGAAGCGTACGTCACGGAACACATGTCATATCTAGGCACTAAAGGGACAAAACTTAATTATAACGTCATAGTTGAAGATAAATTCTCCGAAGCTATTACGAAGATACCCTACCGACCCTCCCCTTCCAAGCTATGAGGCAAGTACATCGATATGTACCGACGGGTCTAGTGACTCACAGTACACATATATACTTATTAAAAATTATGTAAACTGTTCCGCTGAGCTGTTTAATGTTTGATTTTAATTTATTTAATCTTTTACTCACTCTTAGGTCACCAGTTTTTTTCTTAAAAAAGTATATAAAATATAAAAAAGAAATAAGTCAATTTTGAAGTGAAATTAAACTCAAGAAGTGGAAGTCAGTTTTGAATCCAAGTGGCTAGTTGCAGTAGCTAGACTGGCTTGATGCTGTCATATTCATCAAACAGCATCTAGTCGGAAGAATATTGCCACCATAAAAAATAAATTAAGTTCATTTGTTTTCTATATGTTTTACTATCTTTCTGAGTGTACGTATCGAAATGTCTAAAGTTTTGTAGTACCTCAATAGATAAATACAGACGATCATTTAGCATACCGTCTTGGTAGTTGTCAAAAGTTATGTTCAAGCGAGCATTTTTAGCTTGAATTGGGATTTTTTGGAGTTTATAATTGCTTTAAACTGCCACTTTTTATCACATAAGCCTATTCTAAATATAAATGAAAATTGTTTTAAATTTTAATTAAGTAAGGAACGCGGACTACATTTTCAGGGTCATTCATTGGTTGGATTCGATCATATTATGATGTCGAGATGACAAGTCAGTAGTAAATACTGAGGTAGATAGAGTAAATATACCGGCTCAGTATATACCGATGAAGATATATGTTGAAAAGAAAAAAAAGGATGTATTTTATGATTTTCATACAGAAAGCTTAATTTTACTTTTTAGAAAAAGTTGAAGATAAATTAGTTTATTTATATATACACCCAATGGGCATTTTAGGGACATGTTAACTTCCCATTGTAATCGGGGCCCTAATTTACACGTCTCATAGTTTTTAAATGTTAAATATTTATTGAAAATAAAACCATTATATGGTATACTAGTACCTGTAAGTAAAAAACGAAAAAAATTAAAAATGGTGGAAACAATGGAATATTATAGTATTTTGATTACATAATGACGAAATTCAGTAGTTTTTATTTGTTAATCGTTTATCAAACTAAATAAAAAATACAACAATGTTTGATTATGTCCAAATGCTTACAGACTGGCTGGATTTCCTCCCTAGGAAGTTGTTCATATTTAAATTTATTTTAACAGAGAGGGAAAACATTTTTGAGAAGGGTATATGGAAGTCTAGGCATTTACAGGGCTTATGACCTTTCATTGGCTGGTTTAAGTGGCCACTTTACACATTCTGCCTATGTTTAAACATCCACATGTCCTCAACTCTTCCATCTGTTGACTTTTGTGAAGTAAAAGAGCTGAAACCTTTATCACGTGGGTGAGATTGCTCTTTTACTTCACAAAAGTCAACAGATGGAAGAGTTGAGGACATGTGGATGTTTAAACATAGGCAGAATGTGTAAAGTGGCCACTTAAACCAGCCAAGGACAGGTCATAAGCCCTGTAAATGCCTAGACTTCCATATTCCCTTCACAAAAATGTTTTCCCTCTGTGTTGAAATATTTTTTTCTTTTTAAATACTTTTACTTTTATGTAGATATCGTGTTATTGTCGCTAAGGGTTTTTAAAAGTTTTGAATTTTTTCCATTTTTAAAGTTCTCTTCAGTTAGTTATTCTGATTGGTGGATTAGCTTCCCAGAAACGGAAATTCTATCTCATTAATCCATTATTGGTTGATTTACAAGAACTTGTGACGTAATTTAATATGTATGAAAACATTTTTTGTATCTAGCTTCAACCTTGCATTTTGCTTATAATAATTTTATAATTAACTGATTTGTTAATCTTATTTAATAACAGAATAATAAAGTAGCCGGAGATAAAATTACCAGTAATTAAAATTGCTATTTTATATAAGTATAATTTATTACATCCTTAACATTCATAGCAGCTGTGTTATGTCATATTTAATATTATGACACGTTATTAAATTACTCAACATAAATTTAGTGCTTTTACATAATTCTGTGGTTTTTATTACATTACATCAGTGTTTAATGTAATACGTGTAAATTATTGAAAGAAATAGAAAATATAATCTCGATGATGACACTAAACTATAAAATTAAATTAAAATATTTAAAAATAACGACTCGGTCGACGTATGCGTGCCACTCTCGCGATTTTATTTTTTTGAAAAAAAAAAAAAAAAACTATTTATTCGCCATGTAATATATACGCATTGAACAGCAACCTAGTGTCTTCTGTTAATCTCTAAATGAGGTAGGAGCTTCAACAATTCTTGACAACCAAAGTTCTTCTCGAGGAAAAGACGTTTGAGGAAATAATTCATGGATTACTTCGACACATGAGTAGGTACAAGAAAATGTTTAATTTGTAACCATTTTTTTGCAAATTTTGTAGAAGTTTCCCCGCTCATTTGTATTGTTATTGTGTCTAAGAAAATATTTTTGATTATAATTTTACCTAGCACTAAATAACAAAAAAATCTACAAGCACCTATTTAAAATTAAACTATTTTTTTACTAGACGTTCCAATTTAATTGTATTACGTCAGAACAACTCATCGGCTTATAAATCTCACATTTACCACACACCCTTCTTGGTGTCCTAAATATTCTTTATTGTTCTGACTACCAGCAGCATGACTTGGCATCCTTCGATTTGTTCCTTTCATTCAAGACACAAATGATTGCTCCTTGAAAAAGACACGCCCTCACACAGAAGAGGTGTGGAAATATAAAATAATGACTTCGTAACAATACGAGAGTTGTCAAAGATTCAAAAATACGGATTGGATGTAAACGATGATCTTCAAACACATCAAGGGACAATCGATGTCTAATTTAGAATGTATTTTGATACTGCTAAAAGCGAATGAATTAATAAAAACTTGTAACTTATCTTAATACATATATTCTAAAAAAAAATAACCTTTTTTTAACATCAAAACACACATAATGAAAAAGATTAAAGTTATTCAGGTTGAACTTGGCAAAAAATAGTCAGGCATTTGTGATAAAGTTAAAGTTAGGGATACGCTATTATTAATTTTTTTGTAATGTATCTTTATATGAATAAATAAATTTAACATAATTTAAGTTTTTTTTTATCTTCTGTTTCCATCAAAAATACACGATAAATGAAAAATTATAAATAAATAAACAATTTAAAAATTTTGAATATGTAAAATTATTAATTATTAACTAATATACACTTATACACAGGGATAGATGCATGTATAACAACAATAACAACACGAATCATCACGCCGTTTCAACGTTTCGTTGTTGGATTTACTCATGTCATATATTTCTTGGTCTTCCTCTTGCGACAAACATTTATTTTCCATTGTTGATTTAAGTGCACCGTTCACTCTGTTCCCGGTACTCACCCTTCTTTCAATAGCTTTCTTAGTCATTCCATTCCTTGTAAACATACTTCCCAGATACACGAATTCTTCTACCTGTTTTAGCCCATTCACAGTGATTTTACATTTAATCACACTTTCGTTTCTTTCAAAAACCATTACATTCGATTTATCGACATTCATCAGCAAATCGCTTCCCTTGCATACATCGTAGATTTTTGTCGCCAAAAATTGCAGTTCCTTTTCGTTGTTAGCAAGAAGCACGGCATTTTAAGCATACAAAAGACAATTGACAGTTCAATCACCCATTTTTACTCCTATTCTTAAGCCTTTCAGTTCTTTTATGCAGTTATCGATATACACGTTGAATAATTAAGTGTCATCACACAACTCTGTTTGACTCCTTTATGACATTCATACATATATATTATATTTAAATACATGCACACATACATACTCATACAATACATACATTACATTACATGTATACATTTAGAAATCTTTTCTTTAATACATTTTTAAATTTCTGATACTTTATTTCTTACCTTAGATTTTGTGGTAAATTATTGAATAGCTTCCTTCCTATATACGTAAAGTGACGTTTGGCAATAATAATTTTTACTCTCTACTAACGGCGTTTTAATATCTCCCGGTTTTCAGGCACATCCATCTGTTCTTCAGAACTGCACCAGTTGGTTTGATAAACCTATTTTGAGCTTAGGAGGTCTGAGTTTAGAATCCCTATCTACTCCAACGCGCAAGAAAAATAGTTTTAAACCAATTTTTAAACAAAAATAAAAGTTTATGATCGTTTTAGAATGTTTTTTTCATTGTAATGTGACAAACAATCATATCGATATTGCCAGAAACCGAATCCGAGACATCACGCGTGGTACTCGAACGAACTAACCAGTATTACAAAAATATTTTTTATCTTATGCGCTAACCAATCCACAAAATGGCTTTCAAAATAAATTCAACTTAATATGATTGATGACTTATTTAACAAAATGTAAACTTAAAAGATTATCGTTTTAGGGATGTAAAGAACGAAGAAAGATATTTCACTCGTCTGTCGTAAAACAAAATAAATAAAACCAAAAATCCTTTAAATCCGATAAAAATGGGTTCTGGGGTACCGTAGAGAATAGTAATTTATCTAGAAATATCTAAGGTATACCTACGCGTATATAGCGACTAGTTTTCAAAAATAGGTATGATTTGATATATTATATTACGTCAGAGATGGAGAATATTTTTGAGTGTTTGGAACTCAAAATATTTACAAGGCTTATTACTTATGATTTTATGGTTTTAGTGTTTCTTATATAATACATAACACACTGTTTAACTGCATCACTTTACAATGCTGCCTAATTTCAAACAAATATTTATTTTTAAAACGTTATATGTCTGTGTCTGGACGAACGAAGAATACAGTTCCGTGTGCGAAATAGAATTTGAATTCTGGACTATTGTTTTCGACTTAATTTAAAATTGATAAAACGATTGATTAGATTTATCTGAATTATTTTACTTACTCGGTAATGCCTCATTTAAAAATTATATTTATTTTTTTAGAATGAACTTGTTATTTTTTAATCAACAATGTTAAGAGTATGCTTAAATGTCAAAATACCTATTTATGTTTACAGACACACAATATTACTTAAGAATTTTAAATAATAACTTTTTTCCATGTTTATTTTATGAAACAAAAAGGTTTAACAAGATTTTGTTTAATTAGGTATTTTTGATTTTAAACGTCATTATTTTGTTGTTTTTCGTATTAAATATAAAACTTAAGTTTTAAATTCCAACCAGTTTCGGAACACGACTGCTCCATTATCAATGCGTGAAACAAACGTGTTCGTAAGTCTGTTAGAATAATAATTATGATAAATACGTACAATAGTTTTATGTGAATATGAACGTAAGAAATTACCTTTATTAACTATGTAGATAATCAAAATGTGTATTTTTTGGGTGATCGTGTGTAAGTAGGATTCGTCCCAACGTTTCGGCTAACATTGCAGGAGCAATTGTTAGAGTAAACTGTGTGTTTTTGTAGAAACAATATGTGTTTGTATCCTGTTACAGTCAGAATTGGGCACATTCCGTATCATTTTTGTGGTATGCAGTGCTGGGATCCATGTTGAATTTAATTTCAGCGGGTCGTCTTTGTTTATGTTATTCGGGTGTTTGTGTAGTACATTTCAATTGCCTCTTGTATTATTTGTGGTCTATGATTTCTAGGATTATGCAAAATCTTTTGTTTGACGACAAAAATATGTCTTTTATCTATAAAGTACTTCACTGTTGCAGATTTTAATGGTTGTCCCAGTTTACACACTTTTTAATGTTCGTCAATGCAATAAGGGAACACTTTATAGACACAGGACATATTTTCGCCTTCAAATTTGTGTTAATCTAGAAATCTCTGATTATTTTAATCGAACTCCCACACACAACTTCTCACTTCCAAGATGCGTGACTTGGCTGCCAGAAAACGGACGATTACATTCAAACAGTTTTCTTTGACCGAGATGTTCAGCAAGCAGTGACTTTTTTCTTTCTTATTGAGCACTTATCAGAAGTCCACTGGAATATGCATCGACAATATAGAATCCGCAATATAAAATATATATAAATAAAATATAACATATTCAAGGCAAGTTCGTCAAATTTCTTAACTACAAATACAGCAACAATAATACGTGATAACTACTTCCAACTTTAAAGCAACGGCGAGTACTTGCGGAACTTTTATTTATACATAAAATACTTCATGGCCAAATTGACTGCCCAGACCTACTCTCCTCGATTCAATATCCCACCTAGACGAACCAGACACACAAAACTTTTTCATACATCGAAATATATTTATTTATTTATTTATTTAACTTTTTGTACATAATGATTATTTGTACATTGGCGGGCTTATTGCCAAATGGCAATTTCTTCCAACCAACCAATAAAATAAAAGTTTTATTTTTATAATTCAAGTTACAGAACATATTCAATAGAAAAAAAAGATTAAAAATTTAAAGATATATAAAAATAGAAATAAACGTATTTGTTTATAAATTACCTTAAATCGAAACTATTACTCAATGGGAAAAAGGAAAAAAGAGGAAAGAGGAAAAAGGAAAGGAGGAGAGATTAAGGAAGAGAAAGGAGATGTTTCTTCAGACGTGATTTAAACAGAGATAATGTAGTAACATCTTTGATGGTGGATGGGAGATGATTCCACAGTCGAGCCGCATGGACACTATATGAGTTAGAGAAGAAAGAGGAATTGTGTATGGGTATTAAGAGAGTGCCTTGAGAATGAGAACGAAGAGGTAAACCATGAACTGATAAGCGTTGAAATTTTTCACACAGGTATATAGGAGCGTTAGGACTATGAAGTACATTTAACAGAAGTGAGAGGGAGTGATAGTCTCTCCGCTGTCTAATTTTGAGCCATTTCAGTTGCCTACGATAGTCAGAAATGTGGTCATATTTCCTAAGACCAAAAATGTGCCTTATGCATGTATTCTGAAGTCGTTCAAGTTTATCGAGTTGCTCACAGCTTAAATCAGTCATGGAAACATCAGCGTAATCTAGAATGGGTAGTAGTAATGCTTGTACAAGAGTGCATTTAGTACTAATGGGTAAGAATTTTTGCAACCTTCTAAGTGAGTGTAGACTGAAAAATATAATACGAATGCAGCAACAAATTCACCCATTAAGACTTTGTGTCCCGAAGTCGTGTAAACACGTGATTATAAAACCACGCGTTGTGTCCCGGTCCCGTGTTTTCACGTGGTTTACCAGCTGTCTAAAAAAGTGCATTTATTGACATCTAGTGAATTTTATTAGTACTTTTTCACTCCTGGTAAATTACGTAAAAACACGGGACTGGGACACAACGTGTGGTTATTATAATCACGTGTTTACACGGCTCCGGGATACAAAGTACAAAAAAGGAGTGAGATCCTGTATATCTGCGAACATTTCAATGTGGCTTTCAATAAAGACCAATGTTGGCAAAACTATCATACAAAAATGTTTCGAATACACTTTTAAGAAACCCTTCACAAAGCAGGAAATTTCACAAAAATGAGCCGGGCACAGGGTAAATTCTACGTGTATTCGGCCGGTACTTAAAGTGTTAATTGTGCCCTGACCTTGTACAATCAAATATATACTTTCAACATCGACATTTTATAAGACTCTGCAACATCGTTTAAAAATAAAATTCGAAAAAAATAATATTTTAAACTGTAATTATTATCCTCACCTATATATTTTTTATAATACTCTCTCACTCGTATACACACATATACACCCTCCCACCCACCCTCTCTCACTTTCACACACACACACCCTGTTTTGAGATACCTAGTAACAAATTTAGGCTCTAATTGTTATACAACCAATAATGTCATTTTATACCTAAGCATTAGTCTCTCTGACTGTTGTTTTGATATATTTGTTGTGTTGTATTATGTTGCCTTCATAAAATATATGAAATAAAAAAAATACACTACAGTATGTTCATACTGAACTAATGTACAGCACTTGTCACTACGCTTAACATGTAAAAACGTTGCCTTTCCATTTAATTAATTAAAACCTTTTTTCTTAAAAAAAAATTTTTTCTCCCATTTTCAACAAAGATACAGTAATTTATCAAAATAGACCCCCTTTCCGGAAAAAAATAAACCGTCCGAATTGGGTCCAGTCCCAATTGATTCGGATAATAATAGTTCTACTGTACATAATCACAATTTTTTTCGACAAAAACCAAAGTTTATCCTGAAGATGGCTTCTATAATTGTAGATGAAACGTCGGAACGAATTCATTTAAATTAAAAATATAAGTAGCCGCGAAAACCTACGCACCTGTGAAGATAATGATTGGGTTGTGGTCCTGTGGCTAGTGTCTCGGACTCACGGACCAAAGGTCTGTGGTTCGAATCCCACTTTACCCCAACTTGATTCCATTTTCTAATAGTGAGTTATTTACAACTCGTTGAAAATTGCCCTCAAAATTAAATATTTGGGTAAATCATAAAAACGCAAATATTTTTTTGTTAAAAAAAAAAAAAAAAAAAATTTAACTGATGATTTTTTGCATAAGGGTAAGATAACCAATCATACGCTTGTGGTTTTAGTCAGTATGATTTGACTGTGAAATATTATTGTCTAAAATATCAACTATGTCAAGAGTCGAACTAAAGAACTTTTGCATGGTAAGCATTGGACTGATATGTTTTTTCCCCCTTAACATGATTATTTAATGTTACCGACTAAACGTTTCCTCATTGTGAGAAAATTTGAGGTTACCTTTTTAAATTCAAATATGTGGTGACATTACTTTTCGTTCCACATTTAAATGCGTTTTTTCCTTTCTTATTTTGATGAAAAAGAAGGTTGTTACATATCTTGCCTCTTTTATTCAGAGCCGCACAGAGTTGAGAGCTTCTGTCAGCGGGGTGGCTGACGCCATTAGAAATGTTCAGGAGAGAAACGGTTTAATATTTTTTTTTTTAACCGTTTATAACACATTTTAATAATATTCTTATATTTTTTTAAACATATTAAGAAAATTACTTAATTATGAAAGTAAAAAATAGGTTTAATTTTTAAAAGATTTCAATTAAAATTTCTTGCAACACGGAGGGGAATCATTTTTGAGAAGGAAGTGGAAAGTCTAGCCATTTACATTTACATTTATGACTCGTCATTGTCTGGTTTAGGTGGCTACTTTACACACTGTATTACATTCACCATTCTGCCTATGTTTAAACATTGACATTTCCTCAACTCTTCCATCTGTTAGTTTTTTGAAGTTCAGAACTTAAGAAAAATTTAAACCAGCCAGTGACAGGTCATGAGCCCTGTAAATGCCTGAACATGCACATTCCCTTCTCAATTTTTTTTTGCTCTTCATTGCAACAAATTAAGATTGTAATAATACCATGCGAAGGAAATCCAGCATGTCTACAAACATTTTGACATACACAAAACATTGATGATTAATGTAACCGGTAAAAAAAGAAGCATAAAAATTGAAAAATTGTTCCCTAGTAGGTGAAATGGTTACATCAGGTAGAAGAGTTGAAGAAAGATAAATTTTTAAACATAGGCAGAACGGTAAATGTTACACAGTATCTAAAGTGGCTACTGAAATTAATCAATGATAGGTTATAAGCCTTGTAAATGCTTAGACTTCCACATTCCCTTTTTATAAAAGTTTTCTCTTTCTGTTGCAACAAATTTAGTTGTGTAGATTACTTTTATTTTAGAGTTATACTCGTTCATCGCGCGTTGACCAAGTTTATGGTTTCTACCTCATTCGTGAAAAATATTTTTTGACATTTACAAAAAATATGTTTTCACTTAAGCCGCTATTTTCTTGGTCCTGTCAACTGTCCGCGCCTGAGAAGATGTGTTGGACCGATTCTTCTAGGGAAATAGCCCGAATCGTGAAATATGTGGCACCATAGGTTCGATCGTGTTCCCTCTCTTCCCTGGACATCTGGGTGCACCTTTATCGGCCTTTGTGTGCCTCGATACAAGGAACGGGCAGCGGAGGGCTGGAAGATGTCAATTTATTATTTTTATCGTAAGGGTAGCGGGCCGGGGGGTCGGCGGCGGCGGCCATGAGCACCGCCGACTGTTTCAATTTAAAAATAAATTAGACATATCGTTGTCTAACTAAAATATTTATTTCGTAGAATATCAAGAAATCATGGACTTAGAATATGTACATATATGATTTGATATGTTTAAATGTTATTAAATATTTGTAGATAACCACTTACCGGCTTTTCTATGTGTACCGGTTCCGAACGATTGGTTTTATCACGACACCAATCAAACTAACATGCAAAACCCACTATACACCTTCACCATAGTTGTCTTTCAAAATTACACAACCAACATGCCGATTTGAAGCCACATGCTTTTAATATGCTACCCTTACATGCACTGACTATAGTTTATGAAAAAAACTTAACGTTGTCGGAGAAATAATTGATAAAAAGGGGAGGGAATGAGGAGAGAGTCGCGAGTTTAATAGGCATGGGTGACCATTACATTGAAACATAGTATAATGGGCTGTTTGATAATTTATTAAAGGGACATATTTTTAAAGCATTCCTAATTTGAAATATTTCCACATTATTTACTTTTGATCCTTTATTATTTGCAGGTAAGATTTGAACTCCTGTATCTTTATTGAAGTCATAATTTAAGTTGAATAGTTAAATCGGAGAAATTGTTGTGAAGACACGTCATGTGTTATTTAACACGAATATTGAAATTCTTATATGTTCTTCCAACATTAGCTGAAGGACACGAATTGCATTTTAATTGGTTATCACCTGAATCATTAAATAAACTATTTTTATCTGAGTATTAAGTAATAATTTATATATTTTGCTTCTCATATGAGAAAGCAGGTTCGATATTATTTCCTAAAACTTTGAAATAGAAAAGTCGGTTAGTGGTTGCATACAAATATTTAATAATTTTAAATTAATAATAACATTTAGCAAAATCTTATACCACAGAGTTAAAAATTTAAATAATTATAATATGTTATATATATCTTATTTTTTAAATAATGAAGTCATATTTTACTATATTAGGCCTAAATTACTTTTTTTTTTCTATTAATTTTTAAGAAAAGTTTATGAAAGTGTATATATTTATGTTCAACTTTCGTTTTTAAATATTTGTGTTTTAAAATATATTGCCTTTTGCTTAATGTAATACGACGTTTCAGCGTTTGCAGATTAATTTTAAGAACAGTCTTTACAGTGTGAAATCGGTTAAATGTTTTTTTTTATGGTGTAAAATAAATGTTTTTTTAAAAATTTTATATAAACCGCAATTTGGTTAACCTGTGTTACTGTATTTATTTTTAAAACATGTTGTAAATAGAAATGTGTCATATTTATTTTATTTGTGCAGAAAAAAATTAAAAGACATGTTCCATTTACATTAATCGTATATATGTAACATATGATGATAGGTTTTTTCATTTTATTGAATTTTAACAGATTAACCTCATCCTAAATAACTATATATATCGTGAACATAAAAAGATAACTGGCAAAGTATTTTAATTTTATTTTGAGAAGCTTTCACTTAATTTTGGTACTAAATTTTATCTTTAACTAAAGAAAAACAAGTTTCCTTTTATCATTAAGTTTGTTTACAAAATTGGTAATTGTTTATTGATCAAGTTAGTCCATGAACATTTTGAGGCTTTACTGACAGAATGGATTAAGTCATTAAAACAAGTTCCGAGATAATAGCATTTATAGCGTTTTTATTCTTTCAACTTTATAGCATTATTTTTCCCACATTTTTCTTTTATTTTCTTTATTTTTGAAGCGTTGAAAGAGATTTTTTTTTCTAGGAATTCCCTTGAATTTAAAATCAACATTTTGCACCTATACTAAAAAATATTTGAAAGAAATATAGATTGTTGACATAACGAATTCTGTCTTCGATTTGTTACAAGAAACATTGACAAAATCAAAATACTTCCATACTAACACAATGCATTGCTAATGACTGATTTAAACTGTGAGAAACTCGATAAACTTGACGACTTCCGAATACTTTGCATAAGATATATTTTTGGTTTTAGGAAACGTGACCATATTTCTGCCTATCGTAGGCAACTGAAATGGCTGAAAATTAGATAGCGGAGAGACTATCAATCCATCTCTGGAGTGATAGTGTCTCCAGAGATGGAGTTTTCTGTTCACTGTACTTCATAGTCCTAACGCACCTATATACCTCTGTGAAAAATTTCAACGCTTATCGGTTCATGGTCTACCTCTTCTTTCTAATACTCAAAGCACCCTCTTAATACCAATCCACAGTTTCTCTTTCTTTATGGTGTCCATATACTCATATGGTATCCATGCGGCTCGACTGTGTAATCATCTCCCATCCACTATCAAAGATGTGACTACAGTATCTCTGTTTAAATCACATCTCCTTTCTTTTTCTTAATCTTTCTTCTTTTCCTATTACCTCTTTATTTGTTTTTCCCATTGAATAATAGGATTGATTTTAGGTCATTAAGCTTTTTTATTTTTATTTTCCATTGAAGATGATTTGTAACTTGAATTATATGGATAAAACGTTTATTTTATTAACTGGTTCGAAGAAATTGCCATTTAATAATAAGTCCACTAATGTACTATTAAAATTATGCATATAAAGTTACTGAAAAAAGAAACTTTGGATCAAAAGTGTACTAAATACCAAAACTATTAGTTTGTGTCTATGCAGAAACTTTAATCGTGATTTGCCAACAAACAAGAATTCTGACTTGACCAGTTTTCCTTGTATATTCATGATATATGAATTGAGTAAAAAGACAGTTTATTCTAATTTTTTCCCTTTTCTATCCTTCCTCATAAATCCATTCTACCATTTCTTAAATTCTTCCGCTCTTTACTTCTTTCTACGCCCTTCATTTTCTGCATCTCTAAGCTTTTTCTCTCTTTTTAAATGAATGTTTGTGGTTTCATGTTAAACTTGAGTGACTCATCTTTAACCATCAATAAATCAAGAATATCTGAATTTACGAATCAATATTTTTTTAAAAGTAAAACAAATTAAGTGATAATTTGGATATTCAGCTCCATATTTTTAAAAATAAGAGTTGAAAGAATTTATGAAATTTGTTTAAACAAAGCAATGGGTTAATGAAACAGCGTGAAAAATGTTTTTTTGAATTTAAATTTTCAATTTATTTTTCGTACCATCATCATCATTTCCTTTCCACAATTAATGGTGCATAAGGCACTGCATTAGTACACCAATCGCAGCGTATCTTGATCTTTTTTTGTCACATTAAGATAAGATATTTTTCATATAGGTGTCATAAAATTTCCTGCTAACACCAATCAATTATACTTTTACGATTAAATGCCGAAAATTATCAATTTATTGTCGATCTGTTTGAACTTCTAAATATTCTACAATTTTATAAAAGCGTTTTCTAAATAACTTGTGTTTAGCTTTTTTTGTAATGACTTATTGTAAGCCAGTAGATGCCTAAACTTTCTTTTTGCCTTCTATAAAATGTAATTTATCTCCATTTAAATATTTTTTAATTTTCATCAACTCCCTGAGGAGTGAATATCTTGTCGGTACTTATTTAAAAACATTTAATGTTATTTTAAACAGTGTTTATCCATAACAATATTTTCAGGCGTAGCCTAGAATATGAAATAATTCAGTCAGATAAACAACAATAAAGGTTTCAGCTCTTTAACTTCACTAAAATCAACAAATGGTAGAATAGAAGAAATATGGATGTTCAAACAAAGGCAAAATAGTGAATGTTACAAAGTGCGTAAAGTGCCCACTTAAACCAGCCAATGACAGGTCATAAGCCCTGTAAATGCCTAGACTTCCATATTCCCTTATTTAAGGTATTCTCCATCCCTGTTGTAATTTGTTAATCTTAGTATTTTTCCATTTGGTTTTCCTTATATCGTTTGTTCGATGTAAATTTTATAAATGTGTTCGAGAAAGCACATATTTGGATCACCTTACTCTCTTTATATTTAGGTTTCAGCACATCCGATGTTGGAACATACGAGTATAAACCCTAATAGCTGTAACTATCCACTAAACCGGGGTTCTCACTAAGTTTTAAGAACCGTCGCCGTCGTGTTCAATTTACGCATAACAGCTATTCTCCCCTCCGGGATTCTCAAATTGCCCAATCCTAGATCACTCCTACGATTACAATAAAACGATACGAGATTTCAAAGATTAATGTTAATATTGTAAATAGGATTCATCAAAGAGTCATCTCGCAGAGCAGGCTTTCGATTCCAATTAACCGATAAGATATTGAATGAAATTCGTCGATATTGTAAATTGTATGCAGGATTATACAAATAGCACAATCGCAACGATGACGATTATTATTTTTATTTATGTTTTAAATTTGAAACGTTTGGTTTTAGTCTTTAATAATACGTATTTTGAACATTTAACCTAAAATCACTTTAAATTCACTAATAATTTATCACAAGAATTGATGAATACAGCATAGATTTTAGAATGCAGAAGTATACATTTATATGTATATTTTCAATACGTTATATTTTAGAAGTTAATTTACTAAAATTCTTTTTCCTGCAAATAAATTAGGTTTTTTTATGCACTAGTGTTGCATTTATGCACTCTAATATAATAAGAGAAATTATGTTTTTTGGAAATTTTGCCACATTACATACTGTATTCACACAAAATTCTTCATATGGATATATTTTAGATTTTATAATATCGAGTGTTAACATAAGTTGTGTCCGTTTTTATACATCTACATCATTAAATATAAACATAAATACGCAGTGTTTAAAACGGTCTGAACATTTTGTTAATTATCTCTGCTGATTAAGTATATTGTTAAGTGTCCTCGGCACGGGTAACCCCAGAGAGGTCACATTATTTTTATTTTTAAATATAATTTATAGTAGAAAAAATATGAACAAATAAATAAATCGTTAAAATTACAATCGTGTTTTTTGTGAAATTGTTGACCATGAAACGATAAAAGATTTAACGACATTCGTTGATATTGTAAGTATTGCGAAATAGCTCTATTGCAATTGATGCTCTTGATTACAATGAAATGTCAAAATTTGTTTATTTTTTATGTATAAAAAATATACAATCAAAACGTCTACATTTGAAGGCTTAAGACCTGATGTTTTGTTGTCATCAATTTGTGATATTCACTAAAAGTATGTTGTTATATATATCACAGTACCTAATGGATATTTTATGTGAATTAACATAGCTGAAACCAAATAAGTTGAGATTTTGATTAATTTTGGTAATTTTTTTTCCTGTTTTTGTGCAAAGACACGAGTATTAGTAATATTTATCCAATAAATGCTATTTAAATAAAATAAAAATATTACGAATATCAAGTTAAGTTTATCGATTAATACCGGTTAATTTAGTGGCGTCTTATAATTCTGATCAAACCCATTGACCATCTTCAGGTATTTTCCTTTACGTATATTCATTGAGGGTCGCGGGATACAGCTAGATATCTTGTTTTTTTATGATTACTGGTTTATCTTTTATTTTTAAGGGTTTATGGGATTATCGTGTTATGTTATGTAATATCGTAGGGATTGGTATCCCAATATACTTAATAATCTAAGAAAGCTAAATAGATACTATGGGTAGTATATGCAGGTACTTAAGTATATTTTAAATGCATGTTTCTACAACCTTAGGCGGTTACTGACCAAAAACTCTGGCAATGCATTTTTTTACATCTTCAAATTTATTTCAACAGAGAGGGAAAAAGCTTTTGAGAAGGGAATATGGAAGTCTGTTGAAATAAATTTGAATACGAACAACTCCCTAGGGAGGAAATCCAGCCAGTCTGAAAGCATTTGGACATAATCAAACATTATTTTTTACATCTTGTTAACTTTTACCTTAAATATTAAGTTTTTTTTCTTTTTATTAAATCACTCTGTATGTAAATATACAGTTTATATACAAATAAGGGCAGGAATTTTGCCTTTTGGCAATTTATTTCTACCTACCCAAACTTTTTGATTTGAGGAAAAAATAAGTAGTATGTAGGTGTATGGACATTAGAGTGGGCTGATGATGTATGAAGTTTTTTCATTTTTGTAGACATCAAAGTGAAAGCGGTCTAAAATGTTGCCTTTTGGATTATTTGGAATGCTAAAAATATCAAAAAAAATATTCCATACTACTTTTGGTCCTCAACCGAGGTTTGAAGATGAAAACTGTCTAAATATTTTGTTAATTTTCTGTATTGATTAAATTATTTTTTTGTTAGTAAAGATATAACGTAATCACATTACAAATTATAACATATTTTAGAACTACCGAAGTGCAAAAAATTTACCCTTTGCGGAACTGATTCCGTTTAGCGCCTGGCTAATATTGACGAAAACAATGGCTCATTAAAATAATGCTCCCCATTTATTACCAAACGAAGTGCATCTCACGCCCTTAGATGCTTATTTAATAAGGTTTAATGAACATTAAAAAAATGATTGGACTGATATTCTTACATACAAAATGACAGCCGGTTTATTGCAAAAAATTGACCTTTTCAAAAACTTCAAGCTCCGCTTGAGGTCCAAAAGTAGGATTAAATACTTTTTAAAATATTTTTTGCATTCCGAGTAATCCAAAAGGCAACTTTTTAGACCGCTTTTATTTCAAAATTCGGAAGAAAAAAAATATTGGCCTACCCTAATGGACATACTGCAGATATATTATTTTAATTATAAAACAAAACATTATTATATTTTTGTCTGAGAAATATAAACTAACTTAATCTTCATTTTACCATGAAGGTAGGAGGAAGTAAAAGTGGGAAGGAAAGGAGAAGGAGAAATGAAAAACTCAAATATTCAGATAGTAACATTTCAATCGTGATTTAAATGTGAATATAGGATGGGCGTCTCTGACATTAGTGGGTAAATTCTGCAACAACCAAGCAGCTACTATTGTAAAAGAGGAAGAAAAAAAATTGAGTGGTGAATGGGTATTGAAAGGGTTCTCTCGTCACTAGAACGCAGAGATAACCGTGCTGTGATAAAGTTTGGAAGTTCTCTCTCAGATAAACAGGAGAAGTGGGATTCAAAAAAATATTGAGAATTAGTGATATAATGTGAATGTTTCTTCTATACCTGGTACTGAAATAGTGTAGTTGCGTGCGGTATTTGTTTGTGGTAACATTTGCGTAGATTTAAAATTATAATATAATAGTTCTGACATGGTGTTGTAAAGAAGCAATAGTATTATTTGCGGCATTAGAACTAGATCGGAACGCTTAATTCGCCATTGTTTTTGCTTTCGTACTGTTTCATACGCACGAACATCAAACGCCCATTTTGCATAACTAAATCACATTCATTCTTACAAATACTATATTAATGCGCATGTTTAAAATGACGTTACAAGCAAACTACATATCAACTCATGCCCTAGGACTGCACATATATTTTTTTCTCCTCTAACGCACGATTTACCGCTCGGAAGCATAGCATATCTCGGTCAAGCCACGGTTTTCCCAAATCTATTATTTTTTATACAAATTTATGGTGAAAGCCCGTGAAAAACAAAATATGCACGGTAACGATTAGCGCACGCGTTGTATGATGAGATAAGAAGATCGTCTTCTAGAGCCGATTTCGCTTGATATATTTTCGCTAGTATTGAATCAAATATACATATAATGTTGATTAGATACGTATCATGCTATTATAATGAAAATAAATGTTTATTAGACGCAATCTTACAACAACAAAAATACCTAATTGGAATCCATTACAGGATATAAACAATAAGCTAGTGCATAAAATAACTTTAGCACTAATTGCATTTCTTTGCTTTGGAGTTCATTTTTTAAATTAATATCTGCGTTTTAAGGGTGCTATATTTTTCTGATTAACTAGTTATTTGTTTAACGACAATATTTTGAGTTTGTCCAAATTTTTGTAGAGAAGGACTGGATTCAACTCCTTGGGAAGCTGTTTATATTAACATATTACAACAGAGATAAAGAACATTTAAGAAAAGGTAATATAGAAGTCTAGGCATCTACAGGGCTTATGACCTGTCAAAGGCTGGTTTAAGTGGCCACTTTACACACTGTGTAACATTCACCATTCTGCCTATATTTAAACATCTATATTCCTTCAATTCTTTCATCTGTTGATGTTTGTGAAGTTAAAGAGCTGAAACCTTTATTTATGCGGGTGAGATTCATCTAATTGAATTATTTCACCTACATACTAGGCAACGCCTGAAAATGTTATTTTTTCAATTTCTATACTTCTTCATGGACCAGATAATTTATCAACAATATTTTGAGTTTGTCCAAATTTTTGTAGACAAGGACTGGATTCAACTCCTTGGGGAGCTGTTTATATTAACATATTACAACAGAGATGAAGAACATTTAAGAAAAGGTAATATAGAAGTCTAGGCATCTACAGGTTATCTTGACAAACATCAACAGATGAAAGAATTGAAGGAATATAGATGTTCAAATATAGGCAGAGTGGTGAATGTTACACAGTTTGTAAAGTGGCCACTCAAACCAGCCATTGACAGGTCATAAGCCCTGTAGATGCCTAGACTTCTGTATGACTTTTTCTTAAATGTTCTTCATCTCTGTTGTAATAAGTTATTTGTTTCATCAATTTATTGTTACTTAATTTGAATTGTTTTATAAATTATTCTTTCACGGTGTTCTAGTGATTATATAAGATCCAAACATATATCAAAAGATATAGATGCAAAATATATGAAGTGCATTTATTGGGCAATTGCAAAATGCAGAAAAATATTCAGTTAGAGCATGCTCAGTAAAATTGCTGTTATAAAGTCAGTTTTAAGGAATGTCATTTTCATTTCAAAAATAGTGGAAACATTTTGAAATAATGAATGCTAAAAGAATCTTAATGGAATAACCTTTTTACATTCTCATTGTCTTCCATTAAAAGTTTTAGGGCTTTGTGGTGTGGTGGTTAGTGCATTTGACTACCATGCGCGATGAGGTCAAGGTTGGTCACATTGTGTACTGATCATATATTTAAAAAAGCGGAATACTTTGTAATCATATTGGCAATGTACATAAACTAATAAAGAAGTTCAATGCGATGGTAAATTGAATGTGAAAAATGTTTTTTTACGTTCTGTAAAAATTGGATCATTTAATTATAAGGCGAAGTTTCCCGAAAATGTGTGAAAAAATTAATAAAAATAGTTTTAATTAATGTTTGGAAACATAGGTTAATAACTAATTACCGACTTTTTATGTCTACCGGTTTCGAGACGTACCCGTCTTTTTGTCGGGACACTCGCTTCATGAGCAAATCAAAATACACTTTCATTGGCGAATATCAGTACGTGTGTGTAAAGTGGCAACTCAAACCAGCCAATGACAGGTAATAAGCCCTATAAATGCCTCAAGTTCCTTATTCCTTTTTCTAGCATTTTCACTGTCTCTGTTGAAATATTTTATACAGTAAATATTTTGTATCAAAATATGTGAAGCCTGATAATCAATTCTGCTATTTAATTTGAAATGAATTACTCGTATGTCAACAAAAACTTAATTATTAAGTAAGAAATAATAACAATTGGAGACCCGCATGGTGTAATGACTACGACGCTTGCCTCACGTACGGGTGGTTGTGGGTACGATTTGATTTTTAAAAAAAGTGAATATCCTCAAGTCTGTATGTTTTTTTCTGTAATCCACCACTGTAATGAGGAAATTCAATGTTGAAAAAAAAATGTTAATAGGCTATCAAGTTAAGCCAAATATTAAAAAAAAATTCTTATGTTCCGTATTATCATTACCTACTTTGATTTTTTATGTTTTGAAATTTTGAAATTACTCCACCAATGACATCACAAGTTCTCGTCGGAGAGTTCTGCAGTGGTATTCTGATCACTCTCGACACCCACGAGATGATCTCGACTTTCGGACGAGAATATAACGTGGTGTAATTTAGGGATTTTTATTTTTTGAACGCGGTTAAACTTGGTTTTCTATATGGCAATTCTGATGATTACATGTCAAATTACGTAAATGAATTCGAACACATAAAACCAAAAATAATGATTTTCAATAGAAACATTATTGTGACCTTAAGAATGACCCAAAATACTTAATTATGTTGAATTTACCAAACCTCAATCGTTATTTCTCGTTATTTAGACGGTTTTATAATTGACGTTTCATAGTTCGATATCTACCCGCAAGAGCGTGAGTGTCGAAAATGAGAAAATATACTCGTGCGCATGCGTCACTGACGAGATGAATATACCTATTACAAAATATAACGCTTTTGCTATCCTGATGAAAATTTATAACGTTTGCCATGTGGGGTATTTATTTTTTCTTCACGTCAAACTGTACTTTTTATATTGCAACAATGCAAAACATAAACAAACATACAGTGACAGTTCAACTACTTTTGTAAATGATAAGTATGCCCCGGATCTACATGTCCTTAGGGATTTTGTTTATTTTTATAGAACCTCTGTGAAATACCTACTGTACTCTATAGAAACTTGCATACGAACCACAGCGTCCCTAAATGTACATCTTGCGCGACAACAGGAATCATCATTTGAAGGTATGTTCATCTAATTCGGTATTTTAATCAAACTTATATATTGTGTACGGTTTAAACCTACCTTACGAGTTTTTTCTCAAGTTAATCATTATAATATTTATAAATTGTAAAAGTTTAAGAATAAGCTAGTGTTAGTAAAAAATAAACAAACCACCAAGCCGTTTTCCCCGTGACAGCCAGAGGATATACAACACACATGCGTTTGCAGTCATACAAAATCTCATGCATGTGTGCTGATTTTTCCAACTTTTGAAGTAATACCATACCATCAGTGGTACTGCAATACCGCTACTGCGAACTGTTAGTTTTAATTGTTGATATTCGTAATGTAAATAATTATTATGTATGTAAATACTTATCGTTTCAGCGGTATTTTTGTTTGGTTAAAATCGCAAGTAATATATTAACAGCTTTTATGTTCCCCTTTAAATTTTTTTTGATATAATTGGCTTCCCGCCCACTAGGCAGCCTGGCTGCCGCAGTCAAAATTTTGCACAGCCAGTTAAAGCAGCCAGCCTGACGGCCAGTCCAAATAAAATGGATGTGGAAGATGTTTTTGTTTACATTTTATCTCGTAAGAAACGCAAACCAAAAAGAAGATATTGAATTCATCCTTTACTTGAAAGGGTTCATTTCAAAATTATTTTATGGATCTTTTGTATCGAAAGTCATTGCAAATTCGTTTCATAAAATACTTCTGGCTGCTACGACAAGTGCGCGGAGACTGAGGCAGTCACATACATTTGGCACGTCAAACGCGTTCTAATGGCTGCCGCAGCCAGGAATTCTTGGCTGCCTAGTGCGCGGTATCTAATAAGCCGTCATATGTAGTATTAGCTGCCGCAGCTAGGCTGCCTAGTGGGAGGGGAGCCTTACAAAGTATTGCCGTACCGCCCGTACCACTGATGAGATCCTTCTCAAACAATTTGTTGGGCTCGGTCATGCCATCTCTTTCTTGGTCTTCTTTGTTCATTAGTCTTCCTCATAATTAATATTTATTATAATAGTGGTTTAGTGGTGGTATTTCAATTTTATTTATTCATATATATGTACATTACAAAATAGAACATCTTAATTCACACATATAGAAATAATGAAAATAAAAAGGTAAAATTAGGTATTTATAAAAATACCTAAGGTACACAGGTATACATAATATCCAGAAAATAATATGTTAAAAAAGTAAGAGAATCTTGTAACGACAAACTCCCTCAGAGACGTGAAAAATTACAAATGTTTATTAAGAAACAATGAAAGACAATTGGACATGCATACACATAAGATATTTAATTTTGCTAAACCCATCACCCTTTATAATAGCTCACAGCATGTGTTATAAAAAGGATACAATATTATTAAGGTTATTGTAATATAATATAATTTATGTTATGAATAGTGGTGTTTAAATATACCTTTGTACTAAAACAAATATTATATCAATATTAATAATAATAGTAGTAAATAGTAAGCTCTATAAATGTCTAGACTTTTAATATTATCTTCTAAAAAAAAACTCATTCTCTTTTAGAACATCTGTAAATAATTTAACCTTTATAAGTGTATTTTTTCAGATTATATTAAACCAGTAAAGCGGATCCTTCGAAGGAATGATATCGATTGGCTCTTTAAATTTATGCTGTAATGGAATATATGGATATCAAACTATAGGATATATTCGTCATCTGCTTGGAGGTGGGACACGTTGTTTATTAAGTAATTCAAGTTTTTTTGCACTCTTGAAAATTCTCATTTTAAATTGTAATTTACTAAAAAATGAAAGATAAGTGGTACTTAAATTCACAAATCTGAAATAATCAGTAGCAAGATTCGTCGCTACACCTTTATGACTGATATCTTTATTATAAAGATAAATCTAAATAAAAAAGGATACAATACTTCAGTTATTATTATATAAATTGTAATATATATATTTTTATAGTTAAGATACCAGTCTGGGTATTAAAGATGTTGTAAAAACAATGAAATATCACTACCTACACAGTTATTATACATTTGTATATTTAAATATCAATCATAATTTATTTCTATATTAAACTATTTATTAGATTTGCTTTAAATAATACCCAATTTGTTATTCTTTCAAATGTTTTTTTATTACCAAACAGATTAAGAGCCAAAGTACATAAGAATTTTTTAAAAATAAAGTAAGTACTATTAAAATATCTTGTATTAGTTTAAAATTCATATTATATTAAATATTTTCTCTACAGCTCACGTTGGCATGTCCTAACAAAAGGAAATTTGTCACTATATGGAAAATACAAAGTTATACCATTACATATGACATCGCTTATATCATTTTGAATATTTAGAATTAATCAGCTTACACATATTTGAATTGCAATATCATAATCACAATACCTACAGACAACTTTAAAAATATTACCTTTACTGCATAATAATTTGCTCTGAGAAATAAAACATATAAATCACAAAATATAGCCTTCAAAGTTTTCTTTTTAAAAGGTTTAACAATATGCAGAATAATTAAGGTGTTTGATTTTTGCGTGTACTGATGAACTTTAGTGCAACATACAAAAATATGTATATTGGCAGGTTTATTGCAATACCTGATGAATAACTTCCAACTAACCTAAATAAGATATATTTTACTATTTTAAGTGCTTATTTTAGTATGTCATGTAATTAAAAATGTATTGTAAATTATATAATTTTTTGTTTTTTTATTTTTAGCAAAGAGGAAAGATCAAATGTTGCAATTTGGTGTCAATTTTTAACACCTTTATGATCATCTGAGAAAATGGGAGTAAATATGTGGCAGAGCAGAAAAGCGGACTACAGAAATGAGTCTACAACAACTACATCAAACACTCAAACCTTTTCTCACAAATGTAGAGCATTAGCTAAATTCTAGTTAGTTTTTTGTAGTTTTTTATTATTATTTTATACCTAAAAACTTATAAACTACAGTGCAAGTACTGTTATTGAAAAAATATATTGGTGTTTTAGTTTCCTTTTCACACGTAATTAAAATATAGTCATATCTCACACATAATTATTTAAACACATATTTCAAATATAAGGAACCTTAACGTGATCACTTTCACCGGGAGAAATAAGGGCTCTGGCCAAGAATTGTATTTACTTTAGTTTTAGTTAGTTTTACAAAAACAGTACATTTGAAATTATTTTTATTTATATTACCTTTTGTTACAAGAAAATGTATTCTCACATCCTCTCAACGCGTTTGCTTATCATGCAAGAGGTCTCAGGTTCAGTTCCTGACATGGTAGACATGAAATATTTATTTTAAAAGGTGATTTTACAGTACAATATTTCATAGTCCCTTGACTGGCACCCTAAGCGTACGATTGATCATATTTTCTTTAAGTAACAAAAATATCAAGATACGCTGCGATTGGTGTACCAATGCAGTGCCCTATGCAATTAGGTGCGGAATTGAAATGATGATGATGATTACCTACATTTATTTATTCTACGGTATAAAAATTCACTATATATTTATGTATTTTTTTAAAAGAGATTTGTGTTCTTATGATTTACTTAAAGATTTAATTTTGAGGGCCATTTTTGACGAGTTGTAAATAACTCTCTATTAGAAAATAGGAATCAAGTTGGGATGGAATGGGATTCTAACCACGGACCTTTGAACCGTGAGTCCATGACGATAGTCATAGGACCACAACCCGATTTAACTCAATTGATTCACAGTTTACATATTAATGTACTGATTTTTTTTAGGCTGTTGCCGTGTTATGCCATAATAATAAGCACAGGGGAAAAAATCTAGTGAAATTAAAATAACAATATTATAGTCCAAAATAAATTTAAATACACATAAAAATTATAAAAAGTTACAAAAATTAAATTTAGTCGATTAAAAAAAAGTTTATTTTTTTTACTTTATTAATTATTTCTGCATGTTGTGTTCACATTTAATTCATGAAAAATTTCTAAACATAACAAATTGTGATATTATACCAATTTATTGTATTGTTCATTATTTGTAAGCCATAAAAAATAAAATAAAAACAATCTCAAATGTTAATATGCATATTCAACATATCATTTAAAAAATAATAATACAGACTTTATGGTTATGGTACCATAGTGAAAATAAATAAAACAATGTTATGAGTACGTCCAAATACTTGCGGACTGGCTGGATTTCCTCCCTAGGGAGAAATAATTTAATAAAATTCAATTTGTTGCAACAGAGAGGGAAAACATTTTTGAGAAGGGAATATGGAAGTCTAGGCATTTACAGAGCTTATGACCTGTCATTCATATCATCCGGCTAAAATCACCTACTAGGCAACACCTAAAGAAACAATCTTCCAATTCTTATACTTCTTCTTTTACCAGTTAGTTAATTCAACAATGTTTCTAGTATGTCCAAATTTTGCGGACTGGCTGGATTTCCTACCTAGGGAGTTATTATTCCAATCTAAATTTGTTGCTGGATGGATGAATCTCACCCACATGATAAAGGTTTCAGCTCTTTTACTTCACAAAAGTCAACAGATGGAAGAGTTGAGGAAATTTGGATGTTTAAACACAATAAGTAAAGTGGCCGCTTAAACCAGCCAATGACAGGTCGTAAGCCCTGTAAATGCCTATACTTCCATATTCTCTTCTCAAAAATGTTTTCCCTCTCTGTTGCAACAAATTTAGAATAAATTGATTAAATATATTTTGCTCTATTATTCCTTTATGGCAACCAACAATGAACTCAAATTCTGGGAAACATAATATTGCATACCCTTTGTCCGTGTCCAAGCTGACAAAGGAAACAGTTCTGTTTGAAAAATGAAAGCAGAACCCAGGACGAGCGTTTTCGGCTTTACGGCAACTCTTATGTAAATTCTGGAAAAGGAAATTGGGTAGAGATATGTCTGCCTCATAGGGTAGTAGTCGGAGCGTTTGCCGACCGTGCTTGAGGTCCCAAGTTCGATTCCTGGCAGGATCAACAGAAAATATTTATTCTTAACGTTCACTGCAATGTTTCAGTCCCTGGAATAGCACCTGAAGTGTAAGATTGATCACCTTACCTTCATGTAACCGATGATGAAATATGCTGCATTTGATGCGCCAATGCAGTGCCCTATGCACCACATGGTGCGGATAGGGAAATTATGAGATACCTTACACAACCTTAATGAAAATAATTAGTGACTTTATTTTTTAGTTTGACACCTTTTAATAATTGAGAATGTCAGAACAATAAGTATATTTCAACGATATGGGATCAAACAAACAGATCTTGCACTGGTTCATTTTGTACTTACACATTCAGAGATTGTGACAGCAAATCTGAAATAAGGATTTAAAATTTATATGCATTTTGATTTGATATTTAAACCTTACAGCTTCAATTATAATTTGAGCAAAAAATGTTCTTGCACGTAATGATTCATTATGTTATCAGTGTACAGACATATAATTACAGTATTACTAACCATTAGAGCGACATCTTGTCCCAAGCATTGAAATACAGTAGACTTTCGCACATAATTGGTTCCTAAAAATGTGTGCGAATGTTGAATGTTCGAAAGTCGAGGGATGTAAAAAAATATGTATTTTTTAATTAAGTTAATGAGGTGTTTAAGTGCTTTCAGGTGATTCTTTATGAATTTTTCAAGAGTTAGTTAAATACTTCCATATTTTTTGTTTTCTTGATAAAGAGTTCTATATAATAACATGCTGTATTTAATTTTCAAAATAGATAAGGCTTCATTCATATTTTTTACTGTCAAAGACAATTTTATCAGCTTTTTCCTTACATTAACTGTGTATTTCATTTACCAGTTGTTGCAATTAAGCAGTCATTTGACAGAAGTTCTAAGTGATATTCAATTAACTCGTTAACATCTTCATTGTTGAAGTCCTATACTATATCATCTGTGATAGTTTCCAGAGTTTCTTCAAAATTCATCATTTGCGGGCATAATTGTTTACAGGAACCTTTCATTTTTTCCTTTTTTATTTCAGCCCACAAGTATCCAATATTGCTTATTGCGTTCCATATATTATAATTCTACTGAAATTGTCTTAATGTAGGCACACCTTCCCTGTCAGTTTCCTTAATGACCTGATTCATTATTTTCCTCATAACATATTATCTTAACATAGTTATCACTAGTTAACCGAGGGAGCACCTGCATGGAAGCGAAGAATGTTTGCATTATTGATAAAAATCTGTAAAAAACATAATTTATTTAAATGTCTGAAATAGTGAATTACGCAAAAGTAGAAAGTACAAAAGCCGACGGCCGCCTGTATGTCTTTGGGAATACTAAACAATAAATCAATGCATCGTCTTGTCATTCAATTAGCTTCAATATGGCAATCTTTAGGAACCTTTATAGCATGATTAAGATGCATTAAATGTGTATCCCGAGTTCCCTTTGATAATGTATGTATATATAAATTAATAATTAATGTAAATTAGAAACGAATTTAGTGTTGAAATATAATCGACACCGACTGACATACTCGAACTGTGCCAGATCTAGATCGAGGAAAAAAGACCTCAAATCGATCTGACTAATATTTTGACAATATATTACGTGTTTAAATTGATTAAATGTATTAATTGCGAGTACTTACCTGTATTAACTCCGTTATTTTTGACAAAGACTAAAAATGTCCCGACAAATTAAAAAAAACTTACGAACCTCCAATTTATGAGCACAAATGGATTTGTCGTAATTTGAATAATGGCGTCTTTTGAGTTTTTACAGATGACGCAATATATGTAATTGCCAATTTAGTAGCTCACAATAAAAAATAAAGATACATTTTTAAAAACAAAACATCTCGCGGGTCGCATGTTTGACGTTTGCCAGATTTACAAGGTTAGTTTATTTGTGTGCTGTGCGCATGCGTGGTTTTAACGATACCTATTACGAGATTCGTTCAGGATACCAAAATGATTTTAACGAGGTAGAGAGGCCCACGAGAGTGGTTCAGAATACCACCCCTGGTGACTTTAAAGTATAGCCCGCTAGCGTAAAAATACTCTAATACTCGTATGCAGAGACAAACCTTAAGGTGAGGAAGGTACATTCTATTGTCTTCACCTTCGGGTTATTCTCTGCATTTGAAATCAACTTATCAACGCTCTAATTGATTGGTTGATTTTATTGTATTACTTTATACATTTTATCATATTACGTTTATTTTATGTACTCATACCCCGTTCTTAGCTAGGCAATTACATTTCAATACATAATTTAATTTACAAGTTAAAAAAAGAACACACAAATAAAATATACATTTACTAGTATATACATATTGATATATACACATATATAAACATACATATATACATATACATACGGACACACATACATACAAATACACACTTACATATAATCATGCGCATACACATACATACATAAAATATTGAAAATGTCATTATTATATGCAAAACTTCATGATTATCTTTTTTTTTTCATTATTCTTTATTTTTATTTTCAACATCCAGTAAGAATTTCTAATTCACGGCATCAATTAATCTCTATGACTACCTATGACCAATGATTCAAAAGAACTTTCAAACTTTTTTTAAAAATACATTTTTGGGAAATTCCGCCGTACAATTATATGCTCCAATTTTCACCGCTTGTAAGAAAACATTTTTAAATCCAATTTTACGTAGCACAGAACATCTTCGTTGGATCTTCTGGCCTTTTGTTTTATCAAAATAAATAAATAATTTTGTTTCTACTTGATGTCAGTACATTTTAAAAATTATAAATAATTTCGAATATAAATCATTGGCAACTTGCGTATTGAATGTTTTCACTGTATTTATTGTGTAAAGCAGCTAAGACTTGCTGAAAAACCAGTGACTAATAGTTTCACCCAATTTTTATTTACCTTTTTTATTCTTGTTTCAGCTCGAAGATTCCTTATAAGCCACCCCAGCAGCCAAATAAACCTGAGTACTGCCACAAGTCCCGCAGTTGGGGGTGCCTGGCCTAGTATATTTAATCTGGCAACCAAGGCGCGTATAGAAGCCAATGCAACATGCGGGGAAAATGGCAGAGAAGAATTTTGCAAAGATCACAATACCCCAAGGTAGGGAGATAAAAAATAAAATAAAGTTTTATTCACTAAGCGCCGTCATAATAAATACATCCATCTTAAGGGTGCTTATAATTTAGTCTTTCTTGAAGTAAAATGCGAGTTACTCATATATACGAGAACATATTTCATGTGACAGTGAGTTATACTCAGTGTTTCAGAGCCAGACGGTGAAACTTCAAAGGAACATTCCTCACCGTAAACTTTTTTTAAATCCTTTTTTTTAAAACTTTTTTAATGAAAAAAAATAATTACTATATTTTTATTTATTTATTTATTTTATAGAAATATAGAGTCAACGGTGATTAAATTATATTATAAGGATAAGGTTGACCGACAGACCAGCGAAGTTTCTAAATAATAATCATACATATTATGTATAATATGTAAATATTCAATTATGGTACATTCTTAAATGTGCGCATATATGAATATATATAAATATGTAAGAGGGTTTGTTTGTTTGTATTTGTCTGAGAAGTGTTCAGGTGTGTGTTAGCGTGTGTATCATTTTAAAGCAAGTGGGAGTGTATCGCAGCCGGATAGAATAAGTAGTAATTAAATAGTAATTGTTATTTCAAAAATTTGGGAATGGATACAATCCTTCATTTCTCAAACAAGCATCTTTTCCACAAAATCCTACCCTCCCCTACCTAGCCGCTTCCCTATTCGTATCGCTTCATTGGTCAAGTACGTTTTTAATCAAATGAATATATTTAAAAAATTGATTTTCCGATGAAAATATTAGAATTTTTTGCCGTATGGCCCTGAAAATCGTGTTTGTTTAAAAACTAAATCAATAAGAATAAAGGATACTTTTGAAATTATACTATGTATAAACTAGTATTGGATAACAACAATAATATTGGATAAACTAGCTCAAACTTAAATTATCAACCCTGTTTGCAGTTTGCTTAAACATTAAAAAAAAAATCTTCTTCCTCGCTATGTGATATGTTCTCCAGAAGGTTGCTCCTCCCAGCTGTCCATAAATCTTTTGTGTTGTCTTACGCGAGTACAAGTCGCGTAAGGCTGATTATGAAGTGCAATATAAGGGAGTCTGGTGAAGTCTTTTCTTTGGACATGATTGTACCAGTTCTTTTTTAGCTGTTTACTTCTTCTTACAAGTTCTCATCCTCACATATTCCTCTTATTTTGGTGTTCTTCACACGATTTTTCAGAATTTCGCTTACTATTATGCTTTAGTATCTTCACCTCGGAAATCCTCACGACTGTGTGTGCCCAACGAACACCATAACATGTCATATAAATAAATATTTGTATTCGTATAATTTACCCAAATATATATTGTAATTATTTAAAGAGCTGTAAATTATGTATTATTAGAAAAAGGGATGCAAGTTATGATCAAGCGGGGTTTAAACCTTTGACCTGTGATCCGTGATGATCGTGACTCCACGACATTATCCGCGGGACCACGACCCGGTTTATGCATATCAATTTAATCTTTTTAATTTATTTGTAATTTTTAAAAACCCTTCAGGGTAATATAAACATGTTAAATAAGGTCTAGTTATGTCTCGTCGAGTTAGTATTATCAGCAAGGGCATGATGTTAATTTTAAATTTGTCTACAATATATATTTTTTAATAAATAAGTCATTGTAGTGTTTAAGTTACATTATGTTAAGTACTTGGGTTTGGAAGTGGATAAAAAAATTAGCGTGGACAAAATATACTAATGCAGTTATAAAAAACTGGGTCCAATTATAGGAATAATGAGAAGAACAGAAATCTTTGATAAAAGTACAAAATTAATGATTTACAATGCTTTTATTCTTCCACACTTGGTGCGTGGATTAATAATATGGTTGCAATGTTGTAAACAAATGCAAGAATCAATACAAAAAACAATGAATATAGCACTTAAAGATATATTTAATTTTAATAAATATACTAGAACCACAGATTTATATAGAATAACAAAAATTATCAATCTAGAGGCATTAATCTACACAGAAAAAATAAAAATGATATTTAATATTAAAAATTATAAAATAAAGACTGTTAAATTTTATTTTTACTACAACACACATAAAATAAATACAAGAGCGTCAAATAATTCGACTTGCGAACAACCTAGGACTAACAGAAAAAGAAACAGTTTTGTGTATATAGCAATCAATTTTTACAATTCACTTTCTAATGATCTAAAAAATATACAAAACATATACGTACTTAAAAAACACCTAAATAAAACAGTTCTTACAGCTCGTTTGATATGTGATGTTATTTTATCGAATTTTTATTTTAACTATTGTGTTATTATATATAATATCCCCTCATACCAGCACTTTTGCTGATTGGGAATGTTTCGTACAAATAAAATATGTAATGTTATGTCATACGTAAAGTTAAAAAAACCTTGTATTTTGTCATAAATAAATAAATCTAAAAAAAAAAGTTCACTGTACAGTATTTTTGACTGTCCAGCAATTGTCTATACTTTTTTAATGTGGCAGTGTTGTTGCTAGGTATATATTTATGTATGTCAGCATTTTTGGTCAATGTGATATCATCAAAAATATCGATACCCTTAAAACTCTCTTCTGTTGCCTAGTTCGCCCGCACCTAGAGTATTCCTCTGTTATCTGGTCTCCATATTATGATGTTCACATCAAGAATATTGAATCAGGTCAACATCGGTTTTTGCAAAAGATAGGCTGGAGGTTGGGTTTATCCAGAGACCTATATACATATCATGAGTTAGAAACTACCTTGAATATATCTTCTCTTCAAGACCGTCGAAATAAATCCAACCTTATAGTCCTATTTAAAATTCTCAACTCACTCTTTGATGCGCCTAAACTACTGAGATCTATAAAATTAAATATCCCAACTAGAAACCTCAGACAAAACTTACTCTTTTATTCCGATAACCATAGAACTAACTATGGTTTTCATTTCCTTATGCCCAGAATTCTTAGGTCTGCCAACAAACATACCAGTCTAGATTTCTTTGATAAAAAGTTGTCTTCTTTCAAACGATCACTGAATCAAATTCAATTATAAACACCTCTCCACTCTCCAAAGCAATTCTGGATTTAATGTTTGCTCTCTTAATTTTCGACAAGTATTTTATGTCAAATTGGCATGTTTTTTCATACAGTTCAGTCATAAGGGTCAATAAGGGTAAGTTGTTTATTAATTAATCGTACAAATTATAAGCGGGTTGTGGCCCAGTGGTCGTGGACTCATGGATCAGGGATTCAATATTCAAACTCAGCTGGGCCTCAACTTTATTCCCATTTCATAATATACTACTGAAAATGGTTTTAAAATGAGAATATTTGTATTAATCATCGCAAACGAGTGGAGGCGTATAAAAAAAAAAAAAAAAAAAACATATAAACGCTAATATTTCTGAAAAAATAAAGTATAAAAATAAAGCGATGATTTAACATAATGACAGAAAATATTTTCTTCTTTAAAAGGTTCTTCATATGTGTTAAAATATCTGTCAAGCTTGATTAACTCTCCAAATGGTTGAATCGAGTACCCGTTTGCAAATGTTTAGATGTATTATTAATAAATTGTTTTTTTAGGGGTCGCTCAGCTCATTGCGGAGTATGTGACGCTCACAGTCCAGATCCGAACAAGAGGCATCCGGTGCAGTACGCCATTGATGGGAATAATAATCACTGGTGGCAGAGTCCTACTCTGGCTGAAGGAGAAGACTTCCAATACGTTACTATAACCCTGGACTTAGGGCAGGTGAGTTGATACTGCCTTAATAACTTGAAGATGTTAAGTGTTGTAAACATGTACACTGATTACAGTGAAATCATTGCCTTTACTCACGCAAAACCGCTTTAAAAATTGTCTTACTAACGATTTATTTCAAAATTTGAACAATTAATTGTCAAAAATAGAGTTAGGTCATATCTTTCTTTTCAATTATACGCGCATAAACCGCGGTTATTATTAATGTTTTCTGTATGGCCTTTGTCGTACCCTTTGCTAGGAGTTTGGCGTTTTGTACACTCGTAAATGGCTTGTGTCGTATGTTGCTATATTTACCAACATATTTGAAATAATTTAAAAAAGAAGTTTGTCTTTGTAAACTCTTAATTTCGATAGAACGATTTAAGCAAAATTTTATAAAAAAGGAAACATTTGTTGCAAATATTTTGATTTTTGGGGCCATTTTCCACGAGTTGTAAATAACTCACTAATTGGAAATGGGAATCAAGTTGGGGTAGACTGGTGTAGAGTGGGGTATGAGTCTCGGACCTCTGATCCGTGAGTCCGCAACACTAGCTACGGGACCACAACCCGATTAACAATGTTAATATCGGCCGTCGAATGGCGTTCAAATTTTGCTAAAAACATACTGTAGAAATGAAATATTTACAGACAATAAATTCTTCTAAAACAAATTTACATATATTTCCATAAAAAAACGCTACGAAATAATTATTTTTACCCTTTGAAAAAATTATTATTAAAGGCCTAATTTCACGTCGAATTAAAAAGAAACAAAAAATATATTATTCAAAATGCTAGTGTTCCTTCTTAAAAACAAAAATATAAGATAATGTTATCACATTTCTTTTGTTCAATTTACTATCATCAAATAATTCGATTAAATTTTACTTAAATACCAAGTCCTTATATGATAAATATACCAAAGTTTTGTCTAAATTTGAAAAGGCGTAATCTGCAGATCAAAAAGTAATTATTTTTGGCTATATAAAACTTCCAATTAATTTTTTTTACAAGAAACACCTTTGAATTTATTTTTTTTATTTAATGCGTTTTTATTTAATTTTATAAATTACGTGATTTTGAAAAAACCGCGTTTTAACATGGCTTAATTTTCGGATTTCCTTACTTTTTATTATACTACAGCGTTAACGAAATTAGGTTTAGTCGCTTGAATACTTTGTCGTTCATGGAAAAATCTTCGAGAATTATTAAATATTTCAATAAATAATGTTATTTTAAAAAGTACTTTATGATTAAAAAGCGCCATTTTAATCTAGACAGTTATCCCGACGCGACGGGCCTTTGAATCCAATCATTACTGGAGACAAACCCGATTTATTGTTCTGGCCTCCGCCTAATGGCATTAATACCCCATGGCTAGTAATGGTGCGCCTCTAGAATTAGAATCCCGCTATTGTAAGTCCCACAAAGAACAAGCACCACGACTTAAACCTTCCAATTACTGGACTAAGGATTTCATTTAGTGCCGGACAGCATGGGATTGTGTGTGTAACCCGTAACGTGCACACATCACACATACGCTCATATATTATTTAACTTCACAGTGTGACGTGAAATGTAATGACGACATTTTTGATTTTAATGAAATATTTAAAAACAAATGAAAAAAACCCAATATTTTAGTTTTTGTACTTAGGGCATTAACTTTGTGGTCAAACATTTTAATAAATATTAAAAATTATTTGTAAATATGGTATTTCAGGGCCAGACCGTGAAACTTCAGAGGAACATTCCTCATGGTTAGTAAAAAAAAAAAATATCTCAAAATAAAATAAATCTTTAAAATCTCAGGCAAGCATCCCTTCTGCAAACCCCTACCCCTCTCCGATAATTTTTTTTTTGCGATAAAAACGTATTTGACTAGACGCGGACAAGGGAAGTGGCTGGGTAGGAGAGGGGTAGGTTGTTTGTGGAGGAACTGTTTGTCCGAAAAATTAAGGGTTGACTACATTTTGAGATTACGTTGAAAAAAAACATAAATTATTAGGATTTTTTTAAGGCTTACCATGAGAAATGTTCCTCTGAAGTTTTGCGGTCTGGCCCTGAAAAATCATATAACCATTTACCGATCTTTCTGTGTCTCCCGGTCACGAGACATACCCGTCTCTTTGTCAGGATACTATTCCATTAATATTCAAATCCCACTATACACCATCACCATAATAGTTGCGAAAAAACCATCGTGTGACCCATGTTTTGAAAAGCTAACACCAACGTGCACTGATTGAATAATAAGAAAAGTTTAATCTTGTTGGAGCACAGATGAAAAAATGAGAGGGGTGGAAGAAAGGAGAATAAATTTTAAGGGTTATCATTACAAAGGAACGAAGACTGGATTTGAAGAACCTCCGAAGAAGTTATTAACATTTACATATTACAGCTCAGATGGAAAGCGTTTTAGAGAATGGAATATGGAAGTATATACATTAACAGAGCTTATTACCAGTCAAGTGGCCACTTTACACACCGCATAACATTCACCAATCTCCATGTATAAACTTCACTTAAATGAACAGATGGAAAAATTGAAGAAATATGGATGCTTAAACATAAGCAGAATGTTTTAGTAGTGGCCACTTTAACCATAATTTCCATATTACCTTCTCTTAAATGCACTCCATCTTTTTTTAAAAAGGAATCACCTACTGAGAATCTATTTTAGAAGCTTGTCAGCAGGTGGAAAACAGGGGGATATAGAATGAAGTTATGAAAACAACCTTCTTACATAACCCTTCTTTAAAAAAATCGTGTATACTAATTATATTTTGTACCTTTTCTAGAAAAAAAAATTTTTCTATTCCTTTAAGTACGTATTTTAAAAAATATCTTTTCTTTTTATTTTTTATGCACATTTTGTTTACATTTTTTATTTTTTACATATTAGCATTATTTTATAAAACTCTTGTGTTATAATATTTATAGTATAATTATTACTTTTTTCCGTTTAGTTTATATTGAAGTGTTTAAATTCTATTAAATGTGTATTTCTGTAACGTAAAAGGTATGGCGTGCTGTGTATATTAATAAATAAATAAAATACACTGTAGTGTTTTAACATCCGGACTAATTATTGAGAAAATAACTTTTCTTGGATTTTTTTCTTGCAACTGACGGCCCGCGACACCAGTTTAACAGTCGGCCATCTAACCAACCGCGCCAATATCTATTGCCAAAACTGGAGGTTTTGTCTGTTATTGTTTGTTTGGCTTGATTGATTACACAAGGAAACACATATTATATATAAAAATGTGCTAGACTTTTGAATGAGCTACCTCTTCATATTAAAAAAAATCACCTTCTCTAAACACCTTTAAGAAACGTCTAAAACATTTCTATATATCCTTAGAATCTTGACCTCCCTGTATTTTGCTGTTTTTTAATATATATATTTTAATTCCTTTTCTTTTCTTTGTTCCTTTTTCTCTCTCCTTCCAAACGTATTATTTGATTCCACATTCTTTACCCTTTAATATGTACAACAAAATGTACTTATTTTTAAGTTAATACGTGCAAACCTTATCTTTTCATTCAAAAACAGCTGTTATTTTTAGTTCACTAGGTATTTTTCATGTATCTTTTGATAAACATTTTTGTTTTTTAGTACAAATTTTTGACTATCTCTTCTTTTGACCAGTATGTTTTTTGGTTGTCTGGAAGATGTTGTTTTTAGCAATAAGTCGACGAAAGTTCTGATTTGTTTTACTTGAAGATTTAAAATGAATAAAAATAAATTCGGTGACATCTGAATCTAAAAATTCTAGTTTTCTTGTATCATGTCAGCTATTTTAGCTACAGTATACCTTTCATCTGTCCGAAAAGTCATACGAAATGAGCAAAAAAAAAGAAATAAAGGGGAAATATTACCAAATATGCTATTTAAATATAATAATTTTAATCATTAAAAGTAAATGGTTCATCATTCCATGTCTACTCCCTAGTTGGAGCAAACGGTATCCACAAAAACTCTCCACGCATCTCTATCGGCTGCTAATTTTTTTGGGTCCCCACAAGTCAGGTTCTCGTCCCGAAGTTCTGAATACACTGCCGACAAACAGTCCAAGTATATGGTTCTTATTCTTAGTGGTGGAGGTCAATGCAAGCTTCTGACGTTAATGCGACATGTGAAGATCTATTGTGACGAATGTTTATTTGAATATGGTTACTGTTAGTCAAATTGTGTTCATTCAAGTTGTAAAGTTCTTTTCCCAAACGGCAAAACATACATTTAAACCGTTTATGGACCCATATTTTGTTTTTTATTTATATATTTGACATATTTTATTTACGTCTTTCAAACCTAATAAAATATGTACATTTTTAAGATAATAAACTTTTTGCATTTAAAAAAGCTAAATATGTATATTTTAAGAATTATTTTTTTACTTTTTAATATTTACACTTGTTACATTTTTTATTACAAAATATATCACTTATTTATAAAAACAAAAAATTCCACAAAGGATGAATGAATGACTGATGTACTAGTGTATGTATTACAATACTCCTGTGACACAAGACTTATGACAACCTGCCAATGGTTATGCCTGTTGGAAGGGCTATCTCTATGTTGAACAATATCACTTTGGACATTGACATTTTTCACGTCTCTGAGGGAGTTTTTCGTTACAAGATTCTCTTACTTTTTTAACATATTATTTTTTGGATATTATGTATACTAATGTGTTTTTTTTTATATATACCTAATTTCACCTAATTATTTCTATATGTATGAATTAAGATATTTTATTTTGTAATGTACATAAATATGAATAAATAAATGAAATGAAATGAAATTATTTCAATATTTTGAGTTCGTCTAAATTTTTGTAGACAAGGACTGGATTAAACTCCCTGGGGAGCTGTTTATATTAACATATTACAACAGAGATGAAGAACATTTAAGAGAAGGTAATATGGAAGTCTAGGCATCTACAGGGCTTATGACTTATTATTCCAACAAAATATTACCTATTTAATAAATACCTCAATTTTTATTGTATATTTATTTACCATTTAGTTTTAGGTGTCCTCTAAAGAGTTGAAGTAAAAATACTTATTGCTAAACTATTGAGAAAAAAGCTGATCTGATAAAAAAAACAAACTGCGTTTCTGAAATTAGCATGCCTTTTAACAGCTAAAAAATCGATTTCGAAACAAATTATTCTAAAAAAAATTTCTATGTTTCTCGTATTCGAAATTCTTATCGATGTTACTTGATCACAATAGCCAAACGTTAAATAAATAATTATTTTACTAAAATAATTAAAATTTTGTAGTCATTCTGTACATTTATACGTAGGTACTGTTTGTTTATGTGTACGTACGTATTCAAATACGTGAGTAGGTACCGTCTTAACCTAACTCCTGTGAGAATTATTACTGTTAGTTCAGGCGTTTCGAGCATACATTGTTAATTATGTATTTGTTATACATGTCTTAGTACATAGTATTATATTGAACTGTGAGAGAAATCGATTTTAGAGACAGTGTGAACTTTCAATTAATAAATCATCGTCATTCCCCATTCCGCACTCAGTGGTGAATAGGGCACTGCATTGGTATTTTGATCATATGTTACATGAACAAAAGGTGATTAGTCTAATGCTTCATAAGTCAAACAACCTAAAGAGGAAATGCGGTCTCGTTTTTCTTCATACAAACTTATCGCGTATTTTCTCCCTGGATTATGGTCTAGCTAGAGCACTGTTTTTTACACACCATAGTTATTTACCATTGGTTGGTTCTTATTGTATTATTTTTATATTTAATGGTTTATTGTGGAAACTGGAACCATCCGAAAACCCATAAAAGTGCTCAGTTTTATCTGCTATCTGCAGACGTACGGTATGTAAAACTATTTTTTATAAACGCAAAAGGTACCGACACTGAAAATTTTATTTTTATATTCTTTTAAAAAAAAACAACAAAATCCGTTTAGATTTGAGATGCGGAAAACAAAACAACAATACGTCAATTTTGTCGATTTTAGTTAGGTATAATCAGTCCGACGTGCAGGTATCTTTTTAACACAGTATCGGGGAGGCATTGCGAGAGAGGAACAGAAAAACAATCTTCAAATACCTATTTGTCAAAAATTGACTGACACCGCATATCCTCTTGACATCAATGTTTCATGTCCACCCTGCAAGGAATCGAACCCAGGACATCAAGAATGGTAGGCGAGGACGCCAACTACTTTGAAATGGATTTATCTCCACTCGATTTCTTTTTTCAAAAATTTTACCTGAGAATAGCCATCCAGGCGAAATCACGCGTCCTGGTCTCTTCACAAAGAGAACTGTATTCTTTATCCACCTGGACACCGAGACAATTAATAAATAATGCTGTATAAATATGCATGAGGTGATGAAAAACAGATTTACAAAAATTCTTTGTCGGGTTTGTTCCGAAATTCATAATTTTCATGCAAATTAAGTAATTTTGTATTCAACGCATAAATGAATTTCATTGTTTTTCGAAAATTCTGCAGAAGATTAAATCGTTATCCCGAAGTTTTTATTTCTGATAAGTTAATCAATACTGAATACTATTTTGTTTTATATTTATTGTCAATCTACCCAACGACGCAATTAACAGTAGCTTTTCACAGGATTAAATAATTACGACCTCAGCAATTTTTGTCTATTGTTTCACTTTATGGACATGATATATTTTTGAAACATGATAAAAAAATAAAAACGTTTATTTATGTTTGTATGAATTCTTTACAATTAGTAAATCAGGTACTGACGCCATACAAAATGTAAATGTATTGGGTGTTGAAATAAATCCTGTACTTTTTTTTTCGTTTAAAAATGATCACAGAAAGTTAAACAAGATGTTTATTTGAGATGAAGATACTTAAATCAACAGAAAATATAAAAGGAAAAATAATGAAACCCACTAAACCGCGAAACCGGCTTGTTAGCAGAAAAAAAATTGTTGTGAAAATTTTCAGCTCTACAAGATATTTTGTTTGTATAAGGAGAATATTTTTTTTTTTTTTGTATCCCCTCGATCGAACGCGAACAGAAGGAGAAATCAAAAGCTTTGTTACAAAAACGGAAACAAATCGTATGTATGAAGCCTATCTCGAATCTAAAATATGATATATGCAACAACTAAGAGCAACAGGAAACCAAAATGATATGAACAGACTACAATGAAAGCAAAATAAAATACTGAAGCTTGTATATGGCCTCCCTTATCTCAACACCAACTGAAGAATTATTTAAATAAACTAATCAATTAAATGTTTATGAAATTTTTCAACAAGGATCTTTAAAATGTGTTAAAAAATTAGTTCATTAAAACAAGATTTTTTTTTAATAAACATTGACATAATACAAGAATATCAGAACAATATTACATGCAACATTCCAAAACGAGACAAGGATAATCGAGACTAATAAATCAGGGACTAAATTATACTACCAGACAAAACTAAACAAAAGACTTAAACGAACTTTTCAAAAGGCGTTAAAAATATGATTATTAACAATAGGGTATAAAAATTGATATGTTAGTTTTGTAAAATGAATATAATTATCCATAAGAGTTAATAAATCAATTGCAAACAAAAAAATAAATACAATATGACATTTTTTTATTTAAGATTTTCGATCAACATATTTGCCGCAACAAATCGGTTTCATAGAACAGATATTTGCCCATATAAGAATCGAATGCAACATTAAACATACTAATATTTCTGGCTTGCCTAACCCTTCATATATTGAGCCTACTCATAGTATAAGCAAATGATTTTTTTATGCTATTTTGTCTAATATGAAATGTTTGTTTAAATAAAAAAATGAAATGTTTTTGATTTTATTTCACACGCAAAATAAATTGTAGTCTTCAACCGCTCTGACACGGACAATTTAACTACATATTATTTGATAACGCTTGTCATATTATTACGGATTAACAATGATAATGAAAAAATATTAAAACTTATATGATCCGTTTCTAAAATACCTTAGAAGTAAATTGTTCAGTTCACAGTTGGTGTGATACAACTCCCCTCCCCCTTTATTATTACCCACCACCTCCAGGAGTGTTTACTGGATGATGTCCATGTGGGAATTATTGTATGCCTGTAAGGGTTCCTTTATATACATGTTCAAGTGTACCTCTTTATGTACATCAGCATTTTATAGTGTATGTACGTAGGTGATATGGGAATCAAACGGCCAGTTTTAATTAATTTTAAATATCATATTATATATAATTTTATATTGATCGCCCCCACCTAAGCAGCATTCAAGTAAATATGGTAGTATTCTTTTTAACATTAATTCTTGCCATTTATTTAGTATATTTCCTTATTTTTTAAGTCAATTAACCGGCTTAAAAGAACTCTAATAGATTGGCATAAATGACATATAATACAATGGATTAACTTAACCTTAACTGTCTTTTAATATATTAAAATGTACAAGGGGTAAAGTCATGGCATGATTTAAGCAGGCATAGAAAGTGTGTCATCTCAAGTCACATCGCTTGTTTCTTGAATGCGTGCCTTTGCTATATGAACGCATCGACTACTGTTTAGTGACATTTCGTTAAGGCTGTAGTCTGGTAAAACGCGTGCAAAATTAGGAAATCATAAGCTTTTGCCATTTTAAAACAAATGTTTTTTTTAATCGCGCAAAAATAAAAAAACATCGTTTATATAAAAACAATAATTTTCAAAGGTATTTCTATTAAAAAATATACTTAAAAGTTTTATGTAACTAATATAATTACTTTTAGACCGGCAGATTAAGCCATTTCAAATTTAGACTTAACTAAGGTATCTGACATCTTAATAAAGACTTAGCATTGAATTTTTTTATTATCATAATTTGAAGATAATAAATTTAACATGAAAGTGGCCGCAGCAAAATCTTATTTTTTAGTTATTGAAAAGAAATATAAGCATTTTTAATCACATACATTTTTGTGATATTTTCCTATATTTCTATTGAAATATTTTAGATGAAACTTTAAAAAAAATATTTTTTTTTTAAATAGGATAACTCTGGTTGTAATATTCAATTTATGGCAACATCTTACTAACGTTTTTATGACCTTTATACATGCCCTTATTGGTAGCGGTTCATTTGCTATCTGTTAGACAAAAACGAACTAAAGCGACGATATGTCAACTATTTTGAAAGCATAAAACCTGCGTGTGTCGTAGCCTATGGATCTCTAGATATTGTGTTATTGCTTTAAACACTTTAAAAACGTTTTATTTTTTGTACTGAAATATTTTTTTTACTGCTCTTTGCTTTATATCAAATGGTCCGAAATTTCTGTAAAATGTTCCCTCACATTTGACTCATTTTTATCAAAAAATGCCTTTTTGCTTATGACGGCTGTATACTTCTAAATTAAATTGTCTAAAATACTCTCCATCTCTAATGTAATGTGAAATCATTGCATTGTAAGGTAGTATTGCGTACCTACAACAGATTTTACAAGTACAGGTAAGTTTATATGAAATGTGGTATTTGTGGCCACAGCGAGCATTGTTTGAAAGGAATTTCTCTCGGAATAGTAAATTTATTACTGCATTCAATATTAAAACACCCATAAGCTTTGTTCCGAGGGAGAAATTATATACAGAAACAATTATAAATATAATGGAAGGGAGGTTTTTATATTGTTCTCGTGTATGGGAATAGATTGTTAAATTGAATTCAATGATATTTGATTTAACAAAGCTCGAGGAAGATTATTATTATAACCTAAGTACGAGTATTTATCACTCAAGCAGAAACCTCTTTAATACTGTAAAGAGACTGAAATATTTAACGCTTCGTGGTACTGGAGAAAAACATTGACAAAAATAGACGCGTCCTATAGAGTAAAATATTAAAAAAGTAGTGACACGAAAACGTACCTACATTTAGTAAATTTGTTTGTTTATACCAGCAAAGCATTCAACGCCATACATATTCTACCAAAAATTGGACGATACACATTTTTGAGTTGAAAAAGGTATTTTAAAAATCAACATTCGTTTTTGGTGGATTCTAATCAGATTCTGTCTTTGAATTCCTTATAATTTCGTCCCATTTATTTTTTTCACTGGATTTTGGAGAATGCGAAAATAATATTATCTCACATTTATTATATTTAAAAAACGTATTCGTATTAGTGCATCCCTGTAAGTAAGAAGAGCTTTGCAATTGCGCCACTAGGTGTAGTTTGAGGTTAACAAAATTTATATTTGAATGTGAATTGTTTTAAGCCTTGTTAATCACTCATGACCAAATATTTACCAATGAAAAATTAAACAATCCTTTTAACAATGTTTATCCAAAAGGTTTTATACGCGCTTTCTTAACACAAGCGGGCATTTTCGTTTCGATTCTAAACGTCATGCCCGGATTGCGGAAATATAAAACACGTGTATGCAATGTTTTGTTGTTTTGAAATATAAATATGTCCGTTTCGATTTTTTTCTGAAAATTACAAAAAAAATTGGCTCATCTTCAGTTTTTTATAATACAACAATCGACCCTGATATTATGTCCAACAAAAATGTGTGCAAAATTGATAGTTTTATAAAGCGTTATTGCTTAAGTCAGGCAGATTATCTGATCTATTAAAAATAAATACACGGGTTTGCGGGCCATACTGCAAAATTTCAAGGAAAAAAATATACCTTTAATGAATTTGACAATGTTTTGAGAATGTCCAAATGTTGGCTGACAGGCTGGATTTTCACCCTAGAAAGTGATTCAGCTCTATTACTTCACAAAAGTCAACAGATGAAAGAGTTGAAGAAATGTGGATGTTTAAACATATGCAAGATAGTGAATGTTACACAGTGTGTAAAATGGCCACATTAACTAACCAACGACGGGTCATAAGCCCTGTAAATGCCTAGACCTAAAAAATATTTTCCGTCTATTGTAACGATTATAGAATTACAATGAATTCATTGGATAGTCGCATTTTTTTATTAAAAAAAAATTGCAATTAAAAACAACGAAACAATACGCAAGTGACGCGGACTAAGGAAGCGGTTGAGTAGGGGAGGGGTAGGTTTTGTGAAAGGGATGCTTGTCTAAGACAAAGATTTTCTCCATTTTAAAATCATAATAACAAATCTTCTTCATAAAAAAATGAGTTTTTGAAAAAACAAAATTACGATTTTTTTTAAAGTTTATCATGAGGAATGTTCCTCTGAAGTTTTACGGTCTGGTCCTGGAACACGGTGTATGTATCGCTGCTTAATAGTTAAATCAGCCTCTCAACAGAACGGCTAGACTATCTTTTAAATACCGGAATTCAGCTGAATGGCGTTCGTCGTGACCGTTCGTCGAAAAAATTAAGACAACTCAGCGTTCAACGTGTTGGCCGGTTGAAAATTAGCCCTTTGGAAGCGACTGAACCAAAGGCCACCGTGTTAGGTTAGGATTGTTTGGGTTAATTTTAATAACCAAAAAAAAATATTTTTACTTTTCATGTTGAGTTATATAAATTAAAGATTAACCTATCCTTACCTAACCTAACTTCACATAAAATTATTCAAAAAATAAAATAATTATTACTGTTGTATTAAAATATATAGGCTAATCGACGTTCGACCGCCTAGCCGTTCAGTTGAATGCTTGGAATATTTTGCGGTAAGATATATAGCATTCTATTAAGTAAAATACTGGACATTTTATTTTAGAATTGATTTTTTAACCCTTACGGATTGTTACATTGATTTTACAAAAAAAAAAAAGTTTTTTTTTTTATTCATACTCTTTTGTTTATAATAATATTTTTTGCATCTTTTGAAAGGTTTGTCTGAGTCTTTTGTTTAGTTTTGTCTGGTAGTTTATCGTGCAATTTTAGTCCCTGATTTATTAGTCTCGGTTGTCCTAGTCTCGTTTTGGAATGTTGTGTGTAATATTGTTCTTATATTTTTGTATTATGTCAATGTTCATTATAATTTTTTTCAAGTTTTTTCGTCTACAATGATATCAGTGGCTAGCTTATGAATAAATTTTAAAGATTCTAGTTGAAAAAGTTTATTAACATTGAATTGTTTGGTTCTTTTAAAGAGTTCTTTAGTTGGTGTTAGATAAGGGAGGTCATATTCTAGCTTCAATTTTTGATTATTTAATTTTGCTGTCGTAGTCTGTTTATGTCGTTTTTGTTTCCTGTTCTCCATATTTGTTGCATACAACATATTTTAGATTTGACATAGGCTTAACACAAAATATTTTTTACCGCTTTCGGAACAAAGTTTTCGATTTCTTTCTGAATAAATATTATTTTCATACATTTTTTGTCATATTATTTAATCTTCCTTTAAATATTTATTTAGCAGTCAAGTCTTCAGTTGCCCGTTGAGGGACCCCAATTGTTTGATTTTCTGCCCTGAGCGTGAACTGAAGTGCCCCACGGTCCTCAGCCCATCCCATCCTTATCTCTGGACCAAAATATAACATTCCTTCCTTTTACTTTACAGTACCGCTTCATATTGTTTGCTTTGTCTACGTAAAACTCCAGGCTATTGTTATGCATCTCCTCCACAAAACATAAAATAGCTATTTCAAATTCTAAAATATTTTGCGTGCTTTATGGCTTTCAATTTATTTTAATATTTAAATAAGGGCAATATATATTTGTACCTTAAAGGTTGAATGAAATGTCTAAGAAACAGGATTTTATGATTGTACGATTTCCAAAATATCACAAATTTTAAATCAAATTTTATAATTTCAATCTATAAAGAACTTTCAATGTAAAATAATTAACATTTTGATAGTAATAGTTAACATCAAAATATGATGATAAAGATGTTTTTTTGCATAAAAAAAAAGCGGACTTCATATTTTAATTTCAACTTAAAAAGGGATATTTATAACAAAAATGGACTCCGATGTTTTATTTACGTATAAAATAGCTTGTTGCGATAATTTTTGCATTTTTAACTTCAAAATGGCAAAAAGTGGGCTCCCGTGTCTTCTAATCAGTTCAGTTCAGTTTAGTGCCGAATAAATCGGCGCCTATTGCAAAGCATAGTATTGTTATGCTTTGTTAGCAAAACAGTAAAGAAGGTAAAAAATATACAAATAAGCAAAATAAAAGTAAAATCAAGTAAAAATTAAGTAAAATTAAATTAAAATCAAAGTTTAAGCAAACATATTAGGCACTGTCTATTCCAATGTACAGATATTGTGTATTACTTTACAATTCCCGATACATATACATTTTCACTATGTCCAGGCAAACCACCTGAACCCTGGACGAGTACTTTTGACTCGATTGTTGCTCTCAGGTAAAAATCCTCAATAAAGAATTCGAGTAGAGATAAGTTTATCGCTTTGTAATAGTAAGTGCGTTCTCCTGCCATTCTCGAAGTCCTAGGTTCGATTTTTAGCAAGGTGGATGTGAAATATTGATTTTATTGGTTGTTTCAACTGCCAAGTTTCATTGTTCCTGGACTGATCCCCTTACCTTCACGTAACAGATGATTGAAATACACTGCATTTGGTTTACCGATGCAGTGTCTTATGCACCATTAGGTGCGAATAGGGGAATGGTGATGAGATTATTCATACGTATATTCGATTGTTCATATAAATAAATAATGGTAGAATTCAAAGATTTTAATTTGATCAAAATGTTCGATAGGAATTTAAGTCGAGATAATTTTATCGGAATTGTAGAACAACGACGCATGTGATTTTCTTCAAATTTACGAGAGAGAGGCTTCAATTTTTTTTGACATATGTCACAACTTGATGAGTGCAAAAGTATACTCTTTGAAACATGGGTAAGTTATATACGAAAAAGAAACTTCGAACTTCTAAAAAAGCCTATAATGTATTTTCCTTCGATACATTACAACAAATTAGCAAATAATTCATATCATCTTCACAGTACACTGCACAAATATCGCGAGCATCTTTGGCAGCTACATTCCCTTAATTGAATGCGAATGATTTTACAACTCGTTGAAAATGGCCGCCAAAATTGAAATATTTGGGTAAATTATAAGAACGCCAATATTTCTTTTAAAAAAAAAAAAGGCCAACGCAATGTCTTGTAGAGTAGAAAATATCTTTCAAATGACGCAAAACCTTTCCCGTTTTGTTTTACTTTAGGTGGTAACTTTCAAATTTGAAGAAAATAATGATAAAGAAATGCAATATAAAAACTATACCTGATACAACTGATCGTAGAAATTAAAATGATTTAATTGAATTACAAGTTAACTGCGGCTTGCCCTTTGTCAAACAAAGCACTAAAGTGTTTTTATGAATCGTAAAAACATCAAACCTCTTCGTTTGGTGACTCCGATATTGTCCTGTTGATCGAAACAACGAAATAACCTATTAAAATCACTAACCCTGACATCTACGACATTAAATCAAAAACAATACAACCACCCACGACTTAAATTTTTGTGCATTTAACTTGTGAGTTTACGACGTTTTTATGTAGTCATTATTTTTTATTTGTCTTCATCTTCCCGCTTCTTCTCTACCGCTAATTATGCATAAACATGCAGTTACAAAGCACCACAGTAAAAAAGGCGTTTTTAAACGGTAATATTTTACTGGCTCTGGTCTGACACCTGTAGTGTAATTTTTTTTTTTTTTTTAAATATGAACGCGGGCAGAATGGTGAATGTTACACAGTGTATAAAGTGGCCACTTAAACCAGCCAATGACAGATCATAAGCCCTGTAAATGCCTAGACTTCCATATTCCCTTCTCAAAAATGTTTTCCCTCTGTTGAAATAAATTTTAATTGAAAACTCAAAAATGTGTATTTAACATTAATGTGTAATTTGAAAAGGGCAAATGTATAAAATACAGATTGCCAAATCACTATTGTCTTTTTTTTCAAATGAAAAATGTAATTTTTTATGTAGCCGGAACGACAAGTGCATGTGCAAATGATTTTCCGTATTTTGTCGTCTCTGGAAGGGATCCACATTCGCGATCAAATGTTTCTAATTATTGTGTTAATATACTGAATCTAATCAATACAATAATTTATCTAGGTTCACACGAGAACAATACAAATGACAGGAAAAAATTCAACTCCAGCTCCGTGAATAGCCTCGACCGCGCAAGACCAATTGAACAATACAATAATTCGGCAGTACTTCACACTTAGAACGCTGCGAAAATGAGTACGCGACGACATACATTATGAACGAGATGCAAAAATATATTTTTTTATACCAAGTGTATTGGAATTTTCGGATGACGAAATAAATAATAATTATGCGTGGGAGCATCAAGTACGCACCGAGCTGGATATATTGTTCTACTGTCCTGTTAGTGCGCATTCACGCAAGGACAATGACAAGGTGATCCATTGTACTGCGGAGATAGCCTGCCCGTTTCTCTTAGAGACAATGTTTTGTTCTGTAATCCTGCCCTCTAATTTTTTTACCAGTGTTGTCATGATAATTTTATGTACTTATATGTTTTGGAATTAAAATCGTTTTTCTTTCGATGTTTGAATTAAAGGTGATAATTTTTCTTACATGATTATTTCAAAACAGTTATTATTTTAAAACCGCTGTGTTCGTTTTCAAAAACTGTTTCTTTAAAGAAAAACTAGTCAAGATATTAAATTAAACTGTTTTTCCATATAACACTTTTTTTCTACGTGAAAAAAACCTTGAGTGACCCGCCCCCGCTTTTCCATGGATACAAAAATGAGACCGAATATGTGAAACTGTAACTTGAATAAAAGTTGAGAGAGCAGCGTGGCTCGTAACAAGTAAAAGTTTAATAAACTTTTTTCTGAAACTGTTCCAGTAGTTGCTTGTGCTACATTTATTTATTCAGATTTGGTTTATTTAGAAACAATCTAACAAAACAGTTTAATTTATGAAACAGTAATTGTTACTGCTTCTTCTTTTACATAACCGAAACGCCCATCTCTAATTGTATTGGGCGAATTCGTTGGATGTTTCCTACACAGATATATGGTTTCCTATCTATATAGGGGTTTTGTTTTGTTGCTTGTTTTGAAACTAGAATAAATTAATCACAAATTACAGTACTGTAGAGGTATAAACAAAAACTATTAAAATATTTATGGTTTGTTATTTTTGTGGACTGCTTGCTTAGTTAGATTTATAAACTATGCGAAACTAAAGAAATATACAAGGCATTCTGAACAGTTTCGGGAAAGGGGTGGGTGCTTTCATTGTCCTCTAAATTTACGTTCAAACTAGGACAAATAGGTTTGATGCTAGGACAGGACAATATTGTATTGTCCTTGTGTGAACGACGCTGGGCGTAGGCGGTTGCTACATATGTGAGATCGTGTCCGACCACATGTGACTCTTAACCCGCGGGGCTGAACCCTAGCGCCTCTGACCCGCCCGCAATACACGGGGCGGGCTCTGTGCCAAGCCAGGAATGAGAAAAATTATATTTATTTATTAGTTTATACATACATTGTTACAAAAATGGCACAAAAAAAACACTCTGGCGAATTCTGCTTGTACAAGAAGTAGGCTCAGTATATGAAGAGTCGGCAAGCTAGAAATATTAGTATGCCTAATGTTGCAAACGGTTCCTATATGGGCAAATGCCTGTTCTAAGAAACCAATTTGTTGCAGCAAATATGATTTTCGAATATGTTTCCTATAAATAAAAATAATATTGAAGAAATAGAAAAACAGTTATAGCCCAAAAGAGAAGAAAAGAAAAAAAAATATTACAGTTTACATTAAATGTAAAAATACAATTAAATATATAAATATATAGCATACATACTACATACATACATATTCACATACATACATATATACACACATATACATACATATACATATATATACACACATACATACACAATATATATGCACATGCGAAAATACAATAAATTTATATATGATTCAATGGGATAGCATAATATTTAGATTACTATCCTCAATAAATTCTCAGATTCTATGATTCTATCTGATTCGATTCAACCCCCTAAGGAGCAACCCCCTAAGGAGGAGTGAATATTAACATAATAAAACAGAGATAAAGAACATTTTAGAAAAGAGAAAATAGAAGTCTAGGTATCCATACGGCTCATGACCTGTCATTGGCTGGTTTAAGTGGTCTAACCCGAAAAAATTATGGTTTCAGCTCTTAAACTTCACAAACGTCAACAGATGGAAGAATCGAAGGAAGAAATATGTTCAAATATAGGCAAAATGGTGAATGTTACACAATGTGTAAAGTGGCCACTTAAACTAGCCAGGTCATAAGCCCTGTGGATACCTAGACTTCTATTTTTTCTTCTCTAAAATGTTGTTCATCTTTCTTGTATTATGTTAACCCATAATAATATTATGTAGGTTATATATATTTTGGTGATTTTTTGGTAGGAAAAAAAAGAATTGTCTATTTCAACGAAGATACAACCATTTTTAATTTTTTAATTTTTGGTATTTTTTAGTGAAAATATAGCAAAAGTACAAAATAAAAAAAAGCATTCCTAATCATAAACTGTTATCTTTTAAAATGTTTCATGAAGCAGTTTAATTTGTAAAATAATAATCAAAAAGCTCATCACTATCTATGACACACATGGGAGCAAATCAAATAGTTAAAATAGGTCAAAAGGCTACCCCTTCCTATCTGGAATCAAATGGCTAAACCCTTAACTGACATAAAGGTTCTGATTCTATTAAACCGAGCTTTATCGGATAGATAAATTTGTTATCATATGAGCTTCGCTATTGGAAAATGGCAGTATCAAATGATTAGAAAAGTGGGCAACTTTATCTACACGGGATAATAGCTTTCAATATATTACAGAATACCGAAAATGTCTAGACACTTTATTAAGCTTTTTTTAATGAATTTATATTTTAGATCTAAATTTGTTGCAACAGGGAGGGAAAAAATTTTTGACAAAGGAATATGGAAGTCTAGCCCTTTACAGAGTTTATGACCTATCATTGGCTGGTTTATGTGGCCACTTTACACACTGTGTAACATTCACCATTCTAATGTATAATAGAAATAAAAAATGAGTCTTCAATCCACAAAATTAGAATATCCAGTGACCGGTTTCATCCAGTCTCGAAGATCTCGCGAAAGCGATGAAACCAGTTACTGGATATTCCAAATTTGTGGATTAAAGAATCACTCGACTTTTATTTTCATAATAAATTACAATGAAATTCCATCCATAATTTTCACTTACAAATTTAAAATTCAACATTCTGCCTATGTTTGATAATCCACATTTCCTCAACTCTTCCATTCAGCCAGTCTGCAATCATTTGGATATACTCAAAACATGATTGTCTTTCTCACTTACTATATAGTATATATATATATATAGAAAAGTCTCTGTGTCCAGACGGACGAAGAATACAATTATGTTTGTGAAATAGAGCCAGAGTCCTTAACGAGTGTTTTCGACTCTATAGCTTCAATTTTTATAGCTATCGGTATTTTTTTCTAATTTATGCTTCAATTTTCATGATTATTGGTATATTTTCTCATTTGCATTCGTGTTTTATTTTCTAATTATTAATGGTATATTTTCTAATTTATATATATTCTTAAAGTTTTATCATTATCGGTAGCTTTTCTAATTTATATTAATTGGTCGTTTTTTAATATCATTACCATTGTTTGATTTTTTCATCATTAAATAATAAAAAAACGCATGTAAAAAATGAGGTCCGGCCTAAATACAGGAATTGTCTTGTTAGTCAGGATCTGAAACAATGAATCTCTGAATATTGTTAAACTGTGAAATAAATAAATAAACTACTCTTGGGTAAAAATTCTGATATAGGAAGTGGAGTTCGCCTACCATGCTTGAGGTCCCGGTTCCAGATACTCTGCAATTGAAGTACCAACGCAGTGCCGTATGCTCCAATGATAGGAAAATGATGATGATAGGGAAATGATGGATAAGGAAATGATGATTATAGGTTCGAGCGCTGCATTTGCATCAGCTTTTACAAAAAAAACGAAAAAAAATTCTCACATACTATTTTATTACTTTTCAATAAATTCGCTTTGAAGTTTTGTACACTTTCGCATGCGTTCGAACCAATTTTCGGAACAGTTTTTCCACTCTGAATTCCTTGGCCAAATTAAACAGTTTTAAACAGTCTTTTACAATGGTTCTTCATTACCAAAAGTTGAACAGAGCGATTTAAGTATTGTTCTTTAGTTAAACCTTTACAAAAATCGAAAAAAATCATCCAACAAAAACATTTACATAAAATTGACACTATTTCATAAAATTGTTTTTTTTTAAACGCTCAACTATTAATAAAATACTCAATCGGTTTCTCAGCTGTCGCTATTTTAGAAATTTATCGGAAATGTAAAATATTACGTAAATACTAATGTCACATCTTAATACTGCCATCAAGTGGTCGTTTGAAAAAAGTTAATGGGAAACCTATGTATTTAAATAAAATAATACATAAAAAATTATTACATGTCATATAATGTGACTTATATTACAATCGTTTTATCTTTGGAAACTAAATATAATAGAATTTTTAATTTGTTTTTTTCAGCAGTAAATAATTATTTCCCTGTTTAAATTTATCTAAAATCACCGAAAATAATAATTACAATAATAGGCTTTAGTTAGAAATACAATTTTTAAAGACCTCGTGTCAAAGGGGGGAGGGGTTGCGTTCTCTCCCCAGTGGAGGATATTCCATATTCCGGAGTGGTCCTTTGTTGCGCCGGATCACCAACAATGAGTTGTTCATTGAGAATTTAGGCGTTCACGATTTGTGGAGTGGATCAACCGACATCCGCGCACTCAATCGTCCTACTCCTGTGTCCTGTCCTCCCGGTATTTCGTTCCCGGTGACAGATTGGTTGTTGGCAAATCGTCATTGTCTTGTTATTCACCACACAAACACATACATAAATATACAATACATGTAGAAATATACACGGTGATCCAGAAACACATCGCTAAATTTTTGGAGAATATTCTCAGCGAGATATTTTTTTAATGCTTAAGTTTTGTTTTCTTATATGACGCTTACTTATTATTACTTTTTCACAGACGTAGATGTAAATACACTAATTCAAAAGAGAAATAAATAGATAAAAATGCATTTTTTTGCAATAGAGAAAAGAGAATTTAGTTTGAAGTCTAGGCATTAACAGGGCTTATGACCTGTCATTGACTGGTTTAAGTGGCTAATTTACGCATTAAAACATTCACCATTGTGTTTAATCATTCACATTACCTCAACTCTTCCATCCGTTGACTTTTGTGAAGTTAAAGAGCTAAAACCTTTATTATGTGGGTGAGATTCATCGGGCTGAAACGATTCCCTTACTAGTGTCAAAACATCCTTTTTACATAAATATTTCGAATCAACGTTTTGAGAATCGAACCTGAGACCTCTTGCATCGCCACGAGGCCGATATCCTTACATACGTATTTTCAAAATAACGAACTATTCACAAACTGCGTAAAGGAAATAGTTTACCCCACATTTTAAGTTAATTTTTTTTTTTTTTTGAGTTACTTCATTTTAAAATAAACAGCACTCTTGACTTTATGCCACATTTTTCATTGCGCGGTAGAACAAGTCGATATATTGTACATAAGATACTAAAACGCGAGAGTAAGCAGATAAATCTGTACGCCGACATGCAAGACTAGAAACAAAGAAGGCTTGCCAAATATCGATTTTAAAATTGCATCCAATTCCCAAAGTACATGGGAAAACAGAAATAAATCTTATTCATAATAAATATATGCGACATACATAGATAATACTTACTCGTTTGAACATACAACACACATAATTTATTTTAAAATCCCAGGTATTGTGTTGACCTAGTTTGTAAATTGAATAAACTACACCAGAATAAAAACTATTGTTTTAATACCAATACGTGCGACTTATCAAAATGTTTTATGTATTCTGATTCATATGTATATATATGTATATTTTTATATTTATAAAGTCGGTATTAAAATAAAATGCCGTAATGCGACGTTTTAAAAGGAGCTATTTTAAAGTTAATTGTGCGTTTTTTTTAAAAATATTTAATTTTGTACTTACTTACGTTTTAGTGATATAATTCATCACTTTTATTTGTATACTTTTTTAACTTTATAAACCATATCTTAATTACCATTTTAATAACGTTTTTGTATTATTCTGTATTGATTTCACTTATTCTATTATTTTGTATATTTGTTTATTCTAAATTTGTAGAATGTTATATTCGAACTAAATTTGTAAAATGTATATTTTATTGTTATATATTTATTTATTTATTAAGTTCTTCATGTTGAAACTAAATAATCAATTAAAATAGTTATTTATTAAAAGAAAAAAAAAATAACCTCATAAACTATATTTTATTTAGTCCACTCTTGTATTGTTTTAAAAATCGTATCCATCTCAAATTCTTAAATTATATTTACAAGAGCGACATGATAAAAAGACTCGACTTATAAGCTCCATATGTTTTGATGTATATGTATTCAATAATATTTAGTAATCACTGTTAAAATAAATAGGATAAGATTTACCAATGTTTTGAGTATGTCAAAATGCTTGCAGACTTGCTGGATTTTCTCCCTAAGGAGTTGTTCATATTTAAATTTGTTGCAACAGAGAGGGATTTTTTTTTCGAGAACGGAATATGGGAGTCTTGGCATTTACAGGGCTTATGACCTGCCATTGGCTGGTTTAAGTGGCCACTTTACACACTGTGTAACATTCACCACTCTGCCTATGTTTAAACATTCACATTCACATTTCCATAACTCTACCATCTGTTGACTTTTGTGAAGTAATAGATCTGAAACCTTTCAGGCTTTGCCTAGTAGGGGAATTGGTTCAGCCGGTTGAATCTCACCCACTCGATAAAGGTTTCAGCTCTTTTACTTCACAAGAGTCAACGGATGGAAGAGTTGAGGTAATGTGCATGTTTAAACATAGGTAGAATGGTGAATGTTTCAGTGCGTAAAGTGGCCACTTAAACCAGCCAATGACAGGTCATAAGTCCTGTAAATGCCTAGACTTCCATATCCTCTTTTAAATTTTGTTTCCCTTTCTGTTGCAACAAATTTAAATAGGATAAGATTCATTTATTAAGTATTCATTGATAAAGAAGCTTGTGTAGCTTTGAAAAAATATAAATAAATAGTTAAAAAACAAAGTTGCTTTGTATTATTGAAAAATATTTTTAATGGACAGAACACATAGATACATAACACAAAAAATTAGAAAATTTTCCTATTTCTTCAAGTCGATACGTAACATCTTATCCCTTAATTAAACCCAAACAACTATAATTTTATTTTGTGTAACTCAATTATAACTTATGGCATAATAGAGTGAAAAGGCACTAATAAATCAATATTAAAACCTCTCGAATCTGCTCAAAAATCAATAGTAAAAATAATTTTTAAAAACCCGTTCCGGTATAATATAATATATAAATATAACAATAAAAATACATAGTCAAATTAATTAGATTATCTTATAATGACATGTGATGCAATAGAATAACAATCTAGAAAGAAAAGGTATAAGTAATAAATAATAAAATTCCAAAGTATACAATGCAAAAAAGATAATCAGAAATATTTTTTAAGATATAAATTATACAATGTAGTATTAAAAAAAATAAGAGTATTACTGAAATCAACAGAAACATAATTCATATATAAACAAATAATTGAAATGATATTTGAGATATGTTTTCTAGAAACTCACTCAATACTATAGTAAGAAATAGAAGTTATAAATAATATGTCAAATAATAGTAAGTACTAAATGAAGTAATATAAAAATACAAAATGAAAAAACATAAAAATATAAAGATATATAAAAAGCAAATAAAAGTAAAAGTGTAAATTTTTGCTAATTGCTAACCATGAACTTTAAAAAAATTTACAACCTCGTCCCTCATAATAATAAGTAAGTCCCTAATAATAAGAAGTAGTGTTATTGTTTATTTTTTGCCAAAAAATCTCTGCCTTAAAATAGGTTGTACCTAGTTAGGCAGACAAACATGATCCAGAGATATCTATTACCTAAGTATGTATGCAATAGATAAAGTAATTGTTATTCTGTTAATAAACTATGATTATTATTATTCATTTTAAGTTGTTCTTATTTTAAATGTAATTCAGACGCCAAATTTCCAATACAGTTCAACAAGTTTTGCTATCAGACATGTTACTCGCCGGAATTTCCAACACGTTTAGAAATAACCAGCTCGTTATGCAGTCGTGCATGTTCCTGCATTTGGTTAACCGTATTCTGTATACGACTGTCGTCACTTCTGACAAGCCATGCGTAGGTCAGTCCACGTCCCACGCACCGACGTTCCCTAAAATAGCCTGAGCCATGCTGCTCCATTGAACAAAATACCCATAACACTAAATTCAATGTCATTAGGCGTCTATTGGTACAGTGTAGAAACCCACTAAAGAGGACTCATATCTCATCTATTTATATGGCGTTTATTCAAACACAAACAACAAACTAACAAACCATCACGCCGTTTTCTCGTAGGGGTATTCAGAGAAGATAGAACGCCACATCACTCTGTCTTTGCGTATAACAATAATTATAATAAATCATGGTTTATTAACAAAAAATACAATTTCTTAATCTACTACATACATACTTAGGTAATGTATTTCTCTGGATTATGTCTAGTCTGCCTGACTAGGTACAACCTGTTTTAAGGCAGACATTTTTATGCAAAAATAAACAATAAAATAACTATCTACTAGTCAATTTATTATAAAGTAATACAATATTTATACCATTTAATATTTTAGAATGTTTTCTTAGTAAGTTTTCCGATTTTTCTCTACCTAAATCCAGTAACCATTTTATAACCAATTTATTTAATTGAATTTGGGTCATGGTTTTGTAATGTTAGGGTAACATATTAAATATTTTGGGGCCCAGAAACCAGAAATTTCTTTGCCCGAATTCAGAGTTTGTGGTATGACCCATGACCCATCCTTTAGTTTGACTTCTGGTAGTGTGGGAGTGTTCCTTTTGGGATTTGGTAGAATAATTTGCTTTCACTAACATAATTATTCTAGATATATATAATTGCCTCACATCTAATATATCGAATTCCTTGAACAACTGGACGCTAAGGTACCTGATGAACTTTTTAAAAATTATTTTAATAATCGATTTTTGAGGAGAGATATAGACCTCGCTTCCTCTACATTCATACATCTTCTCATGCACGCACGCCAATTTTTCCTACTCTTGACATGTCCATCTTCAAGTATTTATTGGACTTGATTATTCCATGTCTTTCTCAATCTTTCTCGATGTCTGTATCCATCAACATTTGCATCCGTAGATATTTTTAGCCGTTATTTCTATGTCTAAACCGACGCAGCACCAATTCCTTGATTCAGTCGATAATGCTTGTCTCAGCCTAACATAGTTTACTGTAACGTTTTTTAATAATTAATTTCTTACTAATACAAACACACGGAGATCCTCTCAGAATAATTCATAAACAAATCAGCAAGGATATAAAATAATTTGTTGATTTACTAATGCAATCATAGAATTAAGAATAGTCCAGAAAGAGCGTAGAATCATATTTGAGTATATCGAACTGTGTCCAAAAATCCCTCCATTTTCGCCTCGCGTATTCGTGAAGTCGCCGCGTAATGTTGCCAGATGGGAAAAAATATAATCATAACACAAATGTAAGGTAAAAAAAAAAAAGTGGTTTGTTAATTTCTCTAAAATTTTATTATGCACTCGGAAACATTGATTGACACAACAGAGTAGATAAGTAAAGGGTTATTTAATAAAAGTAATTGAATTAATGAACTTTGAACTTAAAATATAAAACGAATTTTATTTTACATAAAACGGATATTTTTATATCGTGTGAAATAATATTTGATGTTTTAAAGATAATGTCATATATATTAGATAATGTAAGATAGAATTCTAACTAGTGAATATATTGTTTTGAAAACCCCCCATGAGGCCGTCACATGCTTAAAAAAATATTTAATTATATAAATAAAATAAAATATTTAATTATGTGTAAGGATTATTTTATATGTTATTTTGAATCTTGAAATAGGGCACACATAAACATATTTTTATGTGTGCTCTAATAATAACATCGTACATATATTTCATTTATAAGTTGTTTGATACATATTTTTTATCTATTTTTTCACTTGCTAACTCGTTATTTTTTTTTTTTTTTTTTTTACCGGTACATATCAGTCCCTTAGAACAGGCATGTGCTCTACCTACCCGTGATGGTTTATTTGTTCGTTCGTTTACTATGTGATTAGAATACTCGAATATCACATACGTGATACATCATAAAGGCATACACCAAAGAAGTTTGACTTTTACCAATATATTATAAGAAACTGATGTTATGAGGCCATTTTATTGCACATTTACTGAGTTATATGATTTAATCTGGAAGCGAAAGTTCAAAGTATTAATTTTCACTTTCATGAATACTCGTATACTAAATTTTACCAATATTAAGTAAAAGCATTGCACAAGTAAATTTTTCTGTACATTGGCTGAAATAACTGTACGTTTGTAGAAACATCTTGTATTCTGTAGACGGAGGGCATTTGAGATTAAGTACTTTGGCTATTTTTAGAATGGAAAGTCACAGAAGCGTCTGGACAAATGTCTCCCCTCTCCCACTTCTCCCCTTTTCCTTACGGCATCCTTAGGGCTCGATTTCATTTTATTTTATCAATTAATAAAGAAACTACTTTTTATTAACAGCATAATAACAGATTGTGCTGTTATTCGGTTCAACATTTTTACAGTAAATTGAAAATTACTCGGCAGAAAATTATTTCAAGCAATTCGATAGGCATAAATGTTTGCATTATAACAAAGGTATTTAAAACGACTTGAATATTGTAGAAATAAAACAGGTTTCGAAATTTTATCCACAATTTTCAAATCAAAATTTTTCTACCCGACACGTTTTATTTTATCTAAGAAAACACGTTAAATAAACAATTATTCTACCCGAAAACATGTTAAACGTCAGAGTTTTAGACATCGATCGTGATTTATGCAGTTTTTACAAAAAATAATTTTGGTAGGTACAAAAGTTATTGGAAATGTATTAGTGATTTATTTATTCGTTCACAAAAAAAATATGTAACCAATAATTATACATAAATACGGGGTCAGAGTGCGTATGTACATTATCCACCCATACTTCCATCCTAATATTATAAATGGGAAAGTGTGTTTGCTTGTGTTTCCTTCACGTCTAAACGAAGCGACAAATGTACATTTTCTTTGCATAGGAATAGCCTGAAAGGTAAGAAGTAAAATAGGATACTATTTTTTTATCCCGAACAAAATATTTATAAAATACATAGAATTAAGAATAGTCTAGAAGGAGCGTAGAATCATATTTGAATACATCGGACTGTGTCTGAAAATTCCCCCACTATCCCCTCCTTTTGCCACGCGCATTCGTGACGTTGCCGCGTAATGTTGCACGATGGGAAAAAATATAATCATAACACAGATTTAAGGTTAAAAAAAAAAAAGCAATCTGTTAATTAATCTACAATTTTATTGTGCTCGCGGATATAATAGAAGTATAAGGAGTAGATAAGTAAATGGTCATTTAATGAAAGTTATTGAATTAATGAACTTTGAACTTAAAATATAAAACAAATTTCATTTTACATATAACGGATATTTTTATATCGTGCTAAATAATATTTGATGTTTTAAAGATAATGTTAGTCGAATGTCCACCACAGAGTTGTTTAATCCAATGTCCAATTTTCATTAGTTCTCTCATCAGATGAGCAAAGTAAGGTAATTTTACCAAAATCCTCAACCGATTTATTTTTGTAAACAATTTTATTTTCCTTCCATAAAATTTAGGATTATTAGCAGTTTTTAAAGAACACTCTTTAAAAAACGGTATTGTGGTGGCACATAGTACATAAAAGCTTCGAGATTTTTTCAAAGACAGTAGCTTTGTAAATCTAAAAAAATAGAATAGCTTAATTTATTTTGAGATACTATTTTGGTTGGTTGTGCCGCGAAATTTATTCAGAATAAAACGTTTGACATGTGAGCCGGCCTTTACTTTTAGGAATATATCATCACTTCATTAATAGGAAACCAGACCACGCGGTAGACGAATCACAAATGACCCTCCAGGTACAAAGATCTCTCCTCCGAGATTGTGATGCGCCAGCAGCTAATTTGTGAGGTGTTTTATGTCAAGATCATCAATAATAAGTTGAATTAACTACCAGTTATTGATAACCATAGCTTCTAGAAGTATCAATGATCATAATACACTGTCGTTAATAAATACATATATCATCATCATGATTTTCCTATCCGTACCTGCATAAATATATCAATGAGGAAGTTCAGTTCTACGGGAAATAAGATATAAAAAATGTTTTCGTACGCGCGGTCAAAATTAGAGCATTATATTGTGCTACGAAGTTTTTTGAAAATGTATTAAAAAAATAATAAAAATGATTTTACCAGTTTCTAGACGTACCCGTCTCTTCATCAGGACACCCACTACACTTATATGTTAGTACTAAAATACGCTAATGAAAGTGTATTTTAGTATTTGTATGTTAGTGTAGTGAGTGTTCTGACGAAGAGACGGGTATTCCTCAAAACCGATGGACATAAAAAGTCAGTAAGTGGTTATGTACTAATATTAACTAACTACTTACTTCCGAATCAACCAATGATACTCCGTTGTGATAAATTTCTTGTTTACGGGAATCCAATTCATCAATCAACAAAACTCACCGAAAAGAACTTGTGACGTCATGCGCATCTCACGCGGAAAAAATCAAAATTACTTTTAATATGATACATAAAAATATTTTTTAAAAAAAGGGCTTACCGTATTTTTGGACACTTTTTCCCTATGAAAATTCAACCAAAAATTGGTATGCGTTTTATTATCATCATCCGCAAAATACGGTAGTTTGATTGTCTATTATCAAACATTAAATTAAAATGAAGTCCCTTATAGCAGCGTATCTAGATCATTGTTATAACATGAAAGATAAGGTGATTAGTCTCATAATTCAGAACCCTGTCAAGAATCATTGAAATATTGCAGCGTAGAACCACATTAGAAATTGAAATCTGCCAGGAATCAAACCCAGAACCTTAAAAATGCCAATGTTGATTTAAGAGATGTAATATTTTTGTCATATTATAATAATAGTCAGCCTCGTGGTGTAGTGGTCAGCGCATTTGCCTGCTCTGCAAGAGGTGTAAATGCACGACATGGTTGATGTGAAATATTTATTCAAAGCGGTGTTTTAACACTAGACGATTTCGTAGTCCCTGGACTGATACCTGAAGCGCAAGACTGATCATCTTACCTTCATGTAACAAAAATGATCAAGATCCACTGAGATTGGTGTACCAATGCAGTGCCCTATGTACCATTAGCCGCGAAAAGTGAATGAATAAGAATATTTTTGTTGATTGCTAGCCTTGCAAACGACATAGAGGAAACTCAAACTTTAAAACGTCACAATTCTCAGAAAAGATAAATTAATACATTTCTATGGTACGACAAACCCTACGCCACTAGCTTTGTAGTCAAGCATAAGATATAAATTATTTTTACACGATTCTCGGAATATTTGAGGGTGCTTTATAACACATTTGTTTTTAATTAACTTCATGTAAGCACTTCCGGGTAGGAACATGTATATTTTATTTATTTACCTCACTGGTTTATTAAGAAGCGCAAATCAAAATTAAAACCATATGTTTTTTTAGCAAGTTATTAAGTCATTTTGATTGATTTTTTTGATAAATTTCTTTATAAAACTCGATTGTTAATGGTTTTAATAATTTATCAAAATCAAGTTGCCTTTTTTTAATTAGTTAACCTTTTTGAATAGAGCAATTAACGTTATTTTTGCAAACTTAATTACAATATAATAGGTGAAATAAAAATTTTGATATTTTTAAGTTACTATAGAATTTACCTATCTTTACTGAGTTTCTGCCGAGTTGTGAAGCCGTTTTTTTCAGGCTTTCACTATAGCTCGTGTCATGTTTGATGAATTAATATTTTATTATAACGTCTTATTTTGATATTGGCTAAATCCAGCAGCTAAATCACAGAGGCTGCACTGGTCGGTAATTACTGACGCACTAATAATTTCTCACGGATAAGTTTTGGTTAACTCTCAAAATACCGCGATAAACAATTCATTTGCGCCCGGTGATGTAACATTATATTACTACAAGCAAAAGACGGAATATTCTACAGTTCAGACATTAAAAAAAAAAAAAACATGGAGGCATAATGTTTAATAATTTCTTTTCCATAATTTGTAAAAGTAAATATATAATGTAGCCTTGTGATAGCGAAATAAATTAAAATCATAAATACGCCGGTCATCTCTTATATGCGTACATCTCCCATCACTGTCAATAACCGACTGAACATATTTCACACAAACACTGGCTAAAGAACAGCGTCTCTGTCTTCTTTGTTATGAGTTCTATCTTCGTGCTCTCTCTTATACAGGTTTGTTGCTGTATTGGCTTCACATGGCATATTGATACAATTTTGCTCTCTGAATCCGGTGTGAATTAAGATTTCAAAAAATACAATTTCATTTTTTTTTTAAATATGAGAGATATATCAAGTCTCGTATCATATGTAGACTAGTGAAACATCGCAGCCTCACAAGAGTTAAGGGCGAAGAAAGAGTTAATCGACGTGATACTAGCTAGCTACTCTCAGGTATCTGGACAAAAAGAAATGAATCAATAATAGCTTGTCTATGTCTAAATATTTTATTTTTAGTTAATAGGACGTAAATATATAAATTTAATAAGTTAGTTACAGAAATATGTTATTCTCTGGACTGGTTCCTGAAGCCTAAATTTGATCATCTTACGTTCAAGTATCACAAATAATAGCTTATACACTGCGATAAACATTATTGGTTACAAATAGTAGGATAAACTTTAAAAAGTAAGTGATAACGGCCTATTTCCTTGTAATTTTAATCAATAAATATTTTTTAACACTTATTTCTTTATAAATTTTTGTAAACCACTTTTTTTTTAATTACACCTCGACCGGTGTTGAGGTTACTACCTCATCGTCAGAAATTAAACTAACTTAAAATTACACGCGTTGCTATTTATATAATAAAATATTGTATGAAAGAGACAAAAAATTGAAAGAAAGAGAGAGAAAAAAGATGAAATAAATCATAACGGGAATAGTTTTAAAAGTTAAATTTAATTGATTATTTATTATTTGAAGTTTTTGATTAATGGCTTTACTAATTTCTAATCGTTCTAAATTATCTAAATGAAAACCATTTTTATTGACATGCAAAATTTCTACGCCCGTTTCTTGATTAAATTTATGGTTTTCGGATATAAGATGATTTGCGAATTCTGAAAAATTATTATTACTCAGACATCTTATATGTTCTTTGATTCTAACTTTATATTTACGTGAAGTTTTTCCAATATGGAAATTTGGACAATTTAAACAATTTAATTTATAATAATATCAATATTTTTTTATTTTTAAAGCCGTAAATCACCTTTACTTGTCTTTCATTTTCTTGAGGAATGAAAACCATTTTTTAAGCACCGTCAAAGTTAATAAATGATGCCACAGCCCTTAAAAATATCAGTCTTGTGCAGTGGTGGAAACGTTGATTAATAGTTAGCAAAATATATTTTTTTAAAACATCCATGAATTTTTCTTAGTTTAGGCATTAACTATTTAACTTTATTTACTGTGACAGTAAATAAGAGACGTTTTAGTTTGTATGCAATTAATTTTATTAAGATTCATTTTTAAAATTCCACGTTAAAGTGTACCGTTGATATCACATTATTCTAAAATTGGAAGATACAAAGAGTTATTCAACGTACAACGCTAACAAAGTTTTGTTATTTATTTAATTCATGTGTCGGAAAAAAAGTCAGACTAAATCGAATCATCTCAAATCTTTCAAAGCAAAGTCTACTGGTTTATAGGTAAATGCGAGAGAGTGAACTATAAGTATAATCATTAAATAATCAATTATTTAGCTATGCAATATACGGTAATGCTGAAAAAAACTCGAAATACGCCGCTGTCAATCGTGGGTCACAAACTCAACAATGAAATAAATATTAGGATAAGATAAGATAAGTCACTTACATTTTTAAGGCTTCTTCTTCTTGCAGCTGTAGCACTTTCCTTCGGATTGGATGCTGTCAACTTATAAAAGTATATTAATAAAGGAGGCGATCGCAATACTTGAGACTTTTTGAAATCGGTAGGCGTTAGGCGGAAAACCTTTGGTGAGCTTCAAGACACTGTCGTAAACGGATGAACAAGATGGTAAAGCGGCGGTTATGGTTCCAACATCACCTACTGTTTACCAGGGACTGGTGGATGGGAAACCAAGAAGGTGGATTGTGAATTTTACAAGTTGGAGATAATTACAACTTTACTGACAATAATGCATGAGTGCAGCCAACATGTAAATACCATCCTTTCATCCTCTTTTTTTTTTTTTAATCAATGTGCATTTTTCCATAAAATGTTCCAATTTTTTTTACCCAAGAAAATTTCATTGGAAAATTAAAGAAAAACGCAATTTATATGCCATTTAGCCAAAATGTAATCAACGGTATTATTATTTTTATTGTGGATAATTTATATAAGGCCATTTTTGTGAAAATCACCTCAAGAACGCTGAGTTTGCAAAATAAGAAGCTTTTGTTAGGCATTAAGTTGTACAAGTAATTAAATCAGGAAGAGAAAACATTTTTGAGAGCGTTCAAGGGAGGAAATCTAGCCTGTCTACGAACATTTAAACATACTCAAAACATTGTTAGTTAAATAAATATTTATTTCCCATCTGATTGAGTCTTTAAATATTACCAATCTTAAAGCATTCTAGTATTTGTAAGAAATAACATCGCAAGATTTACGACATGAAAAATATTTTCAATTTTATTTTACCTTCTAGAACAAGCATTTATTGAAAAAAAACTCACACACCACTTCAATGTTTCCATTATTGATAGTAACTTTTTAGCGTTTTTCAGTTACAACAGTCTTTCCACTGGTACTCGATTTGTACTCATTCTGGTATAGCTAGATATTCTTTTAAGCATTGTAATTAGCCATTTCTATCACTGGCGTTGTATCGCGTAGTCAAGGTGTCGCCAGATTTGTCGCTTCGCGCCATTTTGCGACATCGCTTGTCAAACTTCTTGAGTAATGGAACCAAATGGAACCGCTAATGGAGAGAAGACATACATACCCCGACAATCTTATAACGAATGCTACCCTTATCTCTAACGGGTAAGAAATACTACATTCCAAACATTTGAAACTACAGAATGAGGTTGACACATAATATTTATTTATTAATTTCACAACAGAACTAGAGGCCCAATCTCTGTAATTATATAAAGCACCTAGGATTAAAAAAACACATTTAATTATCTCTGGGAATTAAACACATAACCTTCAAGCCTTAGGCCAGCCTCTCTGCTTTGTGTTTGTCGTTTATTCTTTTTTTATTATTTTTTTTATTTTTTATTTTTTATTTTTTTACAATAAACATAATAATAAAACAGAGTATTAAAAAAATAAAGCATTAATTACATATCAGTAAAAAAAAATATTAATAGAAAAATAGTAAACAAAAAATCCCACAAATGCATGGCCTGTTCGTGGGTATACAAGAAAATGTTAATGAATTTTTGCTCCTATAGTAAATAATGGACAGTTATAATATTTTTGTTTAGCAAAAGAAAGAAAAAAATAAAATATTCTGTAAAAGATAATATGGTATTTATAGTAATTAAAAAAGGAAATAAAAAATGATAAAAAAAACACAAAAATATTCCTTTTTATTAAAGGGAAACAAAATAAATCATAGAAAAAAAGAGTTCAGTTCTTTTGTTTGAATCCAGGATAGTGCATGTTTTTTAAAAGAAGGAAAATTTTGAATGTTTGGAATCAATAAAATATATAATAATTTGAATGTTTGGAATCAGTAAAAAAAGAATAAAAATTTTTTGGGCCTATAAAATATACATGTCTCTGTGCGAGCCTCGTTTTACAATGTGGTATTTCTAACACACGATTCCTTCTTTGACTTGATCTATTTGAATTACTTGTAAATAAATTTTGGTTGACCAACCAGCGTTTTCGCCTAAGTAAGCATCTTTTAGACTCATCTGAACTGATTTTTTTTCCACTAGATAATTCATAAATCACTGTATTTACAATTACAGTTTCAGCATAACCTTTACTGTTTCGTGTAACCAAAATAAAATTTTATAACCACTATATGCCTACAATGTTTATTTTTTTATTTACATTTTGAACTTTCATTTTTTTTATTTAACTTTTTACGTTCCTGAATTGTTCATAAAATTTAGAAATGACAGAAAAATTATTTATTTGACAGGAGTAAGAAACTTTTTTTTATTAATTTTCAAATTAATCCAATTTTTGAAAAAATGTTTTTATGTATCCTACTATCAGCATCATGATTTTTTTAAGTTTCGTAATTTATTATTCCCTTTTTAATTTTTTTTTTTATTTAATTTATAAATCATATAACACAAAGTATTTTACAAGTATAATACGTTGAATTACATTCCCAGGAGTTACAATAACTCAATTCGGGATATTAGAAAATAACACATATCGAGAACAACAAAGAAACAAAGCAAGTTTGGCACCTTTATAACTAAATATACAACAACAATATAAACGCCTAAAACCTTTTCATACACAAGCAGAATAAATATATATAAAAAAAACGCTCTTAAGAATTAAAAAAAGTAGTGAATCCACTAAATGTTTTCTAAATCTTTCAACAACGAATATAACCTACTTTTTATAAATTTAATTTAATAATAAATATGATTGATAAAATTACACTAGATTCAATCATATATACCTTACATGATAAACGCGGGGATGCTACGTAAAGCGGAACTATTTTGTCCGTTAGTTGTATGAAGCGAAGAGCAATGATCTTTATGACGGATGCAAACATATGGTTTATGTCATAAATATCATTAAATTGAATGCCATATTGTGAATCACGAATTCTCAGGAACTGTTTTTACATGCACCATGGAACAGTACAGTAGTTGTCACATATCGATAAAATATGCTCCTCGGGTTTTATTGGCCAGTTGATACAAGGCTAATTTTGTCCCTCATGCATACATTAATAGGTATTAAATAATATTTATTATATACGCCCAGAGGACTTTTACATTACAGGTACAAAATTAAAATTCAAGCGTTTCATGGTATAATTGGTCAATATATTGGTCGGTACTTATCTAATAATAAGACATTCGAATCCTTTTTATGTATCGAATTGAATTATGATTTATAAACACAAAAATAAAGATAAAAAACTACGACAAAGTAGATAGGTACATAATTAATTGTGTTTGAAAAATTAAAACAGTTTTAGGCAAAGGATTGAAGTTAACAGTAAAAAATTAAATTGATTTTTACAGCATTCGAATAATGTATTTTTTTATAAATTAATTTTATGAATTTTTCCACTCTCGTTCCAGATAATATTATGAAGCGGTTTACACAGTGTGTAAAGTGACCACTTAAACCAGCCAATGACAGATCGTAAGCCCTGTAAATGCCTAGACTCCCATATTCCTTTCTTAAAAATGTTTTCCCTCTCTGTTGCAACAAATTTAAATAGATTTTTCATAACTTTACTTATCTTAGTTTATATAGAAATCCTCAATACCTGCCAAATACAAATTATAAGTACCGTTTTGCACATCTATATATCCTAAACAGTAATTATTGTTAGTGTATAAGGAAACTTTGTAAATATTTACGATAGTTTGATAATATCCTAACGAGACAAAATGCATCACATTGTACCCTCTTGTATACGAGATTTAAAAAAAAAAAAAGGAGAATTGAATCCAGTAAAAGTATTTTATTTTGGATACCTTACCAAATTCTAATACAAAGAGTTGAATCACGATAGGTAGGCGACGCGCTTTGCACACGATTTTTGCATAAACTCGTAAATTGATTGCAAAAAATTACATCGTTATTTTTTAAGACAACTCGTATAAAATTTTTCGAATCATGATTGTGTGGTACGCCATCGCACATGACCGTGACATGTCGTGCGGGTGTGCCCACAAACATTCAAGGAGGACATTAAGTATAACGAGAGCATTGAACCAAATCATGATATCGTATGTATCATAATTATGTCATTCAGTGCTGGTGAATAATAAAAACGAAATAACCAAGTCATTAGGGATATCCTTTTTATTTCTTTTAATTTACTAAAAAACATGAACATAGAAAGTTGAAAAAACATCAAGTATAATTCAATTACGTTGTTTTTGTGATAATTCAATAGTTACTAAACAAACCTAACTTGCTGTTTGGATTTTTTTATTTAAAAATATTTTTGATGACGTGATTGATTTTTTCTTAATTGAATCTTCAATAACATTGATTTTTAAGATTATAGGGTAAAACAAGCAAATAATGAGCACTTAACAAACTTTTAATTATAAATTATCAAACAGCTACATTCGTAAATAAATTGTCAATAAGTGAGCTATGCTAAAAGCATAAAAAAATAAACACAACAAAAAAGCGTTTTTTGCGTACTCTTTCCTACTATAGTAAGAGTATGCACAAAGTTATTTTGTAAGGTTAGAGTACGCATACGATGCAAATGTTAATTTTTCGTATCCAAATCACTACCTTAAATGTTCCAAATCCAACTCACATATTTGATAGCGTCAAATCTAGTTCCGGTGGCTAAAAGTATACAATTTTGCAAAGATGCCAACGGCGGACTTGTCGGCTTGTTTGATCATCTGAACTCATTGGTTTTCTATCGATTTTTAGCTATTTTTTAACGATTTTTAACGATTTTTAACACTCCGATTGATAGTTTAGGCTATTGATAACCAGTTAAATATCATTTATTATATAAATAAAATACGAGTGATACTTTAATCCACAAATTTGGAATATCCAGTGACCGGTTTCATCGCTTTCGTGACATCTTCGAGACTGGTATCTTTATTAAGGAGTTCAATGTATTTATACAAAACAGAGGTAAGGATAGATTATTCAAAATCATATGAAAGTAAATTAAAAAAATATATTTTTATCTTAAGGATCACTATCTAATTTTTTTTTCGGGTTAACTAACGAGTGGATATAATGCTATTTTAATGAGTTTAAGTAGTTTATTTTTAGTGTCCCATCCTTCGTGAATGTGATTTTTGTCAATTGTGATTTCTGAAAAACAAAGGATAAAAAGTAATTAGTAAAAATATACTACAATGGGTAAAGTAATGGAGAACGCACGTGTGATATCTGTTCATTAAGTAATTCTACGTCGGGTTTATTTTTTAATCTATTAATTTCGACAATTTCTAGTTTGTCAAGTGATGCAATATGAATTATTTTTACATAATTTTTTAATTCAAAGGAATGTTTATTTTCTATTAAATGATTGGATAAATTTTAATAATCTTTATTATTAGACCATGATTGTATGTGCTCTTTTATGCGTGTTTTAAAGGTTCTACCCGTTCGGCCTACGTAGCATGTATTTTTACAGTCGTTACAATTAAGAAGGCAAATTCCTGAGTTTAAAAAAATATATTTTTTGTCATTAGTATTAACCAAGAAATTAGCTAAGGAATTATTATTGTAAAAGGCTGCGGTGCATTTATTTTTATTTATTATTGTCCAATTTTATCTCTAGTTTTTCCAATATACGAAAGTTTGGCCCAACGCTTTCGGTCTTTATTATTATTATTTGTTGTCAAACTTTGGGTTAATTTATTATTTACGAGACGCTTTTGTTTCTTTCTTATTAGGTTATCAAATCATGTATTATTATATCCGTTATTTACAGTGATAGATTTGATTATGTTTAACTCATTATTATAATTATGTTTGTTAAGCGGTACGAATAACAGTCTATGATTTAAAGAATGAAATACAGAAATATGATGTCGAGAATTATTATGTATAATGTTATCACTATACGTTGGTTTCCTAAAAATATTAAAATGTATTTTGTTTGATTCTATATTTGATGTTAAGTCTAAGAAGTTGATTTTCTCCCCTCCTAACTCCATTCTAAATTGGATTGACTTATTCGCGATTATTATTGACTTTTATTGACTTATTATTGACTTATATATATTAAGTCGCGAAAGCGATGAAACCGGTCACTGGATATTCCAAATTTGTGGATTAAAGTATCACTCGTCTTTTATTTATATAATAAATTACAATGAACTTCCATCAAGAATTTTCACTTACAAACTTAAATGTTTATTTAAAAATCTGTTTTGTTAGCTTTGGAAACATGTTTAAAATAAATCGCGATGCGTACGCTTTGATAGTGTGCAACTCTTTACTTGCTACCCTAAATTACGAATCTTCTGTCTAATAAAACTTTTTTTTTCATGTTTATTTTATAAAATATTACTATAAATTGTCTATTTAAATGTTTAATAAGCTTCGCTTATGTGTGCGTAGCAAAAAAATGTAACATATGAAAATCATTCAAATGTGCATACTTACACAAGCAAAAATTATATGTTTACTTGGTTTCGCCATAAGCACTAACACGCTTACTGAACATTCGAATATTTTTCTAAATCCAACTTTTTATAAAAATACATTATTATAATGATTAATTAGTACGTACCTATCTCTTCTTAAAAAATTCGCATTAACAAGAGTAGGAACATAGGTACCAAGTAATTAAAAATATTTAGGTTCTGTTAATTCACTGTAAGCAGTACTTGTGTATTTTTGAAAATGAACATTGTTTTAATTCAGCGTTTAAACTGAAAAATAATTCGTATTAATTTGATCTCACGTGGCCCCGAGTACGTTTTTCAAATTCTGTTTTTTACTGTATGACATTTTGTGTTAATTACACTTTTATGAATACGTTTTTCAACTCTTGATGTCATCAGAGCAGAGTATTGGATGTATTAGGCCTGGGAACATTACGAAGCCCTAAACCCAAGTTCAGTTGACGGAAGCTTTTAAAAAGCAATTAAGATCACCAGCTGATTGTTTGTGTTACTACTTACTTACGTCAAATGACAGAATGTAATTGGGTGGGCCATCAAAACAATCTGTGGGTTATGTGTTAATTTAGGTGAAGTTCAACGCAAGTTCACTGGACTTTTCATGAGATTGAATTATTTCAATAAATTATGTAATTTCTAACAGATTTTTTCGTTCCAATATATTAATTACCTATATATGCCCAAAGGGCTTTTACGTGACAGGCAAAAAACAAATTTCAAGCGTTTAATGCTATAACATGTTAATATGCAGGTAAACAACTTTTTAAAAAAAAGTATCGATTGACATTATGCTTTATAGATAATGTTCATATATACAAGTAAATATAAAATGCCTACTGCATAAATGTAGGTAGGCACATAGTTAAATGTGTTATAAGAGTTTTAGGCAAAAAATTAAATTTGAAGTAGGTATTATTTAAGTATTGGTAATCAAAAAAGATAAAGTCAGGGTGATTTCTGCAGCATTCGAATAATGTAAGTTATTTTGATTTTATCGCCGTGAAGATCTTTACACTAAAAGCTGACAATGAAAAACGAAACATATCAATTTCTCCATACTCATTTTCAAGCCGGTGTAGTCTGATGATTGAAGAATTTAATTTTTTTATTTGTTTTCTTTGTCATTTTATCAAAATCGGTGATTTTTATCATTAACTAATAAATAATATCCAAGCATTAATTTTGATATCAAGCATTTTAATAAATGTAGTTGATATTTGTATAAAACCATTAACTGGATTTTCAATCTCTACCGGTTCCGAGGCGTACCCGTCTCTTCATCAGGACTTATTTTATTATTTTTTTATTTTTTTCAATGTTACGCTGTTACGTTGACATAGAAAAGTCTGTCAGTAATTGTACAATTATTTACTTACATGTTTAAAAAAAATGTTTACTTCAATTCGCTTTATGGTTGTAAAATATTTCGATAATTCTTATTACATTTTTATTTTAACCCTTTGTTCTCTAAACACAGATTTAGTAGAGTTTTAAAACTTTTCATTTTTAATTTAGAAATTTATTGCTTAAAAAAGGATTAAATGTTTTTTGTTTTGTTTTTTAAATACTCTTAAGAATAAAAAATATTATTGGTACAAATTTGTACCGTAAATAAAATGAGCATAATATTTGAAAAAAAAAACTTACTTGCTATCATAATTATAATATTGACGTTTGTTAAGGAGTAGTTATTTTACACGACCAAAAGGGTGACAGCTGTACGCAAAATTTGGAACTGATTACTTTAATATACCCAAAAATACAAAAAAATGTCCAAATATGTACTAACACTGACTAGTTACATCAAATTCATACTCGTATAATGTGAGTTATTTTACACATGAATAAGTTTGTACCGCCAGGGAGCAAAAGGGTTAACTAGATAGATTTATTTATTTATGACACAATACATTGTTTTACTTTACATATTACATTCCACTACATATTTTATTTGTACAAAATATTCCCGATCAGCAAAAGTGCTGGTATGAGAGGATATAATTTATTAAGACACTAATAAAAGTCGATAAAATAACATCACATATCACTCGTCACATGGACTGTAAGAACAGATATTTTAAGGTTTTTTTGAAGTGCGTATATGTTTTAAATTATTAATTTAATCTGCATTCACTTCTCAACACTTCATTATACATTATTATGAAGATGAAACTTTGTTATCAGTGTTACTTTGTTTGTAAAAAAGTCAAATGAACAGGAATGTTTCGTCTCATAAAATGAAACAATATGGACCAAAATGGACACCAAGTCGTTGGAACAATAGGCATAATCCCCCAGTAACTACACAGTGCGTTTCTAGAAATTATCAAGCAGTCAGTGGGCCACATGGTGACGGTATCTACCTACTGTCTACAAAAGCTTCTCTTCGAACATCTATCTCCCTTTGTTAACCATGAAGTTGAAACAGTGTTTTATTTATTTCGTTTTTTATTGCTTACTTCTTGGCATGAACTCTTGACAAATTTACTAATATGCTCTATTTTTTGTAAATTTATTCATATCATTTTAACTTTGCTAGAATTCCACTCGTCTATGCGCTTTGTAGCTGCACGATGATTGGTTATCTAGCTTTCATATATCAATTTTAAAATACCTAAATTTTGTAAATGGGGCCTAGAATTACAATCGTCTATACGCTTAGTAGCTACAAGGCGTGTTGTAATCTTATTCCGTTTTATTGTTCATTAAATTATTTTTATTAAATTTCATTGATACACTCAATTTATTTGTCAATTTTTAAAATGTGTAAATGGGGGCTAAATTTCTAACTATCTATGCGTTCTGTAGCTGCAAGATTTCCTGTAATCTAGCTCTTATCTGTTATAATTTTTGATTGATCTTAATTGAAAACGAGAAACTAGAATCCTAACCATCCATGTGCTCTGTAGCCGCGAGACGTACTGGGATATTTATTAATTGTACAGCACCCTTGAGGTGATTTTTACAAAAATGGCGCTATATAAATTATCCAACTATATATATATATATATATATATATATATATATAAACACAATATTATTATTTTACACGAACACTATTACAGTTTCGGAAGAGCACTCCTCCCATCGACGGGTGAAATAAAACTTCCGACGATCTCCCATTTTATATCACGCGTCTATGGGAGAAAATCTTTTCCAAAACTATGGTAGTGTTCTTTTGGAAATTAAAAAAAAAAAATATCTTTCAAATCTTTTTTTTGGACAAAAAGGAAACATTTGCATTCTTATGATTTACTCAAATATTTCGATTTTTAGGGCATTTTCAACGAGTTGTAAATAACTCACTATTCAAAAATAGGAATCAAGTAGAATGAGGTTCGAACCTCGAACCTCTGATCCGTGAGTCCGCAACACTAGCCACGGGGCTACAACCCGATTAAAGTTTTTTTTTTAACGTTCACTTTGCCCAGCTAACATGGGTACATACCCCGTTCCAAGCTAGGCAATAACATTATAATATATGAAAATAGTTAACAAATTAATAGAGAGCACAGACAAATAAAATATAAACTTATTCGTATACACATTTTGATACATATACATACACACATACACATATATACACATATATATATATTTACATATATATACACACACACATACATACATACACCCATGCGCATACACATTTATTTTAATTTATTTATTTTAATAGTATATAACATACATTTTTACAATTTAAAAAAAAAATCACTTGTTATATTTTTACTAAAACTAAAATCCCACCAAGCCACTTTCTGAAGCTTGTTAGTGAAAGTGAAATTGAAATTGCAATTAGGAAATGAGTTTTAGAACTCTAGTCGTAGTATATGAACGTAGAACTAATCCGTATGATTAGCCGCTAGATTCGAATAAAAGATAAATACGTTGGTATGAGTCCTTCTATCACATATTTTTAATATCAATAATTATGTATTTCGACACATTTTTTTATTTGGCAGTGCACTGCACTCATGTATGCACATTCTAAGAAACCGTCTACTATTCGAGTATATGTGTGTTAGTTCGTTTCTCAAAATGGTTTTCTATCACTGTTGAAATATAAATCAATACTTAACATTTGGCTGCCCATTGTCAATTTTGATACTCGTAGATTTCACATGTTTTTTCCATAAACGTTTTGATGCTTGATGGCAGTAATTTTATTTCACTGTTCACGCCCTGGTAGCACGAGTGTCCAGACAATTTCTAGTTAAGTGGGTGTTCCCTGGGGATCGGTGAGAACTCTTGACAATAAGTACAGCGAGTCTCTTTCAATTGTGTATTTACGAAAATACTCTAAAAATCTAAAAAGGAAGGCACTTATTGAGAGATAATGTTTGATATATTAAATATTATATTGATTTGAAAAATAGTTTATATAACTTTATGATAAAAAAATAACACAAATTACACTATCGTAATCCAATCAGTAAACCCACAAGATAAACTAATAAAAATTCGTATTTTTCGATTACTCGTATCAATTTTTTTCTAAATTCCTTTGTTCACCAACTTAATCCTCTAAAAAGGAACAAACAATGTTCACTTATATGGCACTAAAGTTATAATTACTTCTACATAACAGATTACATATATATATCGTCATTTTTTATCCATTTTAATGCACTTTTATTAATCTTTTTAATTGTGCTTGTCCCTATATTCCTTTTAAATTAACACTAAATTCTTATTTAATATTCATCACCTTTGTAGCAAGCAGCTTGCTTTTTTTCACATCAGTTTAAACTGAGATGTGCCAAGGAAAGCCTTTCTTGAGACATTGGTTTTGTTATGTTCGTCATTTTCGTAGCAAGTCGCTTGCCTTTTTTCACATCAGTCCGAACTGGAATGTGCTAAGACAAGCCCTTTTCACATCAGTTCGAACTAGAATGTGCTAACGCAAGCTTTTTTTAAGGCGCAGATTTGAATGAACTTCAAATATTCATATGTTATCCCCAAATACAGCAATGAATGCTGAATACTTGAGCCAACCATTATGAGTTTAGTCAGTACTTGACTTTTTATGACCACTAATAAAATTGTAGCTGTAATCGTCGGTATTTAAATTACAAGTTATCCCGTTTTGTCAGCTCATGGGAAAAACATTACACATTCATTAATTTTGATCATACGAGTTTACTCACGAACTAAAAAAATGTTTTCAACAACCACAAAAATAAATATTTTTACTATTTTCATTCCGGCGGAAATCAAAGCCTGTAAAGTTTTACTGATAAATACCAAAAGGTTTTTAACTAACATTTTTCTGCCAATCTGATAGCTTTCGTTGAGTAGTGGTTAAGATTCTTGACTTATGCATGGAAGGTTCCAGTTCGATTCCCGGTGAGACACCAATAAAATATTTAGATTTTTCTTAAGCCTGGGTTTAAGTTCTGTGCTATGTAACTCTGTGCTGTATTTCACCACTGTAATTGGATTATTGGCCTATTTTAGTGCAAAAATATGTAGTCAGATTTTTATTTATTTATTTTTTAATAATAAATAACCAAGTAATATTCTTTTCTACATACTTGTTAGCAAGTGGCAAAGAGAGGATTTGGAAAAAAAATATAAAAAGTTCACCGTTGAAAAAAAAACACCGGATAAAAAATGGAATCTTAAACCAAAGGCTGCGCTTTGGATATATGCATCCATGGATGCATAACTTGGCACAAAAAAGTTCAACTAAAGGTGTGTAGCGGGACATTATCTAGTCTACAAATTTCCTTGGCTATTATGCAATCATAGATTGCGACTTTTATTTTTTCATTAGTTTACTTTTATTTGAAAAATACTTTAATCAAATTCAAATGTCTGAAAACCATTTTTTTTCATATCAATATTTGGTATTATTTTAAGAGAAATGAACCTGTTGAGAATATTGAAGTCGAGGCATTTACAGACTTATTATTGATGTAATGACTTATATTTACATATAAGTTATTAATGTAAAAATACTTGGTACACTTCCATTTATTTATTTTGACCAATTAGCGCTTTAACCCTCTAATGGGCATCTTCAAACTGGTGAATATTATACACTGTAAGGATAATTTATATAAAACTAGATATTTTTTTAAGTGTAGGTACATTTAAAAATAAGTTGAAAAAGCTACAATACGCAATATTTCAATGGAACAAAGTGAGACAAATTATTGAAACATGTGTTGGCGGTGTACTTTAAGAGAAGATTCTATTATTTGAAAAACATTTATTGTTTTATTACAAAAAACAGGGTCTAACTAAGAGAGCTAATAAGGGTGAGTTTTCGAATTATATCTGCTGATTTATTAAAATTCTATCGCTATTATTTTTTATCCTATTTATTTCTAAAATTTCCAATTTATCTCACTTCTGACCTTTATGTCCTGCATGTAAAATTTTTATGTTTTTTGATTCGTCAAAATTGTGTTTTAATTCATTTAAATGGAATGCATAGTTTGATATATCGTTATTTAATATATTTGAAGACTTATTATTATTTATTTATTTACATACATAAGTTTATTGTACATTATTTGAGACATAAGTGAACAAATTGTGTTAAGTGATCCCGAACAAATGTGACAAATTCTGTGTTAACCAATTTTTATAAGTCTTTTAACGTGTTAACTTTTTTTTTTAATTTGCCTAACATAATTGCAATGTCGGACATAGTAACATTATAAAAGAAGGCTTTTCACTCCTCTGCTGACAACTTAATTTGCAATCAAACCCGTTCCCATCAAATAAATGAGAAAAAACTAACAGCTAGACAATTTAATAATAACAGTTCCGAAGTCACTTTGAATTAAGGTTTCAAAGCTAAAAAGTTTGCCAAAGCTTAAACTTTCTTCATGGTGCAAACCGGTATTTTTTTATTAAATTAATGAAATGCTGTAGTGTAAGTCTGTATATTTAATTAAATGACACACTTTTAAGATATATACTAATATTTATGGGCCTTAATCGTTGCTTCTTAAATTTTTATTTAATTATTGTTTACTTTAATTCACTTATTAACCATAAAACTAATGAAAGAGTAGTGGTTATCTTGTGACTGATATAGTGAAAAAACTTGCAACTGCGTTGTATAATTTAAGTGAAATTTGCATGAAATCAACGCAGAATTTGTCAGATTTAAACATGACGAATTCTATTATTAATATTCAAAGCATTAACTTTGTGGTCCAACATTTTAATATTATGTTAATAAAATTTGTATAAAACCACTCACCGACTTATCTGTCTACCGGTTTCGAGACGTAACCCGTCTCTTCGTCAGGACAACAACACTACACCAACATGCAAATACCTCTACACACCTTCACCATAGTAGATTTGCAAATATATAAAATCGACATGCAGGTTAGACACATGCTTCACTACGCCACCACCGAGGGTTAACGACTTATGAAGTTAATATTTCAAAAGGATTAACAATCGGAAAAGAAGGAAGAAGGGAGGGGGAGGGCAGGGTGACCGTTACAATGAAATATCGAATAATGGACTATATTGGAAAGTTACTTGATTATTAATTAATGGGACATTATTTTTCAAAGCCTTCTTTATGTAAAAAATCTCCATATTATTTACTTTCAGTCCTTTATTATTTATGTGTAAAACTTGAACACCGGTATCTTTATTAAATTCATGATTTGAGTCTATAATGTGGTTGGCGAATTCTGAGAAGTTATTATTACTAAGACACCTCATGTGTTCTTTAACACGAGTATCGAAATTTCTTGACGTTCTTCCAATGTAGATTGAAGAACAAGAATTGCAATTTAATTGGTAGACACCCGAATTATTAAATACATTATTTTTTTCTTTATTATTTAGTAAAAATCTACCAATATTATTATTAGTATAGAAGGCAGGTTTGATATTACTATGTAAAAATTTTGAAACATTAGCGGATACAGTATTTATATATAGAATTCGCCTTTTATATTTTTGCAAATCTACTATGGTGAAGGTGTGTAGTGGTATTTGCATGTTGGTGTAGTGTTTTTGTCCTGACGAAGAGACGGGTTACGTCTCGAAATCGGTAGACAGATAAGTCGGTGAGTGGTTTTATACAAATTTTATTAACATAATATTATGACAAATTCTGTCTAAATAATAACTCCGTAAATACTAAACATGTATTTCTATGTATTAATATCTAACTTAACTGGATTTTTTAATTGTATTTATAAGGAAAACTGACATGGCTTTATTTTATGTTTTTTTATAATGTTGTGTTTATTTTTTGTATTGCTGTTGTTTTTTTGTTCATCTCTCTTGAAATAATACAGGTATAATATTCATTTAAAAAAACACAATGAGAAAGTTCGGTGGTTTTAATATTTTTGTTTGTTGATAGACTATTAATTATGATCATCATTCTGTTTTCGCACCAAATGGTGCATATGGCACTGCGTTGGTTCACCAATCACAGTGTATCTTGATCATTTTTGTTAAACGAAGGTAAGATGATCAGTCTTACACTTCAGGTACCAGTCCAGGTACTATGAAATATTCTAGTGTAAAAACACATTTTGAAATAAATATTTTATGCCAACCGTGTCGGGAATCAAACCCGAGACCTCTCGCATGGTAGGCAAATGCGCTGACCACCACACCACGAGGCCGATTATTAAAATAACTTTTTGACTGAGCCATTAAGATTTTGTTTTATTTTTATGTATCCTATTATTGTCGCTTTGATTTTTAAAAGGTTTGTAGATTTTTAATTACTACACCCGTGACGTCACTAGTTCTCCAAGGTGAGTTGTCGTGAAATGAAAAAAGAATCCCGTAGCTATCAAATTATACTAAAAATAAAAAAAGGGCTTCCTGGAAACCGGACATCTATCACAGCGTCTTTGAACGCTGTAATTGATTGGTTGAATCACAAGAACTCGTGACGTCATTCAAAGTAGTCCGTTTTTATCAAAACCATTTTTATTGTTTTTTTTTGCATTTTTGAGAAACATTGGCGTACATTGTACACCGTAGTACTGAACTTCCTCGTTTGCCTCCCATCAATATTAATTTGATCTAAGTTCAATATGACGTCACCTAATAATTCAATCGATATTATTTTGAGTTTCTACAAATGTTTGTGAAAAAAGACTGGACTTCACCCCTTAGGGGGTTATTAAAATTAACGTATTACAACAAAGATAGTGAACATTTTAAAAATGAAAATGTGGAAGTCTTAAAATTTACAGGGCTTATGTCCTTTGGTTGGCTGGTTTAAGTGGCCACTTTACACACTAAGTCACAATTTTGCCCAAGTTTGAACATTTATATTTCTTCAATTCTGCAATCTGTTCAATTTAAACATAGGTAAAATAGTAAATGTTTTGCTGTGTAAAGTGGCCACTAAAACCAACCAATGACGCGTCATGAATCCTGTAAATACCTAAAGTCTGTTTATTATTTCTAGAATTTCCAAATAAACATTCCAGCCGCGTGATATTGATTTATTTTATTTTATTAACCTAAACGGCAAATCTGCCTTTTACGAAAATTTATGATACCAACATATCTGGCTTAATATACGTAATTTTCAAAAACCTTTCCTTTTACCTTTCCTTTCCTTTTCTTTTACCCAAGATTTATAAAAAAAAACCTAAAAGTTATTCCAGATTTTTTTTTTTTTAAATTAACCAAAAAATTATACAACATATTCAGTAGAAAGTTTAAGCAATTTAAAAATAAATGTAAAAAACAAATTAAACAACAAAATAATTTAAAGTAATAAAACAAAAAAATCATAAGTACTGTTTCATACAGCCGGGCAAAGTGAACAAAAATTTGTATTTATTATGAAATATATAAATAAATAAATATAATTACCATTTACCATCTTTGAAAAAGTTCGAAAGGTTTATTCTATAGGAACAATAACCTATACTAAATATATGAGATACGTGGGAATAACTGTTGCTGAGTTCATGTAGTCAGTTTAATACGACAAATAATAGCCTATTTCACACATCTCATCTTAATCTAAACGGCACGGTAAAATTTTAGTTGATTGACATTTATTAGATTCGTTTGTACCTATTTAAATTTGACAATATTTATTTTTTTCGTTCTTTTTGTTAAACTCTATTGTTGAGTTAAAAAAACGTTTCGGATAATGCATTAAATTTAAAAATATATTAAAGTGTTCTTATAATTTACGTAAATATTTCAACTTTTGTGACTATTTTCTACGAGTTGTTAATAAGTCACTATTAGAAAATGGATTTGAAGTTAGGGAAAGGTGGATTTTGAACCTCTGATCCGTGAGTCCGCAACACTAGCCACGGGACCACAACCCGATTTGAACAATATAGTTAACTTAACAAGAAAAGTTTTCATGAGAATTGGATCAAAATCATTATTTAAATTTTGCGGGTACTCTCGATTAAAAATTCTGAAAAAAGAAATCGACCGGAGATTAGTCGCTCTCATAATGTACTTGTTATTACGTTTGCCAGGCGTTAACTAAACAAGTAATTGAGAAACAAAAAAAATCGATTCACCGTATTGTATTCATGCCGTGTAGATTTTTGCCGTGGTGTGAATAGGCCAATCATGCGATATCACGCAGTGGGCTCGTGGTTCGTACGTGCACAGGGCCAGTGGTCCAGTCTCCGTGAATGTACTGTAGACTTTAAAAAAAAAATCCATTTATGTTGCAACATGTTGAATAATTGAATTCTTACTAATTAAGCCGTATTTCATTACACCGTATGATTATCTTTTCCGTATCAATATTTGTTAGTAAGAACATTTAAAAGCGCAATTATTATGCAGACTTTATGAAGCCATTGAGTTCAACGTGACGAGCTTTTTCTTGAGTAGTTTTTCAATGAAGTTCGATATTGAGTGATTTCACCCGCATATAATATTATTAAATCGATAACCCTGCTTCAAAACTGCTATCTCATTCTAAAAGATGAAACTGCATTCTTAATTTGGTCAGGTAATTTATCCACTTAAATTCAGGGCTGGCAACAATATCAGCGGTGTTTAAATTTAAGCGTTTTTTATCTGCATCGTTTTTAAAATTATGTCAAATGGCTCTTTATTATCTTGTCAGATACTTCAAACCAGGGCTACCAAAACCATTTTTTTTTTGTTTTGCCAAATTTCGAAACAGGTACGAATTTCTTCTAGTGTGCATGAAATGTAAACACTAAAATGTTTCAAAACTGAAGAAGAAAAATAAATTGAATGTAAAATTATTTGATTAAAAGGTCTAAGAGTAGATTTCTAACCGCCCATGCGCTCTGTAGCTGCAAGACGTGTTGTTATCTAGATTTTATTAGCTACCGGTTATTTTTTAAATCAAAACACTTTTTAGTAATTAAAAAAAAAGTAAATATGTGCTAGATTATTACCATTTATGCATATAACCAGTCGGGACATAAAAAAATATAATTGTGCTGTATGATAAAATTGTATATTTTTTGCATTAAATAAATAAATAAGTAAATGCACTTTGTAGCTGCAAGACGTGTTGAAATATTTAACGTACATCGCCTTTAAGGTGATTTTCACAAAAATTCCGCTACAAAATAATAATGTTAAAAAATCATTGCAGCACCTTTGTTTATTTGTATGAAGGTTTAATAATAATAAATGGCGGCCTCTTTAGTGTTGTGGTTAAGACACTTGACTCAAGCATGGACGGTTCCGGGTTCGATTCCTGGTGAGAACATAAAATTTCAACGTAATTTTAATCAAGCCTGGGTGTTCTGTGTTGTAATTTACCACTATAATCGGGCCTTCTTGCCTGTTGAAGTGCAAAAAAAAACTTAAATTCACCTTAATCGTGTATGATGTCTATTTGTCAAAAACGTGATACTTGAATATCACCTAAATGGCGATTGACTGATTCTAACCAAAACAAAATACATATAAATTATTATATACAGTTGTGCTCAGTCTATTTTCAAATATTGAATGCTAACCAAAATTTAAAATTTCTTGTGTTATTTTGTCAGAAAATTTTATTTTATTTTGGGATAAAAGCTGAGGCCCTAATTGACAAAAACGTTAAATGCCGTACATCTTATTCTGAACTCTCGTGATGTGACCAAATTACTTTAAGCACATATGAAATGACATGGGAAGCGGCTTTTAAAACTATCTCTCACATTGTGAACTCTTAACTAAAATAAATATTGTGTTTATTGTACGTGAGTTACACAAATATCAACAGTTATAGTCAGGAAATTGTCCATAACAAACGCTAAAAGCGTTCTTAGTGAATTAGTGACACCAAAAATATTAAGTCATATAAACACGTACACAGTTAGCATATTGCCAAACATTATAACTTTACCTTTAAAAAGCTCCATAACACTAATTTATTTTATTTTATTTTTTATTTTTTTTTATTTAGGAAACATACAGTACAGTTACAAAGTTTAATATTTTACACAATTAGACTTAACTTTAATGGACCAGTGAAGTGATACATTTAAATAAAACCTACAATATTTTAAATAATTAGAGAAAATTTCAGTGTAGTAAACATTAAAAGGAATATTTTGATTTAACCAACTGGTCCAAGAACTTGCATAAATATTAAAAAATATTTTCAGGCATTGCCTAGAATTTTCAATATTTTGGAAGAACGTATTAAGCTCTTAAGAACAAAAAATATTTTCAAGAAAGGAGTTAAGGACTAGATTTTCCTTAGTCGGAGGGATTTGAGTAGGAAACTCTTTGATGATTTTCCGAATGCTTAAGTTTACTGTTTACCATATTGATGTGCCATATACATATATAAATGTTTTTTTTTTTTTAATATTTTTTTTTATGTTTCTAATCCTATATTTATGGTGATATACTCATGTGCCTGTGTCATATAATTGCTAGTCTTATCTCAACACTTTTAGGACTTTTAGTCCCATGGAGTTGGGACTTATTGTCTCAAGTATTTTACAATGAACTTAAGTATGTAAAAAAAATAAAAAATAAATGTAAACGAAATGAATCACTAAAATAACCGATGGTGGTTTTAGTTTTGTAACTTCAAGAAAATTAATAAATGGAAGAATGGAAAAAATACAGATGTCGAAACATCGGTAGTTATTTTTTTAATTTTTTTTTTGTAACGCCCAAGGGGCATTTGAAAAAAAAACACATCCTAACCTACTAAATTACAATACAAAATATACAGAAAAACTATGTAAAATGACTTAAGTTAGAAAACATGTAATTAAAAAGTTATTATGTTATTATAAAAATAAATTGTAAATGTTATACAGTGTGTTAAGTGGCCAGTGACAGATCATAAGGTCTTTAAATGTCTAGATCTTAATAATCCCTTCTTTAAAACGTGCTCCGTCTCTGTTATAATATGTTGAATAAAATCTATTTAATGTAATCTATTTAATCTGACTCAGTAGATAAACATTAAAAAAACATATCTGTAATTTTTTGTACATAAATTTATCAAAATTCAATTATATAATTATTTTTTATCTATTGATGGTAATTTGAAACTATTTTCTGTCGCTCGATTTTGTCGCCGTTTTAAAAATCGACCTTCGATTTTAAGAAAACAGTTCAAAATAATATGTATGCATGTATATCATCGTTGCAAATGCCTACTGGGCGTATATATAAATAAATATTGCAATAAATTATTTTTCAAGATAAAAACTTGTATATGATACTGTTCGGACCAATTTTCAACTTAATCTATATCTACCTACCCGCCCATCCCATTTCCTAGCGCACTCCATGTAACAATAATTATACTTGTGAGTGCCGGAATAAACATTATAATTATCAGTACTAATCTAACATCAAACAAGTGAAGTTCTCAACTAATCTTTCCTCAAGCGAGCTGTGGCCTTCCCTTAGACCGCCAGCTCCATACAAGCTGTGCCAGCGACTCACGTCCGCCAGCTTCACCAGCTAGGTTCCAGCACTCATTACGCCTCATCATCAGCAGGTTGCCAGGTTAGTGGAGTTGCGAAACCTCCCTTCCCCAACAATACAGTCCACTTACTAAATTTTCCTCTTCCTAGAACAAAGTATTTTTCCCACCTCATCCACTCCTCAACAGATACAATGTTTTTAAACTTATGGATTTTATCGGTAGGATTGGAATTTGGTATTATGCCAACTGAAATCCTTATGTTCGTACCTATCTGAAATTAAAAAATATACACCGCTAAGCCAAAACTGAACTGTATTGGTACACCAATCGCAGCGTATCATGATCGTTTTTGTTATATGAAGGTAAGATGATCTGTCTTACACTACAGCAATCAGGCCAGGGACTCTAAACTATTTTAGTGTAAAAACACTCTTTTAAATTAATATTTCACGTCAACAATGTCGAGAATCGAACCCGATACCTCTTGCATGGTAGGTAAACGCGCTAACCATCACACCACGAGGCCTACAACTCATAATCACTTAAAAATAATGCCATCCTGTAAAAACGCATGTTTCAAAATTAAACTAAGCCTTTACAGTTATTAGTAAATTGAAAAATATACGTGTTGCCAACAAACATCAAGTCTAATTACTTAATAAAACTACTGAGATTTTAAACAAAATAGTTTTGTTTAAAAACAAACAGAAAAGACAGAACTCCATTTTACTCTGCCATTGCATACAGACTTCGCTTCCTGTACATTCGTACGACATGTCATGCACGCACGGTTTATTACAACTTTTAAAATGTCAATCATAAAGTATTCATTGAATTTGCTAATGTAATGTCTTTCTCGGTCATTCTCATTTTCAACATCCATAAACATTTTTTTATTTTTTGATTTTGTCAACAATGATTGTTTCAGCTTTATCTAATGCTTGAATCTCGACATTTACGCACCCAATCGTACATAGTTTTATTATTTAACTTTTTGTAGATAATGTAAATTGCACGTAAGCGGGCTTTTTGCCAAATGGTAATTTCTTTTAAACAACCAATAAAATCCAACATTTTCATTTGAGTTTTTAATCAAAACAAATAAAGATAACGCAATTACGATGACACGAACCAGAAAAACCCGCAAAATTAGAGAGTCTTCCTTCTATCTGGCTAGTAGCGCTATTAATGTCGATACGTTTTGTTGAATTTGTTAAAAGTAAATCTTATTTTAAGAAATTTTACAGCATAATGACCGGTAAGGTCTACGAGAGGAAGACTTTTTTAGTTCAACAACCTTAGAATATACACAAGCCCGTAGTACACATATGTATCTACATAAATATATAGGTGTGAACTGATTGCAGACCAGCTGACTTTACTCAAGCCCTTACATGGAATCTTAAACGTCTTATAAGTACCTAATACTGACTGCTTATTCGTGACCAATATGATTGCTACAGAATGTATATTTTATTACGGCCAAATTATCCTATTCACGACAGGTACGTCGGCCTGTGAGCCTGTAACCTGTAACTAACTAAAAGTGAACAAAACCCCTGTAGATCAATATCTCAACAAAAACGAAAGATATTGAGGATGGGGATGATGGAAATTCTTTATTAGCTATCTAATATTTATCTTATCAAAGCGGCTTCGTGGTGTAGTGATCAGCTGCTTTTGAATACTATGTGAAAGGTCTCGGGTTCGATTATAGGCATGAAATATTTATTTAAAAAGGTGTTTTTACACTAGACTATTTCAAAGTGCCTCTACAGGCACCTGAAACGTAAAACTGATCATCTTAATTTCATGTAACAAAAATGGTCTAGGTACGCTGCGATTGGTGTATCAATGCTGTGCCATATTCACCATTAATGGCGGAAAGGGAATGATGAATCAAAACAGGCGTTCTTTCGTATTATTTGATACTTCCCGATTGGCTTTTGACTTGAAGGTATTTTTTTTTATCGTAACAGTGTAAAACTACATTTGAAACTAATATTTTAGGTTGACCCTGTCAGAAATCGGATTCGAGACCTAAAACGTGGTAATCAATCACGCCAACCATTACACCACGAGTTCAACTAATTCTTATTTGATTTCGTTTTTCAGCATTTTTACCTAAGATTTCCTATTGAGTCTGAAACACCCATACAGGGGTGATATTCCAAACGCTCTCACCAACGTAGTAAAATCTTTTATCTCGCGTATTTACAAACAAAATACGGTAGATAGAAGTGTTTTCTACGGCCACGAGAGTGGTTCAAAATAGCACCCCAGGGTTGTAGTTCTATTTCAAATGAGTAAAATATCACACCGTTTCCCCGTGGGTGTAGGCAGAGATGATAAATTGCCAATCTTTCGCAAATGTTTGCATACGGTCCTCGTTTTCTCCAAATTAAATCATCTTTTCATGCACATATGACGATTATTCTGACTCTTGATATTTTCATCTTCAGTACGAGTATTTGCTAAATGTGATCATGCAATGTTTTTTTCGATTTTTCTTCGTTTTCTGCATCCGTCAACATCTGTATAGTAAATACTTAAAGCCATTCTTTTGCTGTCCATTCACTCTACGTGTCCAAACCAAAGCAGTTCTCCTTTCTCGATTTTTCCTATAATTCTTCCCCCCCTTACAAAATGCACGAATCTCGACATTTGTGCACCTATCATACAAAGTATTACCACACATTTGCCTCAAAGATTACATTTCCGTTTCACACAGAACTGCGTTCTTCATCCGCCTGGATACGGCCAATGTACTTAGAATTATAATTATTATTTATCTTATTGGTTTTAATGTTGATATACCTCTGTAGTATGCACGTGGCTTAGAAGCGCGTTGTGTTTATATTCATTACCTTCCTTTAGAAAGTCTTTTTATTTTGTTTAGTCTTTTATTACCCCACACAAGGAGGCCATTTGAGCACGAACGCGGACACATTCAACAATTTGTTTTTAAAATGCTTCCCTTAGGTTTTGTTCCATTTGTAGAGCGGTCAGGACTCGGGACTTTATCCTTTGTACACAAGACTCCGTCCGTAAGTGGGACTTCTTTTTATTTCATTAAAATCAAACACTTTATTGCATCCATTTAGAGGATTGACAAAGGACTAACGGGCGACCAAAAAAAAGCATTCAAGTAAAATAATATTGATGAATTAAATAGAGATTTCTATGTAAAACTCAACATGTAATGAATTTGATAAAAATATCAATAAAATTTCTTAATCAAGTTAATTTTTTTAACGACCAAATTTTAGGATAATCAGTATCATTAAACAACTACCCCGATAGTGCATAGAGCTCTGCATTGGTTCACTGAATGCAGAGTATTTTGATCATTTGTCACGTGAAGAAGAAAAATGGTGATCTACATACATTAGGTTTGCTTCAGGTGTCGGTCCAGGGAAATGAAATATGTCAATGGAGTGTCTGATCAGTATTTTATGTCGATCGGAGGGCCGCATTATTAAGGCCATCTTCATCGGTACATACCGAAATTTAATACTTAACTTCTGTACTATCTCTATCTACCTCGGTAAGTTCTACCGACTTGTCTTCTCGAAATCATATTACCGAATTCAACTAATTAATGACCCCTAAAATTTAGTCCGCGTTCCTTACTTAAGATTAAAAATAATTCTCATTTATATTTTAAATAGGCTTCTGTGATAAAAAGTGCCACTTTAAAACGATTATAAACTTCAACAAATTCCAATTTAAGGAAAAAACGCCTGCTTGAACATAATTATTGTGTGATTTTGTACTTTCGAAATCTTAGTCTGTATTTGTCTACTGAGCGATTACAAAGCCGGCTCTTTGAGCGTTTCGATACGTACATTCAGGAAGATAGTTAAACAGATAGAAAAAATATAAAAACCAAAATATTTTTTTATAATGGTGACATTTTTACGCCTATTTGCTCTAATATGTCAATAGGTCAGAATCTAGCTACATTATCTGTGCATCTAGCCCTTCATTTTCAAAACTGACAGTTATGTCAGAATTTAATTCGAATTCAAAGTTTACTCATTTGAAATGAACTTTTAAGAAAAAAACTGACCACCTCAGAACGATTAAAAAATATAAGAAATTGTAATCAAAGCAAAAACTGCACGGCGAAACAATTTTTTTGTCACTTTCAATGAGTATCGTGTACCGTAGGGTACTAGAGCCGTCGGTGCAAACCGATGTCCTTACCTCAAGACTTGAAAGTGGGAGGGGTCTGTAGTGTATCTTCGTAATCACCCGGGATAATTTATCTTTAACTTTAACGTCGTAATGAACCGAACAGAACTTTAAGAATGTTAGGCAAACGCGTCATAACTACAAAACGAGGCGGACTTATCTACACTCGATTCAGAATTTTTACCTGGGAGCAACCATCGACCTGAAAGCACTCCTTCAGAGTTCTTGTTTTGGTTCTATTTTACACACGCTGAACTATATTATTTATCCGCTTGGACACGGATAATTATACTAAGAGTTCTAAGAGAATATTAAATTTTTGGATGGTTACTGGGCTGTCATCGGAAGACTGGTATTTTGCTTTCATGCGACAAATGATCGAGATACACCGTGATTGGTATACCAAATCAGTGCCCTACACTCCATTAGGTACGGGTGGAGGAACGACGGAGACCATTGACTTTTAAATTTTTGATTTAAATATTTTGTTTAACATGTGTTCATATAGAATGCTACAATTTAAATCGTGGGATAATTATCGCGTCGCTCAAATACCGCGTAACTTTTTTTAGACAATTTTTCCAAAAACCCTTAAAATTTTACAATGAAAAATACACAGATTCAAATCATATTATTCAGTCTTGAAACGGTAAAATTTTTGTTCAAATCACGGCATTGGGAAAGTGTAGTTTTCACAGATTAGTTTATTTTATTAAGTAAAATAAAAATTAGATACTGATTGAATTAGATAAAATTATAAGCATTGATTCCATACAACCTATGGACTGCCCGCGCATGCACAGTATGTAATGTCGGCTTTTTTGTTCGCATTTATTACACCCTCCAAAGTTTAGAGACATTATATTTAACCATAAAAAATATGGCTGACAAAATAACCAAACTCTCATCATGAATAAATTTACCGAACCCTTCTTTCAAAATTTTATTGGAAGCCCTTCATTCTAAATTGCGTCAAAGTAATGAATAAATTATTTGAATATGAAACAGCAATTTAAAGGAACCCGGTACCCTCGCATAGAACGCAAGAACCTTAACAAACCTCCTCCGCCCCATCATAAATGCGTTCTACCACTTAGTATCAGATTATAATTCCGGCTTTTTCTTTTCTTTTCATTTAAATACATATTGGATAACTTTGTTCAGTTCGTAATCTTCGAAATATTGTTATTGGAGGCCATTTTGTGAACGGCGTTTCACGACTAAATCTTTTTATTACTTACGCTCAAAGTTTAGTGCAGCCACCTTCCGTACTGACACATTTTAAAGATTTAATAGTATTTTTGTACACAGGGTGAATTTCCTCCCTGGAGAGTTATTTAAAATAATTTAATAAATATTTTTTTTAAATGGAATATGCATTTATTTTTTACCTTAATTTTTATGTACAGGGTTGACATTTTTAAAAGTGGATTTTTTCTGCTTTTAAGAAGCATCTATTTTCTTATTCAGTGTTGGGATCAGATCGAAATTTATTGCAACAAAAAGGGAAAACATTTATTTAAAGATAATATGGAAATTATCCATTTACATGGCTTATGACCTGTCATTGGGTGGTGAATTGAATTTTTAATTTTTTTTTTATTATCATATTTTTTTAAATAATATACATAGGAGGTAAAGTAGAGTATTAAAAAAAGGATTAATTTCATAGCAATGAAATAACAGTTAGAACAGTAAACGAAAAATCCCACAAAAACATGGCCTGTTTGTCGGTATACAAGAAATGTTTATGAATGTTTTGCTATTATAATAAATAGACAGGTATAATATAAGAAAGAGAAAAAGAAACATTAGGAGTTGTTTTTTAGTAAAATATAATTAAATAAAATATATTAGAAAATATTCCTCATTATTAAAGTGCAACCAAATGTATCATAGAAAAAAGGAGTTAATATCTTTAGTTTGAATCCAGGATAGTGCGTATTCTTTAAAATAAGGAAAGTTTTAAAAGCTTGGGATTAACAAAAGATTACCAGTAAAAAAAATTGGGCCAATAAAATATGCATTTCTCTGTGCTAGCCTCGTTTTACAATGCAGTATTTCTAGCACACGATTCCTTCTTAGACTTGATCCATTTGAATAACTTGAAAATAAATTTTGGTTCTTAAATTTATATTTCAAACATCAACAATATATTTGTCTTATTTCCAAAAGTTTGAATGGGCACTTTATACAATATGTAACGTTCACCTTTCTGCCTATATTAAATCATTCACATTTCCTCAACTCTTCTATTTGTTGACTTTCATGAGAGATTCATCCGGCTGAATCATTTTACCTACTAGGCAACCCCTGAAAACAATTTTTAAATGTTTACGCTTCTTATACCAGTTAGTTTAATCAAGAATGTTTTGACTACGTCCAAATATTTGAGTAAGCAGGCTGGATCTCTATGAAGTTATTTAGATCATTGAATGTTACAGTGTGTAAAATAGCCAATGACAGGTAATAAGCCCTGTAAAAGCCTGGACTTCAATATTTCCTTCTAAAAATGTTTTCCCTCTCTGTTGGAACAAATTTAGAATAAAACAAACGTTATTTTTTGAAAGGAGGAAACATTTTAGGGCCCAAATAAATCCCGCATAACTTAACGAGAAAACAATGAGGAACTTCAGCCCTACGGGAAATTGGATGGAAAAAATGTTTTCTTGCGCGGGGTAAAAATTAGAGCATAAAATTGTAAGGCAAAGTTTCTTGAAAATGTACGGAAAAAATAATAAAAAATATATTAAGATAAACGCACTACTTTGAATGACGTCACTGGTTCATGTGAATCAACCTATTATCTGAGAGCTATGGAAGATTTCCGGTCTGCTTTTCGCTTCTGGTCCAATGGGAAGAACTGAATGAGAATAAGCGGAAATTAACTTCTGACGTTTCACGCGGAGTTATTTCAGAAATACAAAACTTAAACAATTGGTAGCGCTGATATTACAATATTTAAATTTTATTTTTAAAAATCAACGTAGGTAGTTTAAAAGTCTGTTAACAAATAAAAAAAATAATTAAAAACCACTGAACTTCCTCATTGTATAGACGTGGATACTAACTTAATAATGTGTGTAGGTTATACCTAAGATCTGTCTTTTTTCTCCCTTATGTTATGATAAACTTGATTGCAGTGGCTTTTTTGCCGTGTAATGTTACGTCCACTTTTTGCCAAAGTCTCAGATTGCATTATTAGGGTCAATCATTGGAAAAATGTCGTATCAATGCAGTTCGAAGCCGAAATTATCGGGAAAATTTAATTTGCATTTAAATGCCTGTGAAAATTCAAGAAATTTAACAAGGTAATACTTGTAACACGTCCATTAAAAATAATGATACATTTAATGGAAAATATTCCTTTTTTTTATCCATTTTTAACTCGTAAATAACCTCTGACCCGTATATCCGCGCCCTACCATGGGACAACATTTCTGTTCAAAATTTGTGAGTTAATCTTCAGGTTCCAGATATGGTAAAAGTCAAATAAAGCAGCGAAAGTTATTTTTGCTATTCGCATAGTAATTATATTTTTTTTTATCAAATGAATATACCAAAAAAAAAATTTTTCTACACAAATATTTTCATAGATCGTTTTAAATCAAACTGTGCGATTATACAAGTAATTAAAATTAAAATTAATCAGAAAACTGATAACTGGTATCGATAAATCTTCGTATATCAAGCCACTCCCTTGTCAGATATGGATTTTAATTATACGCATTTGTCGGACACCTGGGTAAATGTATCAATAGAATTAATTGGATACTTAAGATGCTTATTGATCTCAGCAGAATGCTCGTCCGTGATTTTCCTGTAATTTGAATTATTTAGTACCAAAAACACGTACCTATGACTTTCGCTCGGAGAAATTTATCTTTTTGGGCCCGAGAGTGTTCAATGTCCTGGATTAACATATTAAGTTCTCCAAAACGAAAGCCATTTTCAAGAGAAGTGTACAAGTTTGGATTTTGCGTATGGGAAGATAAAATTATAAATACTACTATTAATGTTAAATTAAATAAATAAATCTAGCGTTTTGTCCAGATGTTTATTGAATTTATGTAATAATTTTTATTTGTAGTTTTATTTACTTTCTCCCACTTTTTATTATGTTGCACCCCAACTCAACAACGGGTTCTTGGCCTCATATAGTTAGGAATACGTTTTTTTTTTTATTTGTGTCTTAAATAAATTAAAATTAAAATCAATAAACTGTTTCATCGCTTATTTTTCTTTTGCAGAAAATTGTTTTCTTTTGACAATTTATTTCCAAATCATTCAAGACAAGATATTTAGGGCAAGAGTCCACGGGATTAAAGATATGTGTTAATTTGTGACGAATAAAGTATAAGACAGTAAACATTATCAAAAAATAAATGTTATAAAATAAAAATACTGTTCACATAACATATTAAAATAAAAATAACAACTTTAAGTATTCAATGTATAGGTACTTGAATTAAACAAATGCCTATTTAAACCATTGACGAATCAAAAGAGTTATCGTTGTTTTAAACTGAATTTATTTTTACATCTTTTAAATTTTTGGAGATTATCTCAAAAAGACAAACCTATATTAGAGATGTAATATATTTCCTCATTAGTTTGATCAACTTTTTGGTGGTATACCTTTGGCTTTTCTTTATTAAAAAAATTATCAAGTCCGTTTTCTTGTTAGAGCATACGTGTCCACAGGCATCTGTGTCGGTTACTAGCTCCAGTGTTTACTTTCAAGACATGTTTGCTTCCAGTTGTTCTGACATAAACTGCCGATGAACGGAGGACGTCGAGAACCTGATGACTTATAAAGTAGGCAAGCGTATTTGAAGTTCTTAGGAGGCATCCGAAGTATATGGCCCAGCCAACCGTAATGCCTCCGTTTGATGACAAACCATCTATTTTCACGAGCTGTTTACCTACTAGTAATTGAAGAATAAACTATTAGTATTTTTGATTGCGTAAATTAACATTTTAATTTATTGCGATTGACATACAAACATTAACAATTTATAATGCAATTTTCAAACTTATTCGAAAAAAATATTAAATTCATAAAGTTGTTTTTAAATATTTATTTCTATTATTGTACATCTTATTTAATAACTATATTAATTTAAAATCCATCCTTAAATTATAAACTAACAAATATTTACTTACTGTTAAAAAATGTTTTTTAATTCTAACTTTAGTAAATTAATAGAAGTTACAAAAGTGAATTATTTGAAAACGCTTCTCAATTAAAAGGCCGTTTCTGAAAACCGATTGGCTTTACCGTTTATTCCAATAATTTTTAAACTTAAATACTAGAATTTTTTACGCTTTTCTTATCAAAACTCAAACTATTTTAAATGTTTTGTCCAATCTTAGAGAAGTATATTTTAAATAGCTTGGTGTAGCACATTCCAAATCTAAAAACATCCGACATTTGTGTCGAAAATAAACAGTCTTGTATAACGCAGCGAATTTTGTCTTAAAAAAGATAAACTATTTCGGTTTTTAAAAAAATTAAACTTTACTGTTAAAAATAATGTACATTTGGTACGTGTTAAATGCTTGTACAATTATTCTTAAATAATATCAGTCCAATAATAACAGTTCAAAAAAAAAGCTACATTGATTTGGATTTTGAACTAAGTAGTAGAACCATCACCGGTAAGTTTAATTATGGTAAACGTACCGAGTTTTTAATGAAATATTTTGTTATAAAGTTTATATTTGAAGCACTTACTTTGTGGTTATTCATTTTAATAAAATAAATAAAACAACTTTGTTTTTATCCACTAATTTTTATTTTTCACCGGCCGGTTTCAAAGCAAACAAGCTTCTTTGTCAAGGTTTACGTAACTAATGAATTGATTCCTTTTTATTTTATTTCTATATTTTTTTAATTTTAATTTATAAACTTTAATATAAGAGTAAAAGAACACTTAAGATGCTTAAATAATAATATTTTTTCTGAATTCGCAAATCATCTGATAATAATCATAACTTCAATAAAGACACTGGATTAAAAGTACTTCATGTTGAAAATAAAATATTAAAATTAAACAACGTAGAAATATTAGAAATAAAAAAAGCGATTCATAATAAGAAAACAATAATTAATAACCAAATAAACAATATTTCTTTTAGTCCTCTCCTGGCTTACTTCGAAAATAATGATATCAGATTACCACCCGTGTAAGAAAAAAAACACTTGATTTATTGGGTCCACGTGTAGTATTTAGTGAACATGATAGAAATAAAATAAAAAGGAATCAATTCATTAGTTACGTAAACCTTGACAAAGAAGCTTGTTTGCTTTGAAACCGGTTGGTGAAAAATAAAAATTAGTGGTTAAAAACAAAGTTGTTTTATTTATTTTATTTAAAATATTTTGTTTTTTATTATTCTGTTTCATACCAGTTTCTGGTGTAAACAGTGAGTTTATATGATTAAAATAGGGTCTTGAATGAGTTCTCGCTGTTTTTTTAAAGATGGTGTTATCTAAGCCTTTTTTCATCGGGCAGTAGCCAGCTTCATCGTACAGCTCATCATTAGGCTTAAAATGATGGTATATGTATGTTAATCCGCTGAAGTTTAAACAATATATTTTTTCATAGCGATAAACATGTTGAATTTCGTGCCAAAAAAAATTGGAAATGTGGAATTTTACTCTATTACTTTATTCAAAACTTTATCCACTGTATTTATCGGACATTGTTCCTTCATATAACTACTTGTGCCAGTCTACAACCCGTAGCCTGACTGAGCAGCATTTCTATTCATATATAGATGCCAAAAAATGGTTCGATTCGCGGATAATCTCAAAAGAAAAATCGTTCATATAAGATGGATTGCGTATGCTGCCAGAAAGATGGAAGAAAGCATTTGCCAGCAATGGACAATACTTTCGATGATATGTTCGTTACCATTTTTTTATAAAATAAAGCATTAATTTTTACGAGAAAACGGCAAGAACTTATTCAAGTTCTTAACATAATATTAAGTACAAATATGTATTGATTGATTTGGTGTTTATTTTGTAGAACTCCATATTTAAACTTATAATATTAGAAATCAAACACTGATTCGAGTCTACTGAACACTTAACTTTATTTTTACAAATATAAAAAATATGAAAACAAAAACTTCGTGACAATTCAGCCTTGTTAGGGCATTTTCAAACGAATGAATGAGTTGACATTAAAGTTAAAGTAAAAATAAAATAAAGTGTTCAGTAGACTTAAATCAATGTTTGATGTCTAATATTATAAGTTTATAAACATTATAATGAATGTATTTAAATATTATTTTAAACTTTTAGTATTCAGGCTCTAAGTAATTTTTATTACTTGAAATAATATTTTTTGGTTTTATGAAAATCCAAAAATACTACCTATGAAAAATAGGCCCCCTACCTAATAGCCCGATATTTTACGTATCTGGGCTTGGAGGAGGATATTTAGCAAAATGTAAACTCTCGTCTTCCACACAGTAGCCAGGCTTTTTATAGACCTGGGCTTAGAGGGCGAGAATTATTTACGGGGACTCGTCACAATAGATTTTCACAAGTCGCAGTGACGTCAGGAGCTTGCATAGCACTGACCCTCACCACTAAGAATAAGAACTACACGTTTACATAAATATTGTTTTTTACTTTATCAAAAATAAAATCTGATGATTAAATTAATCAGAATCACTCTAAAATAAGTTGGGGAATTTATATGTATTTAAAGTTAGTTCCACATTTATCATTTTTCCGAAGTTGGAAGGCCAAGGTACGATCTGAAAATTGTTTGAAAAAAAAACAATAAATTATTAACATATTTACCAAAATCAAAATTACAATCAATCGTTATTTTAAGATTTTTCCTTATATTTATTACAATTTATCATTTACAATACAAAACAATGAAATAAGTTTTATATTTAAGCCGAGTTTCACCAAAAAAGGTTAAATTTAAAAAATGCTGCGTTTTTGTCAAAATGAACAAAATACGTTGCTTTATAAAAAGTAAAACAACTGAGATTGTCAATTTTGAGAAATTTCTCAAGCGAAAAAAAAACTATGAAAAACGAATAAATACCAGTTGATTCTCTAATATAGAGTTCGTACAGATTAAGCCTAACCTAATCTCACCCAACATCTTAAAAATTTACATGACATATTTTTTGAATAATGCCTTGTACGACAACATGTCGACTTGTAGTTAGAGCGAGAATCGAGATTCAGTTCTAGAAAAAGTAACTAACTTAACACAAGTATTTTGGAAAATCATCTTATTATATAAACACATTACAAACAAAATGATAATGTCATAGAAAAAATAAATAAAAGTAAGCAGAGACGACATCCATACACCAAGAATTCATTAAGCGAAAGACCCCCATGATACCTTATAAAATTTGAAGCCGGTTTAATTTGTTCGTGACATTGGCACCCACCCAGATTTCTCACACGTCTTTGGATCAACCAGATTTCCAACTGCAATGATTAATCCGACGACTATAAATGATAAGGCTGCAGATATTATAAACAAGAGCTTTTCTCGTTTCGTCCAGCGATTAAAGCAGCAGTATTGTTCTCTGAGGACACTAAAACAAAACACATAACTATTAATAAATACATACAATTTATTACGATCACACCATTTCACCATAAAGGTACATTGACAATATAACCCAACATCTATCTGTCTTCATCTTGGCATTATTTTTAGCTTCCTCTATGTCTTCTTGTCGTTCACGTCTTTTGATTTCGTATGCTTTTGACATAACCAGACTGGGATATTGGTTAAGATAAAGATTAAGAAAAACTCTGTAAAATTGTATTGCGTTTCCTTGAAGGATATATTATTATAAATATGAAATGTTCCGATGATAGTAAAAGGTAAAAAAAAAAATTAGCATTGAAATTTTAATATTCTATTACCAACTTTGAATTTTTTCGGGGACCGTTTTACAGAAATTGGTGAAAATTTAGAATTGAATTTTTGATCTGAAAATGTTTTCAGCGCCCAAATAGTTTATTTGGTGTCTTATTTCGATCATACATATATAAAAGTCATCAGCATTTCCCCATCTACGCCCAGTGGTGCATATATCACTACTTTGGCGCTCAAAATGCAAAAGATTTCGATAGTTTTTGTTACACAATTATATTAAACAACTCAAAAACATTGTATCTAATTCAAAATTTGGTCATCAATTATGCAATGAGTAGGTATTTGGAAGAAAAACTACGGGTCGCATAATGGCAGATTAATACATATTCAATTCAGATGAACGTTTAAGTAATTGATCTAAACGGGAACATATAATTTGGAGAAAAAAGTATGTTATCTAATCATATGTTGGAATATTATACATTTACATAATGTATTATTTTGAAAAAGTAACTCTTGCAAAATGGGAATCGACTCACGGTAAACTATTTAGACTTCCACCATACATAGAAGATGGCCTACTAGGAACAAATGCGTTGTTGTCAATTCCTATAGTTATTGTCGGATTCTGTGCGGAAGATTTGTCGCTTCTTCTGTAAGGATTCTTGGAATTACTTTTATGGGTACTATTATTTCTATCGAATCTGGGCGTCTCCAAAGATTTGTTCCGATACTCGACAGTTTCATTATTTTCATCTATTACAGACACCGTTGTTTTTTTAGTTGGAGACCTAGTTTTTCCTGCACCAAAAGATTGCGTCATACGGTCTGGCACTACAGGGCTTGGGTTCGGAGGAATATCCACCATACTTAGCTTGGCCACTCTTTTTTCGTTATTGACTGAATATTCCGTCGTCGGTATGTCGTCCAGTTTGTCTAACTTAGGACGTAAATGAATACCTTTAGACATTTTGCTATTTTTAATTAACTTATTCAATATTCACTCAATTTTCTTTCACTAACTTCACTGCCTGTAATTCGAAAGAATTACTTTTATTTTGAATAAGAATGTTTTCATTTTCGTTGAAATTATATTTCATCACAGATTATTAAACAGTTATAAGCAATCACTTTAACTCATTTAGGCACTATTTTTTTCAGTTAAATTATTATTTTTTGGCTAAACGTACTGATTCTGCCAAGTTAATCGTAGGAATGGCAATTTTGGCGGTATTGTGATAAGTGATAACGGAGGTACAAATATCAAATACAGTGTACGCTTACCTTTCGTCACATAGTAAACACGATGATAAAAACGCACTATCAGCGCCGATTCTTCTGATAAATACAAAGCTTATATTGTGATAACGCGGGGAATGTTTTTGGATAGTTTGTTCGTGTAGGCAAAAAGCAAATGTTTATTTTTACCATTATTCATAAGAAAACATTACTCACTTAAATAATTACAGATGCATTCAAGATGCTACATGTCTTGTCTGGTCACGTTTAAATGTTTAAATTATAAAAATCAATTAATGTTAATGGCGGCCTCTGTGGTGTAGCGGTCAAGACGCTTGACTCACAGACGGAATGTTCCGGGTTCGATTCCCGGTGAGAACACAAAAATTAAATGTGATTTTTCTCAAGCCTGGGTGTTCTGTGATGTAATTCACCACTGCAATTGGGCCTCCTGGCCTGTTGTGGTGCAAAAAATAAAATAATAGAATTATATATACAAATGTTTAAAAAAAAGTAATTTAAATTATTTATTGACAATTCTTAATGGAATTCCATTATACTGATGTAATAACTTTTATTTACATATAAGTTATTAATCAAAAAATACTTGGTACACTTCTACTTATTTGTTTGACCAATGTGCACTTTCACCCTCTAATGGGCATCTTCTTCTTCGTTTTTGGAGTATATATTGTTGTGCTATATTTAGTTACAAAGGTGCTAAACTTGCCTCGTTTCTTTGTTGTTCTCAATATGTGTTATCTTCTAAATGTTTATATTATTTATGCCCCGAATTGAGTTTTGTAACTCCTGGGAATGTAATTCAACGTATTATACTGGTAAAATACTCTGTGTTATATGACTTACAAATAAAAAAACTCATATTTTAATATAAGTTATTGCATCATTATTTAAAAAATAAAAAAAATATTATGAAAAAATATATAAATTAAAAAAACAATGTTTAAATTATTTATAAATTAAAAACATATAATTATTTTATTAATTATAGCACTACAGTCTTAAAAATAAAAATAGATAATATTACAGCATTAAGTTTGTGGTCTAACATTTTACTACGTGTCATTGAATATTTGTATTTGACCACTTATCGACTTTTCAAGGTCTACTGGTTTCAAGACGTACTTGTCTCTTCGTCAGAACACCACTTAAACTAACATGCAAAACCCACGATACACCTTTACATGTTTGAAACCGGTAGACATAGAATAGCCGGTAAGTGGTTATGAACAAACATTTATAACATTTAGAAAATAATTGAGATTGAGATTGAATGTGCTTTGTATTTTTCTCGTTTAATATTTATTTCTTTTAATATTTTGAATATGTCCAAATGTTTGTAGACGAGGCTAAATTTCACTCCCTTGGGAATTATCAAGATTAAAATATATTGCAACAGAGATGAAAAACATTTTTGAGAAGGGAATACGGATGTCTGTCACTTACAGGGTATATGACCCAGCATTGGCTTGATTAAGTAGTTTCAGCTCTTTTATTTATTTATTTTATTTTTTTATTATTTTACATATTTATTACAGCAATATACAAATAATTATTTATACAACAAATTAATTCAGTAGTAACAGTAAGTATACATATTTTTCATTTTTGCTGTTGGTTCATCTAAACTGCCTAACTAGGGATAGGGATAGCTTCCCCGTTCTAAGGCAGTAAATTATGTATTTTACAATGATATTTAAAAGTATTTACAGTTTTATCATAATGTGTGCTTTTTCAGTCTTAAAGGTAAACAATGAATATCCAGAGAAAACATAAATAATACCAAAATCTCTATATCCTAAGTCCCAAGTCATTACTATTAAAACAAGCAACCAGCTAACGTCCTTCTACATCGGACAACAAATTCTCTGACTCCCTCCGACCAATATGGATTAAGAATGCAGTCAACACCTTCCTCAGCCTTTTACTTCACAACAATCAATAAATGGAAGAAATGAGGAATGTAGATGTTCAAACAAAGAAAAATTAGTTTTAATTGGAGATATGAACATAGACACTAAAGACAACAATAATATTTTATCACTTAGATATAAAGACATCTTGAGTAGTTATGGAATGGATGAATGCATACGCGACTACACTAGAGAAGAGATGAGCGGAGACAACACCTCGCAAACTTGTATCGATCACATTTTCACTCGCACCTACTTATACCCGATCCATTCCGCGGTCATTCAATACAAAATCTCCGACCATTACATCACGGTGCTCAGCGCGCCTCTAATACCTATGCCGAAACCTAGAACAACAAATAAAGTCAAGTCATTGGACAATAAAAAAATAGAACACATGCTGACGAATATAAAATGGGATCAAATTTCCGCTAAATATGACTGTCCATCGCTACTGCTCGATCAAATTGTCAGTACTTTTCAAACAATATACGAACGATGTACATATGAAAAACAGGAACTGTCGAGTAAACAAAGTAACGAAGCTTGGATAACCCGAGACTTAAAGCATATGATGCGTGAGAGGGATATTGCGTTTAGAAAATGGAGAAGCAGTCCAACAAATAGTACATATAGAAAACACTACGTGAAGTTACGTAATAACACGACTCTGAAAATAAAAAAAACTAAAATAAAACATTTTCAAACCGAATTCGAAAAAAACCGAGGAAATATGATGAAAACCTGGAAAACCGTAAATCGCTTATTAGGAAAAAATGTAAACTCCCTTGATGACGTTGTCATGAAGCACATGGGCTCAAATACAGAAATAAATGATATAGTAAATAATTTCGCCTCGAGTTTTGTAAATGAAGTAGAAAAAATAAAACATAACTGCAAAATTAAAACTCTATTGGATAACGTACATGTAAAAAAACAAATGCAATCATTGCGTATCCCATATGCGAGGCCCATTCAAATACAAAAAATTATAACCGAACTAAACTCACTAAAATCGCCAGGTATAGACTCAATAAGAATTCGGGATTTAAAATATGTAAAGGAAAATATCAGCCACTTGCTTTGTAAAATAATAAATCTGTGTCTAGAAAAGGGGATTTATCCTGATTGTCTAAAAATATCTATAATAAGGCCTATTTACAAAGGAAACTCTCACTTGGAATACTGTAACTATAGACCTATCTCTATATTGACTTGTATAAATAAAATATTTGAAACATTCTTGGTTCAGAACATAACAAAATATCTTGATAAGAATTCAATAATAAATTGTAAACAGTATGGGTTTCAAAAAAGAAAAAACACAACACAGTTATTGTCAGACTTTGCAAACAATATAAACCAAGCCTTAAATAACAAAAAACACGTGATTGTTATATTCGTCGATTATGCTAAAGCCTTCGACACCTTAGATCACTCTCGCCTTGTAGAATGTTTGGACGATGCTGGGATCAGAGGAAAGTATAAAGAACTACTCGCTAACTATCTCAAAAATCGAAATATAATTGTGAAAATACAAGACATATTCAGCAAAAAAGTACAAGTAAAAACGGGAGTAGCCCAGGGGTCAGTAATTGGTCCCCTAGAATACCTGATATACTGTAACTCTATGGCAAATGTCATACAACAATCACTGTGCTATCAGTTTGCAGATGATACGGCAATTGTTGCTATTGGAGACTCACAAATAGACGCGCAGCAAAAACTGCAATCGGACTTTAATCAAGTTTTAAGATGGTCACATGATTATAGCCTAACAATAAATATAAAAAAAACGAAAGCGTTACACATTACGTCCCCATATAATAGACCAAAAGAAGATTTGTTAATATATGCACACACTCACGAATGCTTGCATATCAATCTGCAAGACTGCAAATGCACAAAAATAGATCACGTATCAAATTATAAGTATTTAGGTATTATTATAGATTCCACTTTTAATTGGGAAGAACAGATAAAAACAGTTTGCAATAAGCTAAGAGTTTGCTTACTTAACATGTACCATTTAAAACCATACATACCATACCCAGTGCTGAGACTAGTTTACTTGGGGCTAGTTGACCCAATTATTCAATATGGATTAAGAATATGGGGATTAAGTTTTAAATCTTATACGGATAGAGTCTTGAGCTTACAGGTACAAATTTTAAAAATTATCGTACCTGTAAAAATAAAGAATGAGGCGAAAGACAACAATAAAATATTATTTGATTTTGTTAACGTTTTGCCAATTAACAAACAGTGTCAATATAAGATAATGACAGATCACTTCCTCGATTGCAATTTCAAATCCAAAATAAACCACCAGATCATGACCCGACAAGTATCGGCACAGCAGCTGATGGTACCACGACAAAAAAACTACTATGGTGACAGAACAATGGGTAGTGTAGTACCAAAACTGTACAATTTAATACCAGCCAAAAATCGTGAAGAAAAAAACCTAATTTCGTTTAAAAAAATAGTCAAAAAATTATTAAACAGCAAGTGAAACTTAAGTGTATAAATATATCTTATTCTTTAATTATTATTAAACTATGTACTTACTTATAAATTTTAAAAAAAATGTAATGTAACCCGCAGACAAGCTTCGGCTTTGCGGGAACAAAAATACAATTTTGTATGTTATTTACTTGTTAAAATGAATAAAACTTAATAAAAAAAATAAAAAAAATAAAAAAAAAATAGGCAGAACAATGAATGTTACAGTGCATGAAATGGTCACTTGAATGCACTTAATTTCAATCTTGACAACTCACTAGAATATGGGTTATAGCCTTACCTAAAAAAAAATCGACGTACCAAATCGGCTGTGGTCCCGTGACTAGTGTCTCGGACTCACGGCTCAAAGGTCAGTGGTTTGATCCCGCTCTACCCCAACTTGATTTCCATTTTCTAATAGTGAGTTATTTACAACTCGTTGAACATGGCCCTCAAAATTAAATATTTGGGTAAATCATAAGAATGCAAATATTTTTTATTAAAATATTTTTTTTTGTTTATTTGGCTAACTAGTATAATAAGTATACAAAGCATTTTCAGGCGTTGCCGAGTAGGTGAAATAATTCACCCAGATAAATCTCACCTACATCAATAAAGGTTTTAGCTCTTTTCGTTCACTAAAGTCAACAGATGGAAGCGTTTATGAAATGTAAATGTTCAAACACAGGTAGAGTGGTGAATGTAACACAGCGTGAGAAGTGGCCACTTAAACCAGACAAAACAAGTCATCGACTATGTAAAAGCCTGGATTTTTATATTCCCCTTTCAATATTGTTTTTTCTGCCTGTGGCAAAATATTTCTAGTAAGTAATTTGAGTACGGAACGGAACATGCCCCCTTCGGCATGACACTATCTGTCTTTGCTTATCTTACTCGTCTCTATAATTAGATATTGATTCATAAATATCTTAAAAGTGTGTAAATTAAAAATATTATTAATCTGCAATCGATAAATAAAGATCCGTCTTGTTTATTTTATTAAAATTTAGTTAGTGGGATTGACCATTGAACGTAGTTATGCAGAAAAACGCCAGTCCACAATTTTGGAAAAATGAGATATTGATGTTTAAGGTGCAGGAAGGTCAATTCAGCCATTTTTTTATAACAAGTTACATTCAGCTTTAATGGTAATATTTACATGGGTTAAAATTTTATTGACAACATTTTTTAAATGGCCGAACTCTCGAGACAAATACTCTCGGGAGTTTATCGAAATTGACAAATATTTCATCGTTCAAACATTTGAACGAATTCAAAATTAGATTTATTGATCTATTGAAAATGGACGTGTCAAAAGAAGGAAAAATCGGCGTGCGTGCATGAGAAGATGTATGAATGTAGAGGAAGCGAGGTCTGTAGGCAAAGATAGAGTGATATGGCGTTCTATCCTCTCTGCCTACCCCTACGGGGAAACGGAGTGATGGTTTGTTCGAAATGATAGTTGAGATTTGGTTTCTTGAAACTCACTCTATACTATAGTAAGAAATAGGAGTAATATGCCAAACAAGAGTGAGTACCAAATTAAATAATACAAAAATACATAATGAAAAAACATAAAAATATCTAATAAAAATGTCAATTTTTGCTGATTGCTATTCTCGAACTTTAAAAAAATTGAAAACCTCGTCCCTATCGTTGTGCAGCAACTAATTTTTCTTAAATACATTGGCATTTGTGGAGCTTTTATACAAGAAAACTGCATTAATCGCCTTCCGAAAATGGTGTTGATTACAAAAACGGCATTTCTTAATTTGCAAAAAACACCTACAGCACCAGAAAAATCTTACAGTACTTTAAAGATCATTAAAACTGGTCAAATATGTAATTAGATTTATGTTTGTTTTATTAAAAAAATAAGATGTTTTCATTGTTTATCATTTGTTAAAGTCAAAAACATTCCAACTGTTGTCTAGATTTGATTATTAACTAATTTCACAAAAGTGCTATTATCTCAGTTTCACTTTTCTATGGCTGGTTGCTTTCTGCATAACTACGTTCAATTGACACTACCTTAATACAATAGGGAAATACCACATACTACGAATACCTTTAAAAATATATGGAATGGAATGAGAATAATTAATTGTATTTTCAAAATCAATATGGATATTGTGGAGAAATTTTTTCATAAATCATATAAATGTAAATAAGAAATTACATAAAAATACGTTGCAAGAAAAATGTGATGTGTTTGGGCTTGGTTGTTGTGACGTCAAGTTTCGTGATAATGTTCTTAACAAATTCCAATGGCCAGGAACAAATAAACATGAATCGTGACGTTTTAGTGGCGTGGCTAATGGCATTACCGTTTTTGCAGGAATTCAAAATTTTAGTTTTGAAAATATTTTTATGCTAGGTACTAATAATTAGCAGAAATATTTTTTTTTAACTGGACAGTATTTTATAGATCTTTATTACTTTAAAAATGTAAAAAAACAACGTAATATTTCCCTATTCTGTTTAATTTATTAGTCATTTTAAAAATATATTCCTCCGTAATAATACACTAGAGTTGAATAGAAGCGAAGGTTTTTACGGTCACTGTTATCAATATGTTTCTTTTTTGAGTTATACCTTGTGTGTTGGATTTGTTCCGACGTTTCGGCTACCATTGCGGGAGCCATCTTTAGAAAACGGAAAATCCCCTGGAAACGGAAGCTGTTTATAAACTAAGTTGCCAAGGATGTGATAAAGTGTACATAGGACAAACAGGGCGCACAGCAAAGAAAAGGATTGACGAACACAAAAGAGCGTGTAAACTTGGGCATCCTGACAAATCTGCAATAGCGGAACACTTTATAGACACCGGACATTTTTTCGCCTTAGAACCTTAAATTTTGCATTAGTAATTACAGTGCACGAATAATAAACGAGGCAATTGAAATACACAGACACCCAAATAACATAAACAAAGACGACGGGCTTAAATTACACTCAACATGGTTCCTAGCACTACATACTACAAAAATGAATAGAAATGCGCCTACTGCCGACTGTGACACGGCACAAATCACTAGTACTTAAACACACGCTTTTCTCTACTAAACACTCAGTTTACCCTGAAGATGGCTCCTGCAATGGTAGCCGAAACGTCGGATCAAATCCGTACACACTGAATCACCCAAAAAAGAAACATATTGATTCACTAAATTTTCAGGCGTTGCCTAGTTTGTAGTTGAAATAATTCAATTAGATGAATCTCACCCGCATAAATAAAGGTTCAAGCTCTTTTACTTCACAAACATCAACAGATGAAAGAATTGAAGAAATATAGATGTTCAAATATGGGCAAAATGGTGAACGCTACAGTGTGTAAAGTGGCTACTTAAACCAGCCAATGACAGGTCATAAGCCCTGTAGATGCCCAGACTTCTATATTATCTTCTCTAAAATGTTCTTCATCTCTGTTGTAATATGTTAACACTACAGTGGAGTTTGTGAAAAAGCAGTTTTAGGTATCCATTTAACGTGTTTCGAAAACTACAAAATATGTTACTTTTGATTTTATAGCTTAATCAAATTTATTCGTGCCTATACAATGCAATACAATATGCGTGATTTTTGTTTTAAAATGTACAATAGATATTTATTTATTCATTCATTCAAAATACACTAGTTTACATATAAATGAAGAGAAATTTGTGATCTTAGATATAAGGCAATTAAATATTTTTAGAATAATAATGTTTGTGAAAGCAAATTATTCTACCAAATCCCAAAAGGAACACTCCCACACTACCAGAAGTCAAACTAGAGGATGGGTCATGGAGTCTATCACAAACTCTGAATTCGGGCAAAGAAGTTTCTGGGGCCCAAAATATTTAATGTGTTACCCGAACTTTGTAAAACCATGACCCGGATTCAATTTTTAAAAATTGGTTACTGGGTTTAGGTCGAGAAAAACGGGACAATTTTTCTCCAAATACCTTCTTAAATAATAAATGGTATAAATTAATATTGTATAACTGTACAGTAAATTAACTAGTAGGCAGTATTTATTTATTCATTCAAAATAACACCAGTTTCAATAAAAAATAACTGATTAAGGCTTTTTAGGCTATGCCCGTATCAAGCCATAATAATTAACAATAAAAATACATAGTAAAATTAATTAGATTAAATTATAATGACATGTGATGCAATAGAATAACAATCTAGAATAAAAGGTATAAGTAAAAAATAATTAAATTCTAAAGAATAATTCCAATAATTTCAAAATAATAGATAATCAGAAATAATTTTAAAAATATAAATTATACAAATTAAGAATCACACATAATCAAATATACAAAATAATGGTATCATTAAAATCAACAAAATAATAGTAAAATATTTATCTCTCCGATGGCGCTACAGCCCATATCGAGCTTTGGCCTCCTGCAACCGCCGTCTTCCAATTTGCCACCTGGAGAAACTGCGATGCATCCTTTCTCACTTCATCCTCCCATCTCTGCTGCATCTTTCCACTAATCTCTTTCCTCCCGGGTGTCGCTCATTATTGTTTAGGACACGTGAGCCAGGCATTCGCTGTACATGTCCGGCCCATCGTAATCTAAGCATCTTCATATGTGCCATAGTAAAATATAGTAGTATTAAAAAAAACTAAATAAGAGTTTCATTGAAATCAACAGAAAAATAATGTATGTATAAAAACACAATTGAGATATGTTTTCTGGAAACTCATTCAATACTTAATGTAAGAAATATAAAAATAGGAGTCATAAATAATATGCCAAATAATAGTACGTACTAAATAAAGTAATACAAAAATACGTAACGAAAAAACATAAAAATATCAAGATATATAAAAAGCAAATAAAAGTAAAAGTATGGAAGGAGAGCAGATTTGTAAATTTTTGCTAATTGCTAATCTCGAACTTTAAAAAAATTGACAACCTCGTCCCTATCGATGTGCAGCAACCAATTGCAAACATTTTTTAAAAATACATTGGCACTTGCGGAGTTCTTTATGGCTACCGGAAGTTGATCAAAAAATTTCGGATCCAAGAAGGTAAAGTTTCTTTGAGCTAGCTTCAAGTGAGTGGCCGGGTTATTTATGACTATTAAGCCCTCAAAAGGTTTCTTATTAGTTATTAGTAATTATGATTTTTGATTAACCCTTCGCTATCCCTAAGTTATATCACGTCCTCGTAATGGGTGATTCATTAGACCCAATTACATGTATATAATTGACTGTTTCACAGCGGATTAATTTAAATATGGGATGAACTGCTCCTTAAGCCTTTGATGTTAAATAAATCAAGATAAGACGAAATTGGATTCGACTAAGGATAATTATTAATAATCCGTTACACACAGATAAAATACATTTTCCCTTGCATTTTAATTCGTATTTACGATTGATTGGATGTTTGAATGAGTAGGTCTGAGTATTTTATACTATTTTAAGTATAATTTGGTTTTTGTTTGCATTTTTCAATTTATAAATATTGTCAGTGAATCATAGTCTTGAATAGATGATATCTTGTATCTTGTCGTTTCCTGTAGTATCGTATCGCATCGCGTCATATCGTATCGTATCGCGTCGTACCGTATCGTATCATTTAAAGTGTATTTTAATATAACCGCATGAATATTAAAACAAAACACAAATCATAAAGTAATAAAAATGTACAATATTTTCTTCATCATCATCATCATCATCGTTCCCTTTCCACACCTAATAGTGCATAGGGCACTGTATTGATACACCAATTGCAGCTTATATTAATCATGTTTTTTACATGAAGGTAAGATGATCAGTCTTACGCTTCAGGTACCAGTCCAGGGACTATGAAATATTCTAGTGTGAAAACACCCTTTTAAATTAATATTTGACATCAATCATGTCGGGAATCGAACCCGAGGCCTCTTGCATGGCAGGCTAACACGCTGACCATTACACCACGAGGCCGACAAATATTATTATTTATTATTATTTTCTTACTATGCGTGAAATTTATATACCTGGGCCCCGATTACAATGGGAAGTTAACATTTATCATCAATTTTATCTAGAAAGTTAAATTAAGTTTACTGTATGAAAACCAGAATATGAATACATATTTTTCTTTTAAACATGTTCAATTATAGGTTTGCGATGAAGATACTACAAATGTTCATGGAAATATACTCATTTTCGTATTTCATATCGATTTTTTTTTATCTCTTAAAAGACTGTGGTAAATAAAGCCTTTGCGCGTGGTGATGTTACATCGTGTTACCACTAGTAAAAGATGGGGTATTCTAAAGTTCAGACATTTGAAAAAAAAATATGGAAACATTCTGTTTTATAATACCTTTTCCATAATTTATGCAAATATAATACGCCTCTCATATTACGCGCGTGCGTCCCCGATCACTGTTATCAACCGATTGAAGACTGAATCAGTTTTACAATACACCCGCCGCAGCATAGCATCTTTGTCTTCCGTGTCATGAGTTATATCTTTATGCTCTCTCTTATAAATATGTGTTGCTGAATTAGCGGACATTCTTCGTGTAACAAGGATAATTATTTTTTGTATTAACAGTATGGTTATACACATTTTACTTTCCAAATCCGGTGCGAAAATGTCCATTTATTTTAATTTTATTTTATTTTTTTATTTTATTTTTGCACCACAACAGGCTAGGAGGCCCAATTACAGCGGTGAATTACATCACAGAACACCCAGGCTTGAGAAAAATCACATTTAATTTTTGTGTTCTCACCGGGAATCGAACCCGGAACCTTCCGTCTGTGAGTCAAGCGTCTTGACCACTACACCACGGAGGCCGCCACATTTAAAGCTTTAAAAATACGAATTAATCATTTGAAAAATTAAGAGAGAGAAATAATAGTCGAACACCTTTTTTGTCTTCGCTTTAGACTAGAAAAGCGAGCAGGAAGCTTGTTGCTTGCTTGGTACAAAAATTCAGCTATTCTTCTTCCATACAAGTTCTGTGCTCTGGACTTCACAAGTTTTATGGCTGAAATTGACCTAGTTCCATGTTGGTTATAGAGCAGTGTTTTTTCCTCATAAAAGCGCTCTTTTTCAAAGTGGTATGGTAAATATATCGGAAATACCCCACTATGCAATGCTTAAATAGGATTATCTCATCATCATTGTGAATTTTCTCAATTTTGTTATTCATTTAAGATACATTTATTTACACATAATCACCTTACTATTGATTGAGATTACAATCATGATTTATTAACATAACATAACAATGGCTTTCATCCACTACATTTTTGTGGTAGTAGATTTCTCCGGAATATGTGTAGTCTGCCTAACTAGGCACAACCTGTTTTAAGCCAGACATTTTTATTTGCACTACAAAATAATAACAAAACATGACTACCTGATAATGAATTTATTATTCGATTTCAATAATCAATATTATTATTTGTGAATCGGTTTTAGTAATTCTTCTGACTTTTTTTACCCAAACCAGGTAAATATTATTTTGAAAGTTTTTTAAATTGAATCAGGTCATGGTTTTACAATATTCTGGCAATATGATGAATATTTTGAGTCACAATAACCTGATTCTTTTTGCCCAAGTTCAGAGTTTGTTTGTAAAAGACCCCATAACTCAACCCCATTCTTTAATTTCACTTCTGGTATTGTGAAAGTGCCCCTTTTGGGATTTAGCAGAATAACCTACTTTTACATACATTGTAATTCTATAAATACACAACTGCCTTATACCTAAAATCTCGAATTCTTTCAATAATGCGACGCGGGGCTATATTTTTGAGCAGACTCAAGTGGTTTTAGGACTGATTTTTTTCGTGGCTCCCCATCCTTTTATGACATAAGAGAAATTGAATTCAATTCCAGCTATTTTCAACTTTTACTAATTTAAGAAGTGAAAGTTGGAATATGTAGTAATTTCCTGCGCTTATAAGCATACAATACATTTATTTTTATTTCCTATTGTGTCGGTTTTTTTGTGGCACCATTTTGCAGACTGGCATTAAGTTTGTGGACGCCGCTATGCGTCGTCATAAAGAAAAAAACGAACGATTTTGTGGATAGCACGTCTCTTTATATTTTAAACCAAAATCATTACTGCACCGCATTGGTCAGGTCAACTTGCCATATACAGGCAGCCGTCACTCACTCGGCGCGGCGTCTCCATATAAAGCCAGCAGTATAGTTCGGCATTCTGTCGTCTATCTCCAAAATACAGTCGATTCTTGATCTACCAGAATAAGTAGATGGAAAATACTCACCATAATATTATTTATTCAACGAAACATCTGTAAAGTACTATTTTTGCTTCCAATTACCCAGTCATTATCGGGAAACTACACAGCTTTTGAAATTTATTACTAACATTTTTGTGGAGTACCGGTATTATTCGAATTAATTCTATTTCGTGAACCAACTAAATCATTAAAAATCTGAAAATCCAGCAATATCTATTTATTCATTGTCCTTTCCCTTTTCACGCCTAATGGTGCATAGGGCACTTTTACATTAAGGTAAAATGTCAATCTTGTAGGGAGAATAAATGTAAAAATACAATTTTAAAATAATATTACTTCTTAACCATGTCGGGAATCGAATCTGAGACCTCTTTTATGGTTGGCAACCACACTGACCATTAGACCATAAGGCGGACATTTACGCAAGTACATAATAATAATCTGTTTCACGTAAGTAGTAATAATAATGTCTTAATTTCTTGTAATCTTATTTTAATTGTGGATAACGTTTATTGAAACTTATGTTTTAAACTTGGACTGGCATTTTTTAAATTTTTTTAATGAAATCTAAACGACAATAGCAGTGAACTGAATTGATAAAAATACAATTTAGATATTTTACAGTCTTATCAGATAAATCTTTTGACTGAGTACGATGTTTATTATCCTCTCATGAATCTTCTCGTATCCAGCTTCTAGCCAATCCCTTTAAAGGCCACAGGAGTAGACTTGAGTACTCAGAATCTAAAACCTGCGTTAACTTTTAAAAAATATCAAAATAGATATTACATTAACAATGCACTAAAACATTTATTTTACCTTAGGTATAAAATAAAAACCATCTAGCAAGTTGTTTTAGAGCGTTATTTTAACTTTAGAGATTCAAAAAGCATTCAAAACGTTTCTAGTAATTATTTTGAAATCATTGCAGACATACCTTGTGGAACCCAAAAACATTCCACATAGATTAATTTAAGAAAAATGTGTCCTTCTTCAATCCAGTGTCAAGAATGTGCAGATTATACAACACCATTGAAAACGTAGAGATCGACATTTTTGACGCTGAATTATTTAGGTTTAAGAAGTGTATACAAAATGCGTTTTTATATTGATATATTAATTTTGTACATTTAATTTTGATGGATTACATTGCTGGTTTTGTTTCGATGCATATTTTGTTTATTGTTTTTATTAGTTTAATATTAATGTTTGATTTTTTTTATATAATTTAATTTTGATAATTTTTATTGTTAATTTTATTTCAATACGTTTTTTATTCAGGTTTATTTTATTATTAATTCGTACAATTTTTGCAATTTTATTTCAGGTTTTACAATAATTGAAATTCAATTTAATAATTTATTTTGCTCATTTTGTATAGATGTGTATTTAGTGTCTTTTTTTTTTATTGTTTCAATATTTATCTGTTTTATGCATTTTCATTGTTTGTAAACCAAATAAATAAATAATATATTTAAAAAATCCAGGAAATAGATCAAAATTCTTCAGGAATTTGAATTAATTGACAGATTTTAACTTTTACAAGTTGTGTTTGCAGTGAAGGCACGCCCTCCATATATCTGATAGCCGTTTTAAATATCGAAGGTCTTCCTATCGGTTTAATTTGTACTAAAAAACGTTTGTTTTTGTCATTTTACTATTTTTATTAAAGAAAAGTCTTTAAATTTGTTGCCATGGCCTCCGTGAACACCTAATAATCAAAGTCAAAATATTTACTTTTCGCGACGAATAATCCTGCTGCGCAATCACATATTTGAATTTCACCGGTGTAAATATGGAAAATATTCCAAAAGTGCTACAGTAGAGTCTCGATTATCCGACCATAACCGGCCGTGGCAAGGTTGGATGAGCGAAAAGGTCAAATAACACGAAAATTGATAATAATGACGTTGAAAATGTTTTACATAATTTGATTTGGACATGGAAAACTTTTCAAATATGTACATGTAACATAATTGAATGAACGAACTAAAATATCATCATTTTCCGTTTGCTATGTTCACTATTTCTTCATCTGTCACTTTGTATTGTTCATCTTGGGCAATCCACTCATTTACGTCCTCTTCTGTTGCGTCTTCGCAACCCGGCACTTGTTGTAACAATGAAAGTAGGCTGGTGTTGTCCGGTTCGGTCTCCTTCTGTGCATTTTCACCACCCGGAGATTCTTCATTTTTTCGGAGCAAAACTTTCCAAGATTTAGAAATGGTGTTCGCTCTAACACTCTCCCATGATTGGGCCACGTGGTAAGCCACGTCTTTCAAATTAAGATGACGCAATTGGTTCACCATGTCTTCTCCCTGGTCCATAGAGTCAATTAAAGAAGAAAGCCGGTTTCTTCGGTAAAGGAAAGGGGCATTGCCCCGGTAGGTCGGGTAACTCGGATAACTCGGAAAGTCGCATAACCGAAGGTCGGATAACCGAGACTCTACTGTATAAATATTTATTTATTTATTATAATGCTATTTATTGCATTAAGCCGGTGGTTGGTAAGCCAAATGTCGAGGAAAGCAGTCGCCATAGTAATTGTAATTTAATTTTCATTTTTTGTATTATTTTTTAAAGTAAACGCCGATTTATCGCCAGTGAACTGTATTTATTTAGGAGGAAAGCTAAAAACAAACCGACACGAGCGTTGACTTAGAGATTACACATGCGTCAACTTATGACTGCGATAATGCATGTTCATTATTGTTCATTGTGATCGCTCAAATGCTTAGCATGTTTTTAAGCACGTCGATAGTTATTTGTGATTGAGCTACTGAGTTTAAAATTCTGCGATTACAATAACAACGACAAATTGAATATTTGTTGCCCTGAATATCTTTAAATACCTTCGTGAACTTTAAATTTTAATCACTTAATTATTACGGATTTATTAAATTATAAGCCATGCATGCACATAAGTTCCTAAACTGTTAATCTTTATTGTGTTGAAAACTGATAAAAAAATCCATTTATAATCCAATCAGACTGTCATAAACCTTTTGTTTAGTCTTTGCAGGTGCAGAAAAATATAATAAAATTGACGTATGTATTTATTGTCGGCCTCGTGGTGTAGTGGTCAGCGCGTTTGCCTGCCGTGCAAGAGGTTTCGGGTTCGACTCCCGTCATGATTGACATGAAATATTTATTTGAAAAGGTGCTGTTACACTTCAATATTTCATAGTCCCTGCTCTGATACCTGAAGCATAAGTCTGATCATCTTACCTTCATCTAACAAATTATGTACTACGTAGGTACAACTTTATGATGTTTTTATGATATGTAATAGGGAAATATCACTTTTTTTTACATTTTTTAAGAAATAAAGGTCCATGAAATAATGTCTTAGTTACTTATTAGTAGCATAAAAAATATTTTTAAATTTTAATTTTGGATTCTCGCAAAAACGGCCATTCCATTGGACACGCCCTTAATACGTCACGATTCATGTTTATTTGTTCCTGGCCATTTAAATTCGTTTAAAAAATTAAGTCACGAATCTTGACGTCACAACTAACAGGGCTAAACATGTCGCATTTTTCAAGTGACGTATTTGAAAAAGAAACATCTTTCTCAAATTTATGTATGAATACATTTCTCCACAATATCCATATTGATTTTTAAAATACAAAGCATTATTCTAAATTCATTTCATATATTTTTATCGGTATTTGTAGTATGTGATATTTCCCTATTAGGGGCGCTGCCTGTGATACGTAATATTTTTCACAAAAAAATAACTGTCTCTCTTTCCTAGATTTTTTTCCATGTATTGAACAACTTTGCTAAGACAGTCACTAATTTATTTTTACAATCACCGGGCACTAAAAGGACTTTTAATGTGTTAACACTTAATTTTACAAATACTTTCTAATTATGTCAACACTTAATATTACAAACTTCTTAATGACAGTTAAGTCAAGAATTCTTACTAAATACAAACATCATTAATTAGGAATATATTTAGTATATCAAATACAGTGGGTACCTATGGTTTTCATTGATCCTTAATTTCTTCATCTGGACAGGTGAAGTATACAGTTTTGTGTACTCCATGGCTACTCTCAGTTAAAGATCGTGAAAAAAGGAAATTTAGTAGAGATAAGACCGCCTCATATTGTAGTGTTTGGTATTTTTACCTAACTTTTTAAGATCCTAGGTTAGATTCCTGACAGGCTAGGTGTGAAATATTCGTTTTGAGGGTGGTTTTACCCTGCAATTTTTTACTTTTTCTGGACTGGGTTGGAAAATTGGCCGAAACCTTGGCTCAACTGAAACCAGCGATCGAGATGTGTCGGGTTACGTTCGGTCTTACTCGGATGCATCTTATGGCTCGTGACTCAACCGCGTGACCTGTGACACGTGTGACCTTTAACTTTCACTTTTTATATTTTTGTAATTCCTTTATAGTTTATAAGTTGAAGTTTCTATGACATACATTGAAGAACTGTTAAATATAAGTAATTTATATTATCTTCAACATAACAACGAATAAAAAAGCGCTAAAAACAAATAAATTTACTCATTAAATTTAAGCCTTTTATTAAAACTTATTTTAATGAGCACGTGAGGTTTAAACAATAAAAACGCGGCGTTTTTAAGTTACTTTTGACTTATTCAAATAAGTATCTATTTTAATTTCGGCTTAAATTAGAACAGAAACCAAAATTCGGTTCTGGTTTCGGCTGAAATGTTGTTTCGGCCAATCACTACTAATTATTTTATCTCCCCTATAAAAAAAAATGACTCAGATACAATTTAATTAGAATACTAATTCGATGCCCTATACACCACTGAGCGTGGATAGGAAAATGATGGTGAATGGAAATAGGCAGTTTGAAATTTTATAATTTTCAATTCAGACTTTTCTCGTTTAGCTATACTATTTTCGATTATATCTAATATAAACCTGGAAGTAAAATAAACAAGAACTTTCAATAAACAATGTATTTTCCCTGCATTTCAAACCAATATTATCCGATATCCTTATACAAATAAAGCTCCATCATTATATCTTGTTTATTAGATCCTCCCAGAAGATGTAAGTTACAAAATTATTAAAAGTGGCGCTTAGAGGCGATCTGATAAGGTGGATTAAACGTAGAACCTACAATATATCGTACGGACAAGAGTTATTCTGATAATATCTAAGGGCAAACCGAAGCTTCTCAACACAGGTCATGTTACCTGGGTTGGTTCAACAATATGTAATAATCAACACGTGAACAATATGTAATAAAATTATCAATAATGTAATGAAATTTTAAACCAACTTCATTTACTCGGTAATATGTAGCTAATATTTTGTATGTACCTATGGTATAATCAATATAAATCAATTGTAGTTAATCATTTTAAAGATAGTGAACGATATTTATTTTGTTTTTTTACTTTTTATAAAAAATAAATATTTGCGTTCTAATGATTTTCCCAAATATTTCATTTTTGAGGGCCATTTTCAACGAGTTGTAAATAACTCACTATTAGAAAATAGAATCGAGTTGGGGTAGAGTGGGATTCGAAACACGGACCTTTGGGCTGTGAGTCCGAGACACTAGTCACAGGACCACAACCCGATTTACATTTGTTTAGTTATAGTTATGTCATTGTGTATACATATTTACACTATTCATAAACGTATTGTTGTTCTATGTTTATTTATTTATTTAACACTTTATATACATATACAATTTATTTACATATAAGGGCGCGCATATTTCCTTAAAGCAATTTCTTCCTACCTACCCAAACTGTTCAGTTTGAGAAAATTACAAAATTACGATTTATACTAATTTAAAAACAAAGATTAACAAAATAATTAACATACAAAAATAAACACTATACTTAGAAGAAAAGAGAGGAGATGGGAAGGAAAGAAGAAGGGTAAAGAAACAACTTAAATATTTACATAGTGACATTTAAATCTTGACTAAAGTATAAATAACGAAGGGGCGTCTCTAAAATTAGTAGGTAGATTATTACACAATCAAGCAGCTACTACTGTGAAAGAGGAGGCAAAAAAATTAGAGCGATGAAAGAATAATTAAAGGGTTTTCTTGTTACTAGAACGAAGAGATAGTTTATTTTGTGATAGAGGTTGGAAGAGCACTTTCAGATAAACAGGCGAAGTGGGATTATTTAAAATATTGTGAAAAAGTAATAAGAATGTGAATGTTTCTTGTATGCCTGATACTGAGTCAGTGTAGTTGCGTGCGATATTCGGTTATGTAGAAGAATTTTCGAAGATCAAATATATAACATATGCAAACATGTTACATATGTTTTACTTAGAACCGGAAAAGATTTTAATAATATAAACACATTAAAATATCTTTACACATCTCTTGTTAGAAGCCAACTAGATTATAATTCTCCAATATGGTCACCTTATCAAATCACTTTCTCAGATTCTATTGAGAGAATTCAGAATAAATTTCTTAGATATATTAATTTTAAGATGGGTTTTTCTACTAATCAATTAAATTATAACAAAATTTTAGACTCTCTTAAATTAACTAAATTGCAAGAACGAAGAACATCGACCGATCTTATGACTTTATATAAAATAATAAAACCAATGTTTGATACCCCTGATCTACTGAAATTGATTTCATTCTATGTACCACCTAGATTAAGCAGAACATCTACAATATTTTATTGTCAAAATTCTCGAACGGTAGCTCAATATAACTCACCTATTGTTAGATTACAGAATACCGGGAATGAATATGCATCACATTTTGATATATTTAGTTTATCTCTGCCTAACTTAAAAAATAAAGTGACCAACATATTTTTATCAAAAAGAGCAAATCATCTTCAGAAGATTGGGTTGGAATAGTTATAATTTGATTGATTAATGTATTTTGTTATTGTATAATTTCTTTAAAATATGTATGTATTTCAAGGAATTAATAATGTGTACATTACGAGTAGATTAATATTTCATACTCGATTTTTTTTATTTTTAATATTTTTATTTCTAAGCACTCTTTATGCCACATATATGTAAATGGCAGAAATGCCGTATATAAATAAATAAATAAATAAATAATATGAAATATTAAACAATAATTGTACCGAAAACCTATGAACGTATAGTTTGTCACCGGGAGCTCAGAAATTAGTGTTAATATTTTCTAAATAAAAGTGTACCGACACAAATAAAACCAAAATAAGATGAAATATTTTTTAATAATTAAAAAGTTTTAAAAAGAAGAGAGCAAAAAAATACAGTCAAATTAATGAATAAACACATACATTGATTATGGTTGTATTGCTTTTCGAAATAAAAATGGTGGATGCTCATTTATGCAACTCTAACAATATAAAATCAAATAAAACAAAATAAACCAAAAATACAAATTATTACATTTTTTTTTAAAATCTTTAATATTTTCAAGTTTTTTTTATTTTGCTTGTGTATATAAAAATAATTATTTTTCCCATCAAATATTAATTTGAACGTCGAGTCAAAAATATTCGTGCATTATTCTGAATCTACATATTTCTTAAACATAACTGCATTCTTCATCAAACCGCAAACCCTATAATCTTTAAATAAATAATTGATATTTAACGTTCTCACTAGCAAAAAATTATACTGTTAATTATTAATTTAAATATCTGTACCTTAAAGGATAAACCACGGGAATCACAATGAACGAAATGTTACGATTTTCAAAACATCATAACTTTTTGACCAAATGAGATCGTTTCAATCTATACAGAACTTTTACTATGAATGGGTTGTTTGATAATAATATAACATACTTACTCTTGAAAAACTGTGGTTAATAATTCCTTTGCGTGCGGTGATGTAACATCGTGTAACAAGTAAAAGACGGAATACTCTTAAGTTCAGACATTGAAAAAAAAGGAAGACATAATGTTTAATAATTCTTTTTCCATTATTTATAAACTTTCAATTTAGCCCTGTTATAGCAAAGTTAATTTAAAATCATAAATACAGACATACGTGCGTCCCCCATCACTGTCTATAATCGAATGAATCTGTTTTCTGAACAGCGTCTCTGTCTTCTTGTTATGCGTTCTACCTTCATGCTCTCTCTTATACAGACGTATTGTGTATTTCCGGACATTTTTTTTCAGCGTAGCAAGGATAAATAAATAAAAGAAATATCTAAATACTCTCTAATAAGTCTTGAATTGTATGTAGACTAGTGTGACATCACAGCTACAGAAAAGTTAAAATGGCATATCTGTGACTACTGATATTTTTTGCATTAAAACAAAGTGGACTTGAGATTTTTACTTCAACTTAAAAAAAAAAAAAGATTAATGTGGACTTTGGTGTCGTATTCGCGTTTACAAAAGCCAATTGCCATAATTTCTGCATTTTTAACCTTAATACAGCAAAATCGGAAATTCCGTGTTTTATCCTCCAAAGTAAAGATACCATTAGTACCAGGAGAGTATGGAACGAAGACCGTGAGTTTAAAGTTTGAAAATGAAAAGTAATAGGTTGAAAAAGTTGAAGAACCCCTGGTACCATCTGGAGACTAGGCTATAATAATACCGAGTATGATCACACGGTATGTGGAACCTTATAATATTTTTTCTCGGCACAAAATGCACCTAGAGATGCACGCACGCCTTTCTCAGTTCTTCCGTTTATGTGTTCCTTGCACTTGATTCCCTATATAAGGAAATGCATTTTATCATTATCAATAACGATTATTACAAAATTTTGAGTACGTACAAATATTTGTAGACCAATTGCACCCCGGGAATAAGGAGGGCACACCCGTGCTATTTATTAAACGTAAATTCATTGGTTAAAACAATGTTAGAACTTTATGTTCACCATTTTTTACTATTAAGTTTTGAATTTTTCAGCAAAAAGAATGGTATATTGATCATTGTGCCCCTATATTTTCATTTATTTGAGTAAAATAATTTAAGCACATAACAACCTTATAAAAAGGTGGCTTCCGCCTCCGTGATTCAGGTGAAATTTCGCTCCTTTGATATTCACATTTTTTTTTATTTTTTGAAAATTTATTTTTTAAACCTGACGGATTTACAAAAATAATATAAACATTTTTTATTCATACTCTGTTGTTCAAAATAATATTTTTTACATCTTTTGAAAAGTTTGTCTGTGTCTTTTGTTTAGTTTTGTCTGGTATTATATTGTATAATTTCAGTCCCTGGTTTATTAGTCTCGACTGTCCTTGTCCTGTTTTAGAAAGTTGTTTATGATATTTTTCTGATATTCTCGTATTATGTCCATGTTTACTACAATTTTTCAAAAGTTTTAGTTCTTCGTCTACAATTACATTAGTGGCTAATTTATGGATAAATTTTAATGATTCTAGTTGAAAAGAGTTCAGTTATATTTAATTGCTTAGTTTGTTTAAAAAGTTCTCTACTTGCTGTTAGATAAGGAAGGTCATATACTCACTTCAATATTTTATTTTGTTGTCTTTGTAGTCTGTTTATGTCATTTGAATATCCTATTCCCGATAGTAGTTGCATACAACGTACTTAAGTTTTTACATAGGCTTCATGCATTATAATTTTTTTCCCTTTTTGGAACACAATTTTGGATTTTTTTAAAAAGACTAGAGAGAGAATGTCGCCACTTTGCTAATTAAATTGCCGATATGAATCTTCCATGTAAATTGTCTATTTATTGTTAGTCCTAAGTATTTTACATGTTCAATTTCAGTTAGTCGTTTTATTTTTTGCTGTTCGGAGTAATCAATGAGTTACCTGAAGAAATCAAGGAAATAGAAGGGTCAGAAAAGTTGATGAATGCCACGGATTGAAGATTCTTACTGGATGTCGAAAATAAAATATAAAAATAAAGAATATTACAAAATTGTAAAAAATTGTGAAAATTTAGCTTGTCTGTCTTTTCACAAAATGTCATTGAATATTAGCTTCACTTATGTATTTCTTTCACTTACAAAGTCAAATACAATTTATGGTTAAATAAGTCCACAGTTCACTATGTTTTCACAGAAACACAAGGGCAATCACAGCGTGCTTACAGATTTTTTCAATTACTAATAATATTTATTTAAAAGATAATAATATAAAACTAATTCGTATTGAGTTTTAGTCTCTTTGACAACTGTACCGCATTCCATATTTACGTAAAAAATCGGCCTTACAAAAGAGATTGTCGATTTTGTAGAACGTCGTCTCTTTCGCTCGCATCCAGTGTAGAATGAGTGTATGAATGACAAAAACGGCGCAATACAAAGCGAATTAGGCCGGCAGTGTCTTTTTATGCTACCGTTTCTTTCAATTCATTGATTAGAACAATTTCTATAAACAAAAAATACTCTCATTTACTTAAAAATAAGGCTAAAATTCCTATGCACGAGTTTGGCCAGTCATCACGCCACAGCGAAAATCAGCAGGCAAGATAAAAGAACAATAAGGTGGACCGATTAATTTTTCTTTTATTATTTCACTTATCACTATTTTCATACACGAATCAGTACACCATGAGGCCGACTAAACTCCACTTGATTTTTTTAGCAAAATTTTCTCTCATGAGTAGAAACTAAATAAACAAAACCAAGGAAGAAGATAAAAAATAAGTATTCAGTCACCCTAATTTAACCGGACTGAGTGGATTGGCACGATACGTGTAAAACGGGCCCGTACATGACAGAAAAAATAAATTATTGTTAGAGTGATAATAAAAAATATTAAAAACATTATTTTTAAGGGTGTACATTATTTGAGAAAACGAGAAAACGAAGAACTTAATTACGTATCCGTCGGAATTTTCCCCGTATATGGTTCGTCAAGCACATGTGGCAATATTGTTAAAGCTCTTGTTGCCACATTATTATTTTTGAGTTGTTTGTTCACGATTGGGTAAAAATAAAATGTTTCTTTATTTTATCATTTGATGAAATCAAAAATTAAAATGCAGCTTTTTTTGGTGTCGAAAAAATCATGACCTTTCTATTGAAAAAAATATGTAATGAAAAGTATTTCATGGGGTGCTTAGATCACGGAAGTATAGTTTACATGTGGAGAATACAATATATATATATGACAATATTTTCTCCGTAAACCGCCTCGGCCGCGCAGGATAAATTGCTGGGACAATACGAAAATTCGGCCGCAGCTCACACGTGAGCGCTGTGGAACTGAATACACGACGGCGTTTATTACGAGCGAATTCACTAAAATCATAATTTATCTTATCATAATCATTCCATGTCCACTCCCTAGGTAGAGCATATGGTATCCACAAAAACCTCCATGCATCTCTATCGGCAGCCAAATCTTTTCCGTCCTCCCAAGTCAGGTTCTCGTCCCGAAGTTCTAACATAAACTGCCGACAAACGGTCAGCAGTGGACGTCCAGGACGTCGAGAACCCAATGCCTTGTAAAATAGGCAAGCGTGGTTAAGGCTCTTAGGAGGCATCCGCAGTATACGGCCTTGCCAACCGTTTCGCGTCCGCTTGATGATTTTATTTCATACGATTATGTAATATTGGAATTTTTAAAGGACGAACTAAATTATGAAATGTAATTATTATTTTGTAGCAGAAAAAATGTGCGGAATCAACACGTTCACCTCGAGCAAATTGCTATTGTCACAAGGTCCTGTCCGGGCGCGTTCATACTAAGACAATGCGGCCCCGCACGGTGGTAGGAGTAATCGTTGCTCCGCAGAGATAGCCTGCCCGTCTATCTCGGTGACGATGTCTCGGAACAATGTTTTCTCCTACGTATTGCTGTTTAGGTACACGTGGTCATTAGTCGCTTCCTAGAATAAAACAATGTTATATTGCCCACGTGTCTTCATTCCCTTTCCGCACCTGATGGTGCAGTGGGCGCTGCATTTGTACAGCAATCGCAACGTATCTTGATCATTTTTCTTACATGAAGGAAAGACGATCAGTCTTACGCTTCAGGTGCCAGTCCGGGGACTATGAAGTATTCTTGTGTTAAAAAAAACACCGTTTTAAATAAATATTTTAGATCTATCATGTCGGGAATTGAACTCGAGACCTCTTGCATGGCAGGCAAACGCGCTGACCATTACACCACGAGGCCGACTTGTAGACGGCCTTTTAAAGTAGAAAATGAATGTTCGGTTCATTAAAATCTTCAATAAACCTTGTCTTATTTGTGCGTGGCCGAACGTATTTAAACAAAATATTCTAGTTTACCCACTAAATAAACACGTTTATTTCTATTTTTATATACCTTAAGCTTTTTAATTTTTTTTCTATTAAATATGTTCTGTAACTTGAATTATAAAAATAAAACTTTTATTTTATTGGTTGGTTGGAAGAAATTGCCATTTGGCAATAAGCCCGCCAATGTACAAATAACATTATAAACAAAAAGCTAAATAAATAAATAAAACAAGCAAAATTTATATGTTAACTTGGTACACCGACAGGCGCTTACTAGCACATTAACAAACGGTTATGAAATATTCAAACGCTCTGAAAATACAAAGGCCTCCATATTTTTTCCTTTAGAATTTCGTCACATCTGTTAAAAAATCTGTGTACCCGCTTTTATTTTTGTTTTTTGCGTACTTCATTTATTTATATTGTTTCAAACCAATTAGTGAAATTCTTACATTTATTAATAAAAACCTTTCCTTCGCTACATAATTTGATAATAACGTTCTTATATTTTTAGTTATCACGTAGAGCACACAAATATAGTGGTAGACGCACTATAGCTCACACTAATAGCCCCATCAGACTATATTTGGAGAAACCGCTTCATAGTAGAACGAGCTTTTTGTAGCGGCTTGTAATGGTAAGGAGCGACTCGGTATGTATTGCGAGCTTACGGGAGAGCTTTTGCCAGCCGACTTCGGAACAGCAAAATACGGCATCTGACAAAAATATTATTTTTGTCTCTGCCTGAATATTTCAAATAGTTTTCATATTCTGAACTTCTGATATTGAGATCTAAAAATGATAATTCATTTGTAAATTATTTTTTAAAACTGATTTTTTACGAGACGACCTATATCTTTATATTAAATTTTTACAAAAAAATATAACTCAAATTTTAAGACTTACGAAGTTTTTGAGGATTGTAATATAGTTGAAAAGGGTTTGCGTTATTTTTAATATCTCTGTGTGATTGCACAGTTTTTTTATAATGTTACAAAGACATAAATTTCAAATGATATAACTTGTTATTTCATCAACACATAATTCTTACTGCTCGTTTTTCATTTTATTGTTATGAACAAAAATTTTTGCACAGTTATTTTACTAATTACAAAACGTGTTTATATTGATATATTTAATGACAAACACATTCATTTTACGAATGATAACACAAAGAAATCACCACAAATGTTATTTTAAAACAAAAAGTAAATAAGCATTGGGTTTTACAAAAAGTATGTGTTTAAATCAATTCATGAAAGAGCGTGATGCATAATTTTATCAATAAATTGATCGACTTTTTTTTATTGGCTAATGAAGCAAAAAAAACTAATGTAGTATGTTTTTATCAGATTTCTCCGTATGGTTGGATGCATGATAAAATGTTCATTAATATTCAACAATTTAACATATTTACACGCGATAACGCAAATATCACAGACCAATCATAAATGTTCAGTGAAATAATGATTTTTAATTAAAAAAAACTTCTTGATAAGATATCAACTCCACACCAAAGTTTGAATGTTACTGATATATTTTTTAAATATGATAAACCCAAAAAAAAAAATATATAAATTTTGTCCACGGTGTTTTGAACACAGCGTGATGTGACGCGTAGTGTCCCGTGCCCAGTGCCCATACAACAATGCATCACGATATGTGTATGTACAGTGTACGGGCAAAATTACATAACCGTGAGAAAGCTGCAAGCTATTTTTTAAAAATAAATATATCCACGCAGAAACAGGTTCGACACGGGTAGCACCAAGCCTGGAAGTGAACCTTAATTTTAAATTGCAAGAGAAAAAAAAGAGATACTTTGGCGCCATAGTCAAGTGTGGAAAGCTGTGTAACCAAGCGCATTAAAAAAATGTAAAACATGTTAATATTTAAATATTTTTTAGACCTAGATTTAATTATAGCATATTTAAGTATGCTGGATTTCGTAATATTTGTAGGTATATGGTATTTATCAGTTTACTTAATTAGACTCTGATTTAGATTTTTAACATTTACTATTTACAAAATTTCCAGTTCGATATAAAACTATTTAACTATAAATTATAAAACTATAAAACTATTTTAGCGAAATTTTCAGAGAAACAATTTGTTTCAAGTGATTTATTTATTTTTCTTTCGTATTTTGATTTCGGAAAAATAAACATTTTTATTACAACTTACATTTGGATAAGAAATGAAAATTGCATATTAGATATTGATATTATAACCCCGATTTTGTGTTTTTTTTATGACATAACATTTTAATTGGGTACTTGATACGCTGACCGGTTTCGAAACATTACTGTTTCTTTGTCAAAGCGTGAAAACGCTAGAAAAAAAAAATATTTTCAAATCTCATTGAAATTAATCAACCAATATTTCAAGTATCACCTAATTTATCTGTTTACATGTGTTCAGTGTTAGATTAAGTTTTATTGGTGATTTTTAAATATGTATTGTATTTTTTTTTTAAATAAAAACTGTTTTTAATCATGTTACCATTTTAAACTTTAAAATGACAAAAAATATTTATCACCAACAATAACTATTTTATTTTATTTTATTTGGGAAACCAGCAGTTCTACATACATATTTACAGTAAACAAACAGATAAAGTTTATTATATAAATAAAACACGAGTGATTCTTTAATCCACAAATTTGGAATATCCAGTGACCGGTTTCATCACTTTCGCGACATCTTCGAGACAACAGATAAAGTGAATAAACTCAGAACTAATAACAGATTTCCACAAAGTATACAAAGTTATTAAAGAAAATATATTACATATTAAATAAATACATTTAAGTTTATACATATAAAAATGTTATTTTCATGAACTTGTAAATATTTTTCAATAATCAAAGTTTTTTTTTTTTTTAGAGCAGTAAGTTATTGTGAATTAGGTGGGATTAAGACAAGGATGTTTGAGGAGAGGATAAGGAGGGGAAGGAAGATGTTCATATTTATTATTATAATGTCTACCAAGTTATATAATGCATTTTTATTGTAAATTTTAAATCTGACAGTGATGTTTGTGTAATCTTTGTCTTCAAATTTTGTACTGTACATTGAAAAAGTCCTATGAAAAAAGAATTTTTAACGTACGATGTTTTACTTATTGGTACGTTAAACAGGTGATAACGTCTACAAATCCTAGCTGGCACATGTATTGTTATTAAACTAAGTAGTTTTGTACAGTCAACTATTTCTGTCATAATTTTGTGAAGCAGTAGTTGGTCCGCGCACACTCTGCGGTATTGTAGAGAAGTGATTCCATGGAAGGTGGGGGCAGTGAGAGTTGATACATAAGATATACCGGTTTTGTATTTAAGATACTTTTTAAATTTGTTTTGAATATTTTTTATTCTTGTTATATATATGGCATACTGGGGATTCCATATCTGAGGTGCGTATTCTAAATGGCTTCTGACAAACGTATAATATAATGAAATTAAGGCCTTTGGATTATCAAAGTGTTTACTCATTCAAATTATGAAACCTAACATGCTCAATGTTTTGGAGGTAATTTTATTTATATGTGATTCAAAAAGTAGTTTCGAGTCTAAAACAATCCCAAAATCTTTAATTTCGTGCTTCCTCATTAGTACATTATTGTACTTTGTACGAGTAAGTAAAATACAAACTGTGCATTGTAATTATTTACAGTAAAACACCAGTTATAGTATTTCCAATTTACAAAAATGTGTATATTTTAATCTATAAAAAAAATGTTTCAAGAAATATTTTTTTTCATCAGAGTAACTTTGTAACATTTCTTCAATATGTGGAAGTACAAGAACTTTAAAGCGACACTGATACGTGACGAATTCTCTAACTTCTTATAGACATGTGGTAATATAAAACTAATTAAAAATCATATTAAATCATCGTGACAAAATCGAGACGATAAAAACAAGCAATCAAATAATTAAGTGAATATTTTCCCCGTAGTGACTCGAGAAATGTAAAATTTGTATGACTCACCGCATTTTCATACCTTTTTGGTCTGCCCGCTTCAGGTAGCCGCTTGCCAACAATGTAGGGTTGACAAAACAATTTGATTTTATTTCATTAGCGATATATCACTCAACCAAAAAAAATGCTGCTCAGTTCAAAATATTTTTTTTGCATTTATTTATACAATGACAGTAAGAACGAAATCTCCATTTATTTTTTTGCTACATGATATTACTAAGTCCTTAAACTAAAATTATTGTCAATATTTTTTATGTTATCACTAAAAATATTACTACTACTACTACCATCACAACATTTCCCCGTAGGGGTAGGCAGAGAGAATGGACCTCCACGCACGTCTATTCTGGCATATATTTCTAGCTTCTTCCACATTCATACAACCTCTCATACATGCCTTTTGGTTCTGTCCGCTTTTGACATGACTAGACTTAAGATTTTGGTTTATCTGATCATGCCACGTCTTCTTTGGTCGCTCTTGTTTCACGGTACTGTTCATTTTCGCCATATATACTTGTTTTATAATTTTTTCATCGTATATTCGTTCTAAATGACCAAACCATCTCAGAGACCTTTTTGAATCTTATCACTTAAAGTTGACTCAGATTTACACTCTCGCCTGATTTCATCATTCGTAACCCTGTCACACATTGATTTCCTACACATTTATCTAAGAGATCGCAATTCAACCGCGTTCACTCGGCTTGCATCCTTCCTCTACCAGTTTAATGTTTCACTTCCATACATAAGTGTTGGGACTAAAACTTCGTTGTGCACTACCCGTTTAGTTTCGATTGACTTATTTTTATTAGCAATTACAGTGTTAATAAAATATAACATAAATATGACATGGATAAATAAATTAAATTACTCTTTTTAGCGTTAATAACGCAGAAGTGAAAAGAATAAAAAATGCCATTAAGTATTTTTTTTAATATTCTATAAACGACTTGTATCTAAGCAGCCATAGTGGCACAAGTTCAAGATTATTGTAGTATGTAGAAATATTTCTGATTATATTTTCTATCCGCGCAATTAAGAGCTTAAAATTATTTATCTAGCATTTACAGCAATAATACAAAAGTTACGCATGAAATTTTTATTCAAATCAAAGAATAACTGTGGCATAATTATTATTGTGCTGCAATTATTGCTAAAAAAATTCACGATGGCACAGATGAGTGTATGTCAAGTTATGCTTTTATTTTTGAGAATAAAATTATTGATTTACTGATAACAAGGGTACTAGTATAAATTATTTTTTTAAATATATATTTTTAGTTAAATCACTGATAATTCTGAAGCGCGAACTATTGACAGTACATTTCCTAACATATTTTTTAAATGTAGCAAATGATTTAAAATGCATTTTATATACAATGCAGAATATTAATTTTTATTGACATTAACTTTATTTTAAAATGTAGATTTTACGGTTAATAAATGCTATTTATTTCTGATTAACGTGTCTGTAATAAAATATTGTAGGTCATAAATTACTATTACAATTTTAATTGGGTAGCAAGCCTTAAATTTTATCGGCAGTTTCAGACGAGAAACAAGCTGAATATCCTTATAGGGGCTGCAACGTGAGGCATTGTTGACAATATCCTCGTAATAAGTACCAAGCAGTTCTACAGAAGTTCGCTCTTTGCTCTCCACGATTTCCATGTAAGAAACTCCAAATTTAGAAGACGCAGACGTCCTATTGACTTGTCTGGTGTTCTTTTGACCTTTGTAATAAAATTCGGAAATGATTTTGCCCTTATTCGACGACCCTACGAATTATCAATATTCTTTTAAAAAATATATTAATGCCCTATTTTTAACGAGTTATTTTTTGTTTTTTCTACCGACCGGTTTCAAAACTATAAAAGCTTGAATAGGTACGAATGTTTTCACGGTCACTGTTATCAATTTGTTTCTTTTTTGGGTGATACCGTGTGTGTTGGATTTGTTTCGACGTTTCGGCCACCATTGCAGGAGCCATATTTTACAGCATTTGAAGACCCTGAAGATGGCTCTTGCAATGGTAGCCGTAACGTCGGAACAAATCGAACACACACGGTATCACCCAAAATAGAAACAAATATATAAGCTTCATTATCAAAGAATACTTAACCAATGAATTCTATCCTATTTTACTAAATATTACGTATGAAGCTATTTATTTATTTATTTATTTACATACATATGGTTATTGTACATTATTTGAGACAATAAGTCCCAACTCCATGGGACTAAAAGTCCCGTGTTAAGATGGGACGAGCAATTATATGACACAGACACGTGAGTATATCACCACAAATATAGTATCAGAAACATAAAAAATAATTACAAAAAATATTTAAAAAACATAAACGAGTATACGGCACATCAATATGATAAACAATAAACTCAAGCATTTGGAGTAACCACAAAGTTAGTACTTCAAATATAAATTTTATGTATTACTGCTCTTTTTTGTTCTTTTTGATACAACTATTATTGATGTCATACCTTCATTAGGGAGTTAAGAATTCATTCTAGGTACGATTTAAATTACAAAATTGTGATTTTTGATTTATTGGAAGGTTATAAAGGATAAACGAGCAATTTGCATGTAATGATTATATTTTCACGGTATAACAAAAAAAAATAATACCTAGCACAATTTTAACCCTTTGGTCCCTGAACATTAATGTAGCAAAGTTTTTGTATTTTTTATTTTTGAATTATGTTATTCATAGCTTAAAAAAGTTATACAATATCCTTGGTTTTTTAAAACTCCTTATATGAAAAAAAAATTATAGCACAAAGTTGTACTGTCAGGAAATTGCAATCTATTTTTTTTTCCTATACGATATTTTACGGCTAATGCAGCCAAATAAGTAGAAATATGTTTTTATTATCGGTGTTTTTATTTGTGAGATTTATGTGTTTTTATTATGTTTTTTTTAAATGTTTAACGAGACATGTTTCAAAATTATATAAAATGTTTCCCTCGGCACGGGACACCCCCCCCCAGTAAGGTGAAATTATCTTTAATTTAAAAGAAGTAATAAAAAAATTGTGAAAGAAGAAATAAACTAAAAAAAAAATATCCCCATCTGCACCTAGTGATGCATAGGTCACAGAATTGGTTTACCACAAAAGTTACAAAAAAATTGAATATTTGGGTGAATCATAAGAACACAAATTTTAAACAATATTTAGAGTACGTAATTTAATTATTTTTTTATCAGGCCATGTCTACATACATTTAGACTTACTCAAAATAATTATTTTATTTTATTTATTTGGATAACCAACAGCTATAATTATCTCATATTTATATAACAAAACAAATAACAAATAAGCCAATTACAGGTTTTCACAAGTAGCATCACAGTAAGTTAAAAAAGATTCTCGAACATAAAATGAATAGTAATTAAATGTAAATTTAAAAGAAAAGAAAAAAATACTACGAGTTATTTCGAAAGCAAACGCCGCACGTTATTAAGATTATTTTCAAATAAATCTATGTTAAATGATTTATTAATTACATTAAAATTATTAAAAGTTCGCCATAAATATGAATTTTGCCTATAATTAGATGAAACAAGAGGTATGTGAAGAAGAGGGTTATTTCTTAAAACTTTGGAAGGAACATTGATAGAAAGTTTGCAAAGTAGTTCAGGACAGTCAATTGAACCAGAGGCAATTTTAAGTAAATAAATTATATCCGCTATTTCACGACGTTTTTTACATATATGAATATACTGGTCAGATTTAAACTCAAGTTTCAACCGGAAACACATGAACTTTACGAATTTTTTTTGAATATTTTCAATGCGTGATATCTGCACATTGTACATAGGATTCCATATTTGTGATGCATATTCTAAGTTGCTTATTATGATCAAACTAACTGAAAATATGGAATTTCAAAGTATTTTCAGGCGTTGCATAGTAAGTAAGTGAAATTATTCAGCCAGATAAATTTCAACCACATCAATAAAAATTTGATCTTTAACCTCACAAAAGTCAACAGGTGGGAAAGCTGAGGAAATTTGAATGTTGAAACAGGTGTAAGGTGGTCTCTCAAACCATCCAATGACAGTTCATAAGTTTTTTAGATGCCAAGACTTCCATATTACGTTCTCAAAAATGTTTTTATTCTCTGTTATGTTATGTTTTAAATACAATAAGTTTTTTTGCAAAAATGTGTTATGCTTATAGCTTTAAAAAGCAATGAAATTATACTCATGTTATTGCTTATTTTAATAAGATGATGCTAACAATAATGATATCTTCAAAATGAGAAGAAATAAAAGTATACCATATAGATCTATAAGGGCGCTGCCGGTTCGAGGAATTCTGTGGTTCTGTATCATTTTGGAACAAAGAAAAAGCGATGAATTAAAAAATATATTCGAACATTTTTATAATACGAGATTTACACATAATGAAGGTTTAGTGATTCCAAAGACATGCAACCAATATTGAAAAAGAACTCTAAAATAAGCGGTTCCAGTTGTGTTCAATTTGTTCCCAAACGATCTTAGGAATGGCTTTACCATAAAAGACGAGGAAAAAATAAGAGAATGGCTATTCGATCAGGAGTTTATATATGAATTAAGTATATAATATAGAAATATATAGATATGGACATAGATAAAAACACATATATATATATATATATATATATATATCTATATTCGGCACTCGAAGTGTTACCAATTGAAAATTCTGTAATTTTGACAATTTTGATTTTTTTAGTTTAAAAACTTTGGTATATTGTAAGAACATTTAATTTTCGTTGTTATTGTTTGATGTACCCACCTTCAGTGTGGATGAAAGCATCGAGTTTGTCCAAAAAGGCTTCACACGCGGCACGAATGTGGGCTGATGGTATTTTGTCCCATTCTCGGCGAAGAGCAATATTTAAGGCGTCGACTCTCTCATATTTTTTAGCTGATACTTTGGCCTCTAGAATGGACTATTTGTAAAAGTCCATTGGGTTTAAGTCCGGGGAATATGGAGGCCACTGTTGTGATTAAATGAAGCTGGGAACTTTTTCGTGTAAAAAACGTTGGGTTTCACGGGCTTTATAGGATGGTGCCGAGTTTTTTTGAAACGTCAATGGTTTCTACCGAATTTTTTACATGCCTAAAGTCACAAGGCATCATTTAAAATGTTTTCACGGTAGATTTGCTAATTTATCTTTACGCCTTGTTCAATGAAAACGAGTGTTGAGCGTTCTGTGGCAGTTACCGTGGCCCAAACCATCACTGATGCAAGCTGCATTTGCTGGTCTAAATTGTCTTTTAATTCACATTGTAACCATACAAGATCGTTTTGTTTGTTTAAATATTGCTGAACCGTAAAAAATTTTCAGCAGAAAAGACCAAATTTTCTAGCTCGCCATCAACGTGCAAGTGTTTTAACTCATTTGCTCTTTCTAGGCGAACTGCTCTTTGTGCAGGCATTAAATCTTGCACTTTTTGTGTTTTGTAGGGCTTCAATTGTAGTTCATTTTTTAATATGCGTCCCGTGCTACAAGCAGATACATTGAGATTTTTCGTCAATTGAACTGCGCTTTGTTGTGGATTACGTTGAATTATGGCCTTCATATTTCGAAATATTTCTGTCGATATTGCTGTTTTTGGAAGTCCACCTCCATGGCGTTTTTTTATGCTACCAGTATCATTTTACCGTGAGATGGTCTGATACACAAATATTTTGTTCACATGTAAATATCGTAGCACATTAATAATGGCTGGTTGCGATTTTCCAGCCAAATTCAGAGCAATAACACTGTTTAGTTTGAATTTCATTTCTAAAACTTTTTTTAGCTGTGACGTAAAACAATATGTTACGGTAAAATTATTAACAATATAACAGACTGACACGTGTCAAAAAATTAGTGCACTGTCATTAGACGTTTGGTTGCAATAGCAGCGTGAAGTTAGTAACACTTCGAGTGCCTACCCCTGTAAGTACAATACAATATATAGGTATAGATCACAGATATATTAATTAAAGATACAGATATGGATATAGATATAAACATAAATATAAATATAAATCTGGATATAGACATAGATATGGAAATCGGTTTAGATATAATATAAAGAAATAATGTTTTCAAAAAGGCTATATGCCTATTATGTATACATTTCTATTTTGAATTTTGGTATTCCTGTTTTGTATTTATTTTTTTATCTTATGATTGCGATATCGTGTACTTATTATTTGCTTTTTTCAAATTTTCTAAATATTATTCTTAAAAAAAAAAATCTTTTTCGCTTCTTATTGTAAGTTAGTAGTAATTATTATTATACAAATATGTAGATAATATGTAAATAATAATTATAAATAAATAAATAAAAATTCAAAATTCCAAAGTCTAACCGGTCCGGGGTAGAATTCAGCATCCAGCTGACGACGTGACGTCGTGGCGCGACGTGACCGTCACCGATCGCGGAATAATTCCGTCAGACGTGTACAATTGTACAATCCGATTTAATTCCCGACTGCGGCGTGCGGTGGCGGTGACGCAGGAATGCTGTCGTACGCAAGAAACCGCTTGCACTATACTATTACTATGCCATATTTGTAGGTACGCCATGCCATGGAACTGCGACAGGTAGGCGCTGCAAGTCAACTGACACGAGGCTACTTATCTTATTTTTTTCAATATCAATTTATTTTATTTGGATACATTTATGTACATTACAAAATGTACATTTCAAGGTAGGTGCACACAACACGAGATAATATAGGAATACAATTTAAATGTGAAATGTAGTAAAGTAAAAATACCCTCTTACCTCTCTAAACTTCTTTCAGTAACATGAAAGATGTCGATATCCGAAGAGTTAAGATTTTCATTTTAGTTTGTTCATTTACTATCATCATCATTCTCTTTCCGCACCTAATTCAATTTAATTCATTTATTTTAAATGTAACCTATACATTACAAACATATATTCAATACGTAAAGATTTTAAAAAAGAAAAAAAACATGAAAGAGACACATGTCAAAGTAGTAGGAGAATCCTGCTCCGGAAAACCCCCTCGGATACATGGAACAGATCAATATCCAGAGCAATGTTGTTCAGCATAGCGGTAGCCCTTTCAAGAGGCATTACCGTGGGCAGGTTGGTCCTGTATATTGGAATATGAAACAATCTATGCTGACGCTGTCTTAGGTAATTATCAGGAACATACAAACCAATACTCATCATAATCTCAGAATTATCAATCATACCGCGCAACAATCGATAAAAATGTATAGTCAAATATACATTCCTTCTAGTTTCTAAACTTAGAGATATCTCAGAAACTTCTTTTGGATTTTCTCTATCATAAGAGAGTTCTTTAGTTCATGTGGCCCCCAAATCATCGAGCCGCTCACTGCATTTGCGCACCCATCGCAGTGTATCATTTTTGTTGCAGGAAGGTAAAATGATCAGTCTTACGCTTCAGGTACCAGTTCAGGAAATGTGAAATATTCTAGTGTGAAAACACTCTTTAAAATAAATATTTCATATCAACTATGTCGGGAATCGAACCCGAGACCTCTCGCGTGGTAGGCAAACGCGATTCCTTAGCTATCAAATTTAGTATAACTTGTTCTTAGATAGCGTGCAAAAATACCATTGCTATCTTTAATATGCATTTAATGAAGAATGCTGTTTAAATATGTACAGATATAAACACAAAGTATAAACATATATGTTAATTAACAAATTACAATAGAGATAGAGAACATTTTAAAGAGAAATATGGTAGTCGATGGTATTAAAATTTTGCTAAAAATAATGAAATATACCCAAGTTTCGTCTAAATTTTTAGAAATGCAATCTGCTGGTAGAATAATATTCATTTTACTTACATTAAACTTCAAACCATTTTTGAAATCAGAAATACCTTGTAAAATTAGTTTTTATATCAACTGTTTATTAACTTTTTATTTTTTTCTTTAGTGGCGCCATAAAAAAATACGTTTTAAAACGGCAAAATTGTACGATTTCTTTACTTTTTATCAGCATACAGCTTTATTTTTCTTTCATCGTGTAAAGAATTCAGGCAGAGATTTTCCAATAGAGGTACTCAACAAAGTACTCTGGTCTTTTTGTTATATCGGGTTATTGAATGTTTTTTTTCATGTAATATATCGAATTATGAAAACGTGTTCCATTGTTCGATATTGCTTATACTTTTCCGAATAGGCTTTATTCGAGAGGATCAAATAAAGTTTGCAAAAGAAAATATCGGCAACGTGATCAAATACTTTTTGACGCATTTGAATTGATTGGTTGTGTTTTCCACCTATGCCTGTGATTTGTATGGTATTACGTATAATATTATTGGAATTATATTTATGAGTTTAGTCTTTAAAAAAAAAAACATGAAAACGAGTATAAATATATGTTTTAAATAAATATATATTTATATATTTACATACCTAACTTATTTTGAAATGAAGGGTTTTCGATTATTAAAATATAAAAATTAATGTTCTTCCGCGAATAATACATACAAATTTTAAAAAATATATGTTTCAGTTCTTTTACTTTACAAAAATCAACAAATGGAAGAATCGAAATAATATAGATGTTTTAAGATTGTAACTTTGACCAAAAAGATAGCTTCACAATTCCGCCAAACATTGTTTCCAAAAAGAAAGCTTCACAATGCCACCAAATATTGTAACTTCCAAATAAAAGATCAAATTTGTGGTACATTTATATCAAATCTAAAATTTATAGAGTTCATATAAATTATTATTGTATTATTACTATTCTAATTATATTTCTATGTAAATAATATATGTATGAAAAAAAAAATAAAAAAATAAAAAACTAATTTAAAAAAATGTTTGTAGACAAAGACTAAATTTTACCGCTTAGGGATTAATCTAGATTTACACGTTACAAAAGAGATGGAGAAGATTTTAGAGAAGTGAATACTATTATTAAACCATCTGGTCCAAGAAAAGGTATAAATTTTACGTATAGTATAGTTACGCAGATGAAATTATTCAGTTAGATGAATCTCATCTGCATCAATAAAGTTATCAGCTCTTAAAACTAAATACGAATTAACTGATGAAAGAATGGATAAAAAAAATACTTGATCAATCATTGACAGAATAGTGAGTCCACTCTAGCAGGAACCGAATTCAGGACCTCAAGAATTCTATTCACAACGAAGCAGACGTACCTCCATTCGATTTCCTTATTTAAGATTTTTATCTGAGAGCAGCTATCGAGTCGAAAACACTCCTTTAGGGTTTTAGTTTTATTTCACACACAGAACTGTATCCTTTATTCGCCTGGACATAGGAAAAATCATACGAATTAATGATTTTATTTGGTTTTGAAAGCTATTGTATGAATTAACAAATACATTTGCCTAAAAAAAGTTGGTTTTTTTCATTATTATGAATTATTTTTATGATTATTAATAACTTATACAGCGCCATTTTCGTAACATTAAACCTCGAGGACGCTTTACGAAATGATTCTTTTGTAATATAAATTTAATTGAAACATTTAAATTTGTAATTTTAGTAAAAAAAAAATATTTTGTTAGCACATGCTACGGATTTATGAAAAATGATTTAGAGAACAAGTTGGTTTTAAGTTTTTTTCCGAAACATCACTTTACTCTCAAAGCCTCGCACCTCTGCTGGGAGAACATTCCATGCCATAGGGCCTGGGACCGCAAATGCGCGTTCACCGAATATAGTGCGCTGTTTGAGTAGAGGTATAATAACTTTTCCTCTTACCGTAAACGTAGCTGATCTAAGCGTAAAACACCTGTCAGCTCGTTCATCTGGAATACATAATTCTCTTCGATACTTTGGAGCAGAGTTGTAAAGTGACATATACATAAGCCAACAAGGTTTGTACTCCACCCTCTGTGGGAAACGTAGCCAGTGTAATTCACAAAGTAGTAGAATGATATGACTAAACCTACAGATTCCGAAAATAAGTTTTGCTGCGGCATTTTATACAGACTGTAGGCAAGTCGTTTTGTTCATTGGTAAACCTGCGAAAATACTATTGAAATAATCGACTCTCAACACTACAAACGCATTTATTAATTGACGGGTAGCATCAACCGGCCAATTTTTGCTAATGCATTTCATTTTTCTCCGATGATAGAATCATGAACTTATCGTTCTACTAATTTGAACGTCAAGAGAAAGGTTAGAATTTAAGAAAGACTCCCAGTCATTTTACGGTGGGCAAAGTGGTACTCCTTACGTCGGGTAGTGCTATATCTTGAATCAAATTCTGCCATCTGGTTGAAACCATCCATAATTGTTCCGTGTTAAATAGATTTAATGTTTGCCTATTTTCTGCCATCCAGTTTCCTATTTTCTCGATGCATTCATAAATTAAATTAACATGATCACTTTTCTCGCCTAGTTTTCCAATAAAAACAAATCTTTATATTATCTCCAGAGCAATGAGACCACAATCCACATTATTATTTGTTCTCTATATCTTTAGTGTATAGGAGATAGAAGAGGGGTCCGAGTACTGACCCTTAGGGTACTCCAGTAGACACCTGAAAGTTGGGTGAGCTTTTACCCTGGAACACAACTGTATATTCTTTTTCATTAAGATAAAACTAAACCACAATTGTGCGTGATCATGGATATTATAAGTTTTCTCGATACGTTTAAGCAAAATATTTTGGTCTACATCAAATGCAGCACTCATGTCCAAAAGAGCCACTTACACCAGATGAGTCTACCGCCGTTATAATATCAGACAGAACTCTTATCAGTCCTGTCACGGTTTGCTGATTGCATTTGCCTTACTGAAGATAGAGAATTCGACTCGTTTTTTCTAATATTTTTGATACGATGGGAATATTTGAAATAGGGTGAAAACTGGAAAGGTCTCTCACGTCTATTTGTGATTTTTTTAAAGCGGAGTTTTATTGGGTTTCTTTATGGCTGTTTTAACAATGCTGTACTTTATAGATGTATTAAATAAGTGTGTTAAAAATGAGCTAATACATTAGAGCATTTTTTTAAAAGCCATGTTGGATCGGATTTAATACATATTGCTTGTTGGGTAATGCCGCAATAATCTTTTGACCCTCATTTACAGATGTTGGTTCAAATTTACATTTTTTTGAGAGGCGTTAACTGATATTACCGGTTTTCTTGTAGAACTAGATGCCAGACTGATTTTTTTGACTTTATTTGTAAACGCCTGAATTCGGCGTCTCTACTTTACAGTCACCACAAACAGATTTAAGGCGTCGCCAAAGTTGTTTTGAAGACTTTTTCTGTTCGGTGATTTTTGTGCACCAGAAATTAGGTTTCATTTCTTTTATAAATGTCATATAAGAGGCTTGCATTTCTAACCATAGAGATCGGTTGGAAGTTGACAGTGTATTTATAGATTTACGTTCTAGAAGTCTTAAGTCTTTTTTTGGTCGACAATTTTCGTCAAACCATGCATTAGATTTCCTTTTTCGATTAGTTTTCGTAGTAAATGGTGCATGTTTGTCTATCAGCTTAGATAGTACCCCATTGTACAACCTAACCAATTGATCGACGTCGTTTGAGCAACGGTCAATATCCGGACCAATCAACGATGTCAAAAGTTTGGAATTGAAATGTTCTAAATTTAATTTTCTCCATGGCCTTGATTTCAGTGAATTGTAAATTGCTGTTGGCTTTTGTACATTAATTTTACAGTGCACAAATCTGTAATAAATATATAAAACTTACTTTGATCGATTTGTACTTACGTATCATTTACTATTTAGTAGTCAGACTATTTTTATTTATTAACTTTACGTGACTTTTGAAGCAAATGTGGCGTTAATTTAAACTTTGGTTTTATAGGTCTTTTTAATTTTTCCGAAGTATTTAACTAAATCAAAAGATTAAAACAGCTTCCGAAAACTAAAAGAAAAGCACTTATAAAAATTCCTGTTCCACGTCTTATTACGATTAAATCTGAACACAGTTAAAAATGAACAATAGCAGAAAAGTCATTTTCCATCAAACATTTTATATCAAAACGATTCTGATAGGTTAGAGTACTTCTATGAATTCGCACGCTTTGGTGGGAAAACTTTTATATGAATAACGCAATATGTGACAAGGTTGTCACATTAAAATGTTAAAAAGGATTACAACTATTTTATTTTTTAAATTATCAACTTATTTCATTGCGAAGACAATCTTGTCGAGAACGTTTTTTTTTGCTTCATTGATTAAAATAATTATTTCTTATCATTTGTTTCAAATCAAATAAAATAAATGCTTTTTATAAATTATCGGAGATTCTTTTGTATTTGGGCTGTTAATAAAAAACATAAATTTTATGAAAATTTAAAATATCTTTCCATAGTTTTCGAATATTATTATCATCATCATCATTATGTAGGTATTGCATTAGCGCACCAGATGCAATCCAACTCGATGATCTGTTGTATGAAGGTAAGCATAAAAAGCAATCAGTCTTACGCTTCAGTTGCCAGACCAGGGACCTACAATAATTATGAAGAATTCTTTTTTACCTTTTAAATATATTTTTATTAATAGAGCCCATCCTCAATAATGAATAATGAAAATATTTCCATATTAAGTCGGTAATCGAACTCAAGACCTCATGCCCGCTCACCAATCGAAAATTGATTAACGGTCGAATAATTTGATAGAAAACACATCATTATCATTTTTTTAGCATAGAAAACTTATATCAAACAGGAAAAAACGTCGAAAAATAGATAAGATAGCCTCTTAACCGTAAAACAAATACTTTTGGCACCTGATCGATTTTTTTTTTCAGTTAAAAAATACATATTAGCGTTCTTATAATGTACCCATTTTTTTCAATTTTGGCGACCATTTTCAACGAGTTGTAAATAACTCACTATTAGAAAATGGAAACTAAGTTGGGATAGAGTGGGGTTCGAACCTCGGACCTCTGATCCGTGAGTCCGCAACACCTAGCCACGGGACCACAACCCGATTCAAGGCTTAAATCCATTAAAATCTTTGATGGGCTTTGTTTATACAGGGTGTTCTTTAAACCCTGTCACATCCGAAACCACGATGATCAGTATAGGCAAGAAGACATATTAGTTTTTAAAAAAATATTTAGAACAAATATATTTTATTAAATAAAATATTTAAAAAAACAAATGGTTGCTTACTTCTGCAGGGGAGAAGTGAAAGTGGCGCGACCGTACGGTTGACGGTGTATCAGACTCCCCCCTCCCCTCTTCTCGTTTCTCCCCTGCAGAAGTGAGCAACTATTTGTTTTTTTTCTAAATTTTATTTTTTAAGATTTTAGTCGTTCTGAAAATTTATTTTTATGTGTCAATATGTCTTCTTGCTCATACCAATCATCATGGTTTTGGATGTGACAGGGTTTAAAGAACACCCTGTATGTACCTGAAATGATGTGTTCAAATAAAATATTGTAGTTTGCAAACGAAATATGTAAGTTTACATAGTTCACCGACAGACACTAACACATTTTTTTTTTAAATTCATTTTTGCCTGCCCACAAACGAAATATGTATGCTTACTAGGCAATAAGCTCGCCAATGTACAAATGTGTATGCACCAAAAGTTAAATAAATAAAAAAAGCTTTTTTTTTCTCGATTTTCCTCAACCCTTGTGGGGACAGAGCGGACGCTGTACAACTGCCCCCACCAGAATAGTAAGGCATAGCTGTTGAAAATCTAGTCAACTAGAATCGCCGAAACACCCCTTTGAATTTCTACTACATAACTATCGGTTTATGGTTAAACGTGAAGTTGACAGACTGGTCTAAGTAAGCGCACCATAAATCATGCAACATTAAATGTAATTGGAGTCAAGTTTCCAAGTGGTTTTACGCCAACAGGATTTGTAACAACTTCGTTTTACACTTTTTGTTTACTTTTTAGCACATACTGTATGATCCTTATTCCGACAACGTTCCAGCGAATTATAACGCAATCCACATTACGTCCTACGCTACGAATACTATTTGACACGCGTTACATGAACAAAAATATTTAAAAAAACAAAAAAGAAACAATCAAACGTGGGAAGAAGACTAAACTGGACAAAAAACACTCTTGTTTAATGTAAAATACTTGACGAAAATTGAAATGATGAAAATTGTACCAAAATTGTAATCGATACAAGCAAAACAATTACATAACAGTTACAAATAATGCTGACACACACGAATATAATAGCAGACAACCACATGAAAAAAGCAAAGACGAATACAGGACAGTGAAAAATACATTGCACTTAAACTTATGACTTACCTACCAGACGACTACCTGCTTGAAAAATTATACTAGAGGTAAATTTAAAAACAACATAAAAAACACAAGAAGACATCACCTATCCCTAGGCTCCATAAATATGGCAATCAGTATGAGGACAAGGCTGATATATTTGGTTCTGGACTTGATAGTTATAAAACGAGTCTGATTTCTTTTTTTCTCTCGCAATATTATTCTTAAACTTTTCTTTATATTTAAAAATGTTTTTCATTTTTTTGTTTTTTCATATTTATGTATTTATTTCGTTAATATTTTTGGTTGCTTATGTGTATTTACCTACTTGTTACTATTGTTATAGTTATGCAATTTTATAATTTTTTGTAATGTTTTTATATATGTATTTTTTTTCTTCATATTTATGTTCAATATATGTTAAAGGCAATTTATGCCGTTTATGTAAATTTAATAAATTATAATGTGTTTGTATATTATGATTCATAATATGTAAAAATATCACGTATTTATAATTATAAATTACTACATGAATATTTTGAGTATTTCTAAATCTATGTAGACAAATATTGGATTTTAATCCACTTGGGATTTGCCGTAAATTATGCATTATTTCGGTTTTTTTAATATATTTTTTATCAAATATACATTTTTTGTACACTTTGCCCAGCTAACAAGGGTACATACCCCGTTTCAAGCGAAGCAATTACATTTTAATACATAATCATAATTAACGAGTTAATAGAATGAACAGACAAAAAAGAACTTAGTAGAATACACATAATGATACAAATATATTAAATATACATATACATATACGTATTGTTTCACATTTTTATTTTTTTAGTTTATATGTACAGATTTTATTTATTTTTTTAAATTTTATTTATTGGGGATATAAAAAATAATACATGTAACAAAAATATAACAAATAAAATATACAGAGAATAAAACCAATGACAGATATCCACAGAAATACATTAAATACATATATATTTGGTCCCGGAAATTTGCACTGTTAGAATACTTATACTGTTTGTGTATTATTTCATAATTCATTATCATTATCGTTACCTTCCGTACCGAATGGTGCATAGAGAACTGCATTGGTACAACAATCGCAGCGTATTTTGTTTTTTTTTTATACATGAAGATAAGTCAGTCTTACACTTCAGGTACCGGTTCAAGGACCATGAAATATTTTGGTGTGAAAACACCCTTTCGAATTAATATTTCATATTAACCATGTCGGGAATCAAACTCGAGACCTCTTACTTGATAGTTAAATGCGCTGACCATTGCACCACGAGGCTGACTATATTCATAATTGGAAACTAGAAACCACTATCCTAACCGTTCATACGCTATGTTCCTGTAAGAAGTGTTGGGATATTTGTTGTACAGCGCCCTTGAGGTGATTTTCACAAATGGGCGCTGTATACGTTTTTCATTATAATGATATAAATAACACATCCATTTTCTTTTAACACCTAAATTTTATTTAACAACACTCCTTAAAACCACTCCTGCCAAATTTCCGAAAATCGTTTTAAAGACCGCGGATCTTCCTGTCGGCTTTGCTCATTCGTTATTCTATACTAATCTTTAAAACGGAGATCAGCACTATACAAGATCCTGACGTCACTGTAAAGATCTGTTGTGACGGATCCCTGTGAAGCAGTTCTCATCCTCCAAGCCCAGGTCTATAAAAACCTGGCTACTGTGTGGAGAGCGAAATTTTTTATTTTGCTCCCCTCTAAACCCAGAACCATAAAGTAGTGGGCGAGCTCTTTAACATCCTCAGATCTAACTAGTGGTCCCCCGAGGATACGGCTTCTTTTATAATATGAGGCATTACATTCACACATAATGCAAAGGCGTTTCCTTATTTTCACTACAGAACCTCCTTCTAGAATTTTCAAAAAAGTTTATTTAAGCAAATATTTGATCTGCTGTGCACTAGAAGGGCTCCAGTGATACCTAACATGTGTTCGTCTTAGTTTTATTATGTCGAAAGCAAACCTTTGAGTGTATCCATTTATTAGTTCCTTTTGCCAGAGCGTAACGCTTCTGCTCCCTGACCCATGACCCATGCTCTTTACGAGTAGCACATTTGGGCAACCCTCAGTTGGGTAGGGGCCTAATGGGGCTGTCTCTGCTCCCTGTCTTTCCAATTCGTCAGCTGCCTCGTTGCCATCGATATTTGAGTGTCCAAGTACCCAAATTAATGTTATACTGTTACACTCACACACAGAACTAAACCCCTGTGGGGATTCTAAGGTTAATTAATATATATATATATATGTACATATGTTCAAGAAGGAAATATGGAAGTCTGGGCATTTACAGGGATTATGACCTATCATTGGCAGGTCTAAGGTTTAAGTGGGGTTTGAGGCAAATTGGTGAATGTTACACATGTTGTAAAGTGGCCACTTAAACCAGCCAACGACAGGTCACAAGCCCTGTAAATGCCCAGGTTTCCATATTCCTTTCTTGAAGGTATTCTCCATTCCTGTTGTAGTTTGTTAATCTTAATGACTTCCGAGGGGGTGAGATCCAGTCTTTTGTATACAAACATTTGGACAAACTCAAATATTGTAATATTTATGACTTTAAATTTCATAAGCCGCGATTTTAATTCAATTTGACTCTACTGCTTCCATTGCCCCTTTTACTGTGAATTTGGTCAAACATATGTCGAGTATTGTTGTTTTTCCTTATGACTAGATTGTAAATACAAGAACACTACAAATTATATGAATTTCTCTCATCATGTCTATCTATGTATAATTTATAATAACATTACATTGGCAAAACAAGAAAATTGTGTTATGCCATTTTTTCACCCTGCAGAAGCCTGCGGTCTATTTTTTCTGTCTCAATTTGTTGCGGTTCATTTATTTTATATTTGACAAATTTATAACTAAAATGGCCATCATATTTTCATGATATACAGCGTGCCAATCTCGCGAACTTTTATGGTAATGATACTGCGCTTTTTATAACTCGTTAAAAATTGTGAATAAAATTCCCACCACGTCTCGGAGCTTTATGGACTTCTCGCGGGTCGTGTTCAGCTGGCTTTGGTATGGAAATGTGCATAGTACACTACATACATAATATACTACTTCGCAGGAACGTAGGACACAGCGACCACGCAGATTTTCTCCTATTACAATACTTTTTACCCTCGGTATTCATAGTTGCTGGATGGTTAACTATATGGGGTAGAAAGCAATATTTATTTTTTTATTTCACGGTTTTAAAATGTACAGAGGATCTTAGTTTTAGGTCCCGACTAGCTAGGAAATTCCTTTGTTTAGGAAGGCTCTTTTTTTACATGTATTTTAATACGTTTCATCAAACGATGCTTAAATTTTTAAAAATAATAATAATAATAACATCAAAAAATTCAAAATAGATATAAATTATAAAACTTACAAGTAAAATAAAGATAGTTATTGAGTCTATATAAGACAAGCTTTTATATATTCATTTTTATATAGACTAGTATAGATGAATAAAAACACAACATGATTTGTTTATTCTAAACCACCTATCTGATGTAAATATTAATCAACATACTTTACAAGTTGCTTTGTTTTATTTATTGAAAATATTCAGACTAAGTGTGAAGATAGACGCTATAATGCGATCTGAAACGTAGGCTAAGATTGCTAATAACACACGGCACAACAACTTAGAAAACCTGAATGTGCATCTGATCCCAAACACTCAAAAAATAGATTCAAATATCGTGTTTTTTCCTTTTGAATCTTCACAATTTTGAATCATCGGCAGTCCACCCAACTCAACGAAATTCCACCCCTTTAGTTTAACATACCCTCAACTTTAAAATCAAACAGTTTAACTACTGTATCTAGAATATAATATAAAAATAATGTAAATGAATGCATCGACACGGGTTGTGCTCAGTGAGGTGTTCATATAGAAAAGAAAAAAATAGCAAGTTTCATATTAAATAAATAAAAATGTGAGTCGTATTCGTCGTCGGCCTCGTGTTGTTATGGTCAGCGCATTTGCCTACTATGCAAGAAGTCGGGTTCGATTCCCGACATGGTTAATATGAAATATTTATTTGAAAGGGTATTTTCACCCTAGAATATTTCATAGTCCCTGGACTGGTAAATGAAGTGTAAGACTGATCACTTTACCTTCATGTAACATGTAAGATATGCTGCGATTGGTGTACCAATCCAGTGCCCTATGTACCATTAGGTGCGGAAAAGGAATGATGATGATCTGAGTCGTATATTTCTGAAACCCGCGTTCCCTCTATGACGGCTATTCATAAATAGACGACTCGTGCATTGGAAGCATAAAAAGAATTTAAGTTCAAATACAGAATTGTAAAGCTGGCTTGAGGTGGTTTATAACAAAAAATGGCACTATCAAAATTAGCCATGTTAATATTACATTATTTATATTATAATATTTTTATTAAATTTTACTTTTGAAATAAATCTCTGAGTGCATCTCAGTAGTATACACTTATAATATATCAAAATAAGTAGTGTACATTTCAATTATATTCATGAATTATTTTATTGTTCTTGGACTGGCACCTGAAACATAAATTTGATCACCCTTCCTTCATGTAGAGTACCCGACAGTAAATGAAGTACCTACATCGGGCTTAAGAATGAGACTGCCGAATTTGTTGAGCGTCGTTTCTGTCGCACGAGTCCGGTATCCGAACGAATGTATAAATGACTAAGACGACGTTCTACAAATCTGATAAGGCCGATAGTCTTTTTCCCGGTGTCTTTTATTTAAGGAAAGCTACTGAAACAGAAAGTTCGAAATACGCTGCATATGATTGCAGATACGATTGCAGAGCCCTATGTATGCGGAAAGAGGAATGATGATGATGCGACTTAATTGGAATTTAACCCTCAAGATTTAATGCAAATATATCGATATTTAAACAATGACAGAGTAATTTCCATTGAATTTCTTCATCCCGGTTGAAATTTATATCAATGATAACACCTTCGTGTTTATTGAGATATCGGATAAAGTAGTGTACCCACGTTAGGATTCGACGTGTTTTTTTTGCTATCCAACAGGCCATGTGAGTGTCAGATTGGTTGACTGTGAATATAGCGGTAAAAAGTCCATGTTTGTGTTTCCCTGCCTTTTGTGGCACTATTGTAGCTTCCGTGCCCGTACAGGCGTACAATGCACTTTATTCCGTATTTAGCTTACACTCTTATAGACTCCTCCTTCCTTCTGTTCTCCTTGTACGCAAAGCTCCTGGACGCCTAACAAGGTTGTTGTGTTCATTAAACTTATAATTAGTAAATACAATTAATAAACTTTCGTCAATTTTATTTGAACATGCGTCGAAGGATTAAACAATTGAAATATGTTTTTCTGTAGATAAATTTAGTGTGCAATTTTTAATTTAATTTTTAGTGCATTAGAAGAGAAAATCAGATTAAAATACATTTAGTTATTAAACTTTTTGTACATATTACAATGGCGGACTTATTGCCAAACGGCAATTTCTCTCAACCAACCAATAAAATAAAAGCTTTGTTCTTTTTTAAGTCAAGTTATAAAACATATTTAATAGAAAAAAAAGCTTAAGATACATATATAAAAATATAAATAAATGTATTTATAAAAAAATATCTAAAACCAATACCATTACTCAATGGAAAAAGGGAAAAAAGAAGCAACAGGAAAGAAGATGAAATTAAGGAAGAGAAAAGAGATGTTTCTTCAGACGTGATTTAAACAGAGATACTGTAGTAACATCTTTGATGGTTCCACAGTCGAGCCGCATGGATACTACATGAGTTAGAGAAGAAAGAAGAATTGTAGATGGGTATTAAGAGAGTGCCTTGAGAATTAGAACAAAGAGGTTAACCATGAACTGATAAGCGTTGACATTTTTCGCGGAGGTATATAGAAGCCTTGAGACTATGAATGATAGTCTCTCCGCTGTCTAACTTTGAGCCATTTCAGTAGCCTACGATAATCAGAAATGTGGTCATATTTCCTGAAACCAAAAATATACCTTATGCGCGTATTCTGAAGTCGTTCAAGCTCATCGAGCTACTCACCACTTAAATCAGTCATGGAAACACAGTGTAATCTAGAATGGGTAGTTGTTATGCTTGTAAGAGAGTACATGTGATATTAATGGGTAAGATTTTTCGGAACCTTCTAAGTGAGTGTAGACTTCAAAATATTTTGCGGCCTAATTCAAAAAAATTAGATCACCAGCATAGATGTTCATCTAGATATTTTATATATTTCCTGTATTTGATATTGGTACCATTGACATTAAAAGGATTAAATGAAGATACGTCTAACTACTAATCAATCTTTGATTACCCGCAAACACAATTTGTGTTTTAGATTGGTTCATATAAAACCACACTCTTTTGTCCATGTTGACACGCAATTTAATGTATTAGACATCGATTCTATTGCTTTGCTGGTGCTTACGGATCTGCAATGAAGATAAAGTTGTAAATCATCTGCATAGAGATGATATGAACAATTGAGACATTCTACTATCGGATTGATAAACAAGGAAAATAGTGATGGTGATAAAACTCCACCTTGATGTACTCCAGCGATAATATCAACCCATTCCGATTGATGATCTGGTGTTGTAATGCATTGTTAATAATAATAACAAAGATACATAACGTTACAATGCATTAAAAACGTCAGCAATAGGTGATCATAAAACAATGATTTCTAAACGCCCTCACTTACGAAATCGAAGCAAGAGCAGACATTGTTAGAACCTTAAAGTAATAACACGCCACTGGCTAATAGAATGGATAAAACCATTTTATAATTATCATCCACGAATATAACTATAGTTAACAGCAATAAAACGGCCCTTAGGTACTCAGGTCTAGCATTACTAGCGCAAACCGAAACGGCCCGTTACACTTTTGTTGTTAAAGTTAAAACCGAACCCAAAATTTTGAACACTTTTTTTCTATGCAATAGACCTAAAAGGCTTATCTAGTAAATTCAAGATTGATGGCAGAAGGGACCATCTGATTTTTTTGCGGCTTTTTATTTTTCAACAGTTGAAATGAATACTTCAGTAAATATGCTTATGCCGAGGTTAGAGCGAAACATCTTAGAACATTGGAAATGAAAACATCGCCATTTATTGTAGGCTCAGAGATGGGATACCTAACGAAGATATTCTCAGAAACTAAAAAATAGAGACCACGTTGAGAGGGTTAAAGACGATTATCAAACATTTGTATATATATTTACAATGAGAAACTTCAGCCCTACGGGAAATTAGATACAAAAAATGTTTACGTGCGCGCAGTAAAAATTAGGGCAATAAATTGTACTGCAAAGTTTCTTGAATTTTTTGTACATTTGTACGAAATAAATAATTTAAAATATGTTTATTAAAACGTACTTCTTTCAACTACTACTTTCTGTCACTGGTTCAAATAAATCAACCAGACATGATCCAGAGAAATCTATTACCTAAGTGTGTAGTAAGGGAGTAGATAAAGTAATTATTATTTTTGTTAATAAACTATGATAATTATTATTATCAATGATAATAAAACTTCGAAAAATATTCGGTTTGCTTACCGTAAAAGAAACAATCGACTGAACTGACAGAGAATAAGCGGAAGAGAACCTCCCACGTCTTACGTAATACAAAACTTTAAAAAATTATAGCGCTTATAATACGATATATAAAAATTAAAAAAAAAAAAAAAACATTTTGGCCTACTTTAGTACTTAGTCTATTGATAAATAAAAAAAATCCATCGTACTCCTTCATTGCATTAATTACATCGGCAGATTTTATTTTAATAATAAAAAAGAATGCTTTTTCTTAATCTATTTATTAATTCTTTTTCAATTTTCATATTTAGTTTGGCCAGATCAATTCATATGCTAAGTTACAAATCTAAGCTGTAGACAGTTTAACAAATTGTAGCGTAATGTTTTTATAACTGTTATTTTTTATTTTACCGAGGCAATAAAATAATTCACTGCTCCGTATATCTCGCACAGCCCCCTTATCACCCCCCGATTGTTTCAATATTTAAAATGTATGTACACTTAAAGCAGAACGTACATTAGTACTACAACAGCCTAATATAACAACTAGAAGCGTTATATTTCCTCGAAGTTGTTAAAAAAATAATGTTTACCTCACGGAAGATCTATGGACGTTTTATTTTCTGCGTAAATTCGAAACCCACATTAGTAACTTTGAGGTCGTTAGGGTTCAAACGGGCAGATGCCAAATAAAGTTACCATATTTATTGTACAGACGTCGTATTAATGTGTTTTTAATGTTCCATTAAACTCGGTTAATTACAACTTCATTAAATTCCGCCTAAATTATGGAATAATCGATAAAGAACAAAGGACGAACGTTTCTGACAGGACAAAAAGTAAATCAATTAATATCACTTTTATTGCTCGAAATATTCGTACCATTGGTGAAAAGTCAGGAACAACCTATTATTGAATTCTTAAAACCTTAACCACTTAAGATCAGAAGAATTTTTTACAGCATTGAAAGGCATCAAATTTACCTACAATTTAATTTTAATCGCTAATTTTATTTAAAGTACTGCAATAAAACCCCGATGAATTTGCCAGTAAAATTTAGATATCTCCAAATCAAAATCAGTTTACATTCGTATTATTTTTTTATTGACAATAAAATTTCACTAAAACGATTAAGTAAAATTGATTTCCTTTTTTTTTCAATTTTATAAGTATAAAAATGTAATTAATTAACTGCTTCATTAAAAACTTAATTTTATTTATTGGAAAAACTAATAAAACTTTTAAAATATTGTATCGATAATACCAGAATAAAGTGAGTATTTATTTTAAACTTTCCCTACTATAATCAAAAACATTGTGTTTTAATATGAATTTACGGATTATTTTGCTCAATAATATATTACGATAATACCAATTTAATTCACACTTTTCAAAGCCTTATATTTTTATTTTGACTAAATATTCGATTCAGTAATCCTTTTATGTATAAATTAATATATTGTCACTGATATCATAAAATATAAAATCATTATTTATAGTAAGGGAATCACGTATTAATCACAATTGCCAATAATAGCGAAGAGAACTTAGAATCAGATATTTAAAGTTTGAATTCCACTATACCACTTCTGATCGAGATATGCTGCATTCGGTAAGCCAATTAAGTACCTTATGCGTCATCAGATGCAGATAAGGATAATATGATAATGATGAAAAACTTCATGTTTATTTATTAATTTATTGCAGAATGTATAAAAAATTCAAATAATTAAACAACCTGGTTGAGTCAAAATATGTGCTTATATGTACCAGAATCTTTTATTTCCTGGGGAGTTTTTTTAAGATTTATGCATATTGAAAACGATATAGAGATCTTTTTTAAGAAGGAAATGTAAATTTAAACTAAAAAGTTTTTTTATGTTAAATGGGGTCTGAAGGTTTTTTAAAAATAATAAACCGCTAAAAAAATAAAGGGTGTAAAAGAAAGCCGGAATAGAAACTGGAATCGAACTCACAACGTCAGTTTTTACAGTCAGCCGTTTAACTTACTGCGCCACAGCTTGTCTTAAACCAATGTCATGAGCTCACAGTAAAAGGGGGAATAAAATAAAATACTTAAAAACACATGTATTCCAGACTACCTTACGGTGGCCATATAACTATATAAAAATGTTAAACACCTTGATATAAACAGCCTGAGAAAACTAGAAACACTTAAGCTAATCCACAAAATAACACAAGAACACGTCAAAGACGATGACATCTCGCTGACAAGAGTAACTAACATACAAAATCACAACACTAACACATACAAAGAGTAAAAACAAGAATAGGCCAATCTTGACTTATTAACCACAGACCAAAGACTTTCCTTCCGATATTAAAACAGCGACTAAAAAAAATTCTAGCAGGAGCGAAATCGATAGGAAGATCAAAAATCTTTAAAACAGTTTTAGGGTATGTGGAAGGAATGTTCTTACATATCATAAGCCTCATGCCGATATCTACCTAATATTTCCTTGTATTTTTTTTTTTCTTTTATATAATCCCCAAATATAAAAAAAAACACACCGCCTTAATATAAGCTTCATCAAACAAAATAACAAATTAAGGATTCGGTGACTCCTTCTGAACTCCATTTAAAGGGGCACAGATACCAATCATCCCATTTAAAAAGCTCTCCTTACATATTCTGACCGTAGATCCATTTCCTGGACGGTTCTATTCCGAGAAGAGGCAACAACTCTCGCTTGTGTCAGTACATTATTAAACACTTTATCCTTTAGCAATAAAACTTGAAATATCGCCGTGGTTAGCTTTACCTGTGTTGCCAGGTATGGTATAAAAAATGTTTTACTGATTTTTGCAATTTTTTATCGATAATACTCTTTTCATTTATCGGGAAATAAAAATATCCATGATTGTTTCGTCAATTAAAACAGAGTTAAGGTTTAGAAGAACTCAATTTATAACAAACCCGAAAATGACAATCGTAGACTTTCATTTAGAATACTATAAATTATATAAAAATTATACATAATGTTTCAAAATTAAGTAAAGATTATAATGAAAAAACACCTAGACATTGACAGAAAATCAGAAAAATCAGAAAATCATAACAATTAAAGCTTATCCGTAAAATAACACAGGAACACATCAAAGACGATTACATCTCGCTGACAAGAGTAACTTACGCATACTATCACAACACTACTACATACAATGAGGTAAAACAAGAATGGGTTAATCCCTACTACTTATAAACTATGGACTAAGAATGTACAATGACTAACCTCAAAATATTAAATCAGCAACTATCTAGATTCAGAAACATCACCAACAAGCTACAGAAAGTGGGTTGGTAGGATTTTAGCTACTGTGAAAATAAATTTTAAAAAGAAACTAAAATCTTAAAAGAGGATACATGTATATTAATATAAATCAAATATTAAAAAATCATTCATGTGAAACAGCTCTCAATAGAGTAATAGATGACTGGAAAGCAGCAACTGAAAAAGAATATATGTATTAGCGGTTTTTCGAGAGATTTTGAAGAGCATTGAAAACTACTGATAGAATGAGAAAAACACAAAAATGGGAATAAAGGAAAATGCCTTAAATTGGTTTCAAAGCTATTTAAATAACAGATTTCAAATAACGAAAGTTAATAATGTCATTTCAGATTCAATAGAAAATAATTTAGTCTAAATTGTTTGTCTAAATTGATGGTGCACTTGTTTACATATCAGGAGATTATTATGGCACATTAATAAATAAAATTAATTATGATTAAGGAAATATTTCAAAATGGTTAAAAGTGAATAAATTAAAATGAAATATCGCAAAAAAATCATACTAATATTAGAATTAAAAATATTTATATAGATAATCTATTAATAAATTCTTTAGTTTAATTTAATTATCTCGGAGAATACTTATATAACTAATAAAATTTTAACACCTTCTCAATCCATGTATAATCCATGTATAATTTTTTTTTCGTGTATGGGAAGATGAAGAAATGTAATATATATGAAGAGTAGTGCTCTTATATATATATAACAATACAATTAAGGGGATAAATAAAATATTTAACTAACCAACAATGTCATACATACGAAACTAGAGATAAAAATATAAGGTTAACAAATAAGAGAGTCGCAAAACTCATTGTACAGGGGATTAAAACTACACAATGAGACACCTGAAGAAATAAAAGAAATGGAAAGATTTCAAATGTTCCAAATTGATTGGAGAAAGCATGTTCTTGGAGAATTTTTTATATTTTATTTTATTTATTCCGAATACAAACAGATGTACAGATTTAATTAATATATATTTTTTTAAACTATATTAAATGTATACATAGCAGGGCCTGCCATCCAATTATATGTATTCACTAAATAATACTGTAATAAAGCGACGTCGCGACGGCTCAAAGTTTAAACTATATAAATAATAAATATACTTTATTTTAAAATAAGATAAATATGGACAAAACAACAAGATAGTGGAAAGGAAAAAAAGGAAATTGATAAGAAGTGGTAAAAGATGATTGAAGGAAAGTGAGAGTGGAAAATTTCATTTGATTTAATGATTTAATGAATTACGAATGAAGAGCATGAATCAAGCCTATTAATTTATATGAAGTTTTACTATTATTCAATGTTTATATTAGTCCTTAAGATGTTATAAACTAACTTAATAAAGCACAAATAAATTAAAATAATGATGGGCATTGTGTCACATTACTTTAAAAAAAATATGAATCAAATGCCTGGGAATCTTACAACTGTGTGAACTCAAATATTATGCACTGTTTTATAAGTTTTATGTTTAAAACAATACAAAATTTATTTAGCAAATAAATATTAACAATTTTTCGAAGCTAATAAAATTGTTGTGACTAATAACAATTTATTTATTTTTATCAATGAAGAAAATGATTTTCTTGTGTTTTCGTAATGTTTTTTTAATTTTATTTATTATTTAAAAATAACCTGTTACGGTTATCAAGAAATATTAAAAGGTCAAGTCACGTTGCGACTCGTCTGGTAGTGTAGTCATCTTGTGCTTTTTCAGGTTGATTTTAAATTTGACTCCTATGTAATTTTTCAATCGGTAAGGTTAGTCATGATTGATTCATTAAGTCATTTAACGCTAACGTATTTTTGAATTAAAAAGAATGTAAAGTTGTTCACTCTCCGCTTTCATTTTACTTTCTTCTTTGCTCTTTCTGTCTTATTGTACTATGAAATCTGACGGTGTGTTAGATTTAGATTATGGTCAAATGGGTCTTAATGATTGCCATTAAATCTGTGAATTATGATGACCTGATACAGTGAGTTTGAACGTTCAATAAGCAAGTATTACATTGTTATTGTCCGTCGGTAAACCAAGTAAACACACCAATTTCATATGTCTTAGCAGGCATACTTTATTGTACGTGCGTGTATAAAAAGATGTATAAACGTTTTTTAGTTCATGGTTTACCTCTTCGTTCTAATTCTCAAGGCACTCTCTTAATACCCATCCACAATTCATCTTTCTTCTCTAACTCATATAGTGTCCATGTGGCTCGACTGTGGAATCATCTCCCATCCACCGTCAAAGATGTTACTACTTATCTCTGTTTAAATCACGTCTGAAGAAACATCTCCTTTCTCTTCCTTAATCTGATCCGATGCGGGATCTGGAGCGTGCGGCCGCGGTCTTAATTTGGAACTAACACTGTATTCCTCCACTGTAATACTGGGAAATTAGAAAAAGGTGATTGTGCTGACAATGTGTATTTGATTGATCACAAACTGACAATACTGCAGTGAGGGGTACAATGAAAGTTTTAAAAGTTTATTTGTTTATTGATATGCGAGACTGAAGAAAGAACAGTTTCGGGAAAGGGGTGGATGCTTTCATTGTTCTTCCTTAATCTCTCCTCCTTTCCTGTTTCCTCTTTCCTCTTTTTTTCATTTTTCCCATTGAGTAATAGTTTTGATTTAAGGTAATTTATTACGTTTATTTATATTTTTATATATATCTTTAGCTTTTTAATCTTTTTTTTCTATTGAATATGTTCTGTATTTTTTTTATTTATTCAACTTTTTGAACATAATGTTATTTGTATATTGGCGGGCTTATTGCCAAATTGCAATTTCTTCCAAACAACCAATAAAATAAAAATTTTATTTTTATAATTCAAGCCACAGAACATATTCAATAGAAAAAAAAATAAAAAGCTTAAGATATATAAAAATAGAAATAAACGCTTAAGTTTATAAATTACCTTAAATCGAAACTATTACTCAATGGAAAAAAGGAAAAAAGAGTAACTTAAATTATAAAAATAAAACTTTTATTTTATTGGTTGGTTGGAAGAAATTGCCGTTTGGCAGTAAGCCTGCCAATGTACAAATAACATTACGTACAAAAAGTTTAATAAATATAAAGCAAGGGAGATCTGAATGTAATTTTTTTAGAGACAGATTGTGGTCCGTTGACTCAAACCTCGCTCTTCCGCAGCGTGTTTCCCATTTTCTAACACGATTATTTACGTCATAAAGAAAATTTTTGCAAATTTTAAAAATTTAAGAAAATCATTTGAACCAAATTATATTTCATTTATAAAATATGAAAAAAACTGTTTGCATATAAATTAGTTGGTACATATTGGTTCATGTTTTTTTAATTTTTCCATAACGCTTTTTTTTGTCAATCTGTGTAAGGTTAGGCTAGGAAGTTTTGTAAATAAATAAAAGTGGAATTAACATATCGAATTGCAGAAAATTTAAATTTTCGATGAAATTATAAAAAGAGAACCAACTCCAAATTCAATAAGCAGCCTACCCTGGAAGCACTATCTTGTTGTCTTGCCTAATACCTCCCCAGGAGGCGCCGCGCCGGTCCTGATCCGATAAAAGGATCTAATTTATTGTGTCCTTATTTGTTACGTGCGCCGATTACCCAACGGATCCTTTGTTATCCTGTAAGAGGAATGTCCTGGCCGAGCGGTGCACTCACGGGAACTTGGAACCTTACGGGGAACATTACAAATTTATAACATTTTGGACCTAGATCATTACTGATATTGACCGAATAACATTTTGTTATATGGGTATTATGACAGATATTTCAGCGGGGATGGAGAACATCTTTAGGGAACATGGAATTCAAGGTATTTACAGGACTTAGGACCTAATATTGATTGATTTATGTGATTAAAATAAACATTTATAATCTCTCATTCTATTTTTTACTCTGCTGTACCTTCAAATATAAAATTATAAACATTTAAAAAAAAATATTTTTACTACAATAAAATATTCAATAAAAGGACAATAAAGAAAAAAATACAAAAAAAATTACTGCAATTTTTTTTTTAATTTAAAAAAAAAATTGTTATTAATTTATTCAACTAAGTTGAAATATTTAGAAAATATAAATCTTATTTACCGTATTATCAATGCTATGTATTTTATTTGGTTATGTAATTTTGAAATTACTCCGCCCGTGACGTCACGAGTTATCCTCAGTGAGTTGTGTTGACTTTTAAAAGTAGAAACCCGTTGCTGTCAAAATATGTCTACTCGGAAACCAGAAATCTATCACAACACATATCGCAATTGATCGGTTATTGTTCACAAGCACCTGTGACATTTCAAAGTTGTTCATTTTTATTTAATTTTTTTCATACATTTTCGAGAAATTTCACAGTACAAATGCTTTAATTTTTACCGCCTGGTAAGACCCCATTTTTTAAATACAATTCCCAGTAGCACTGAACTTCCTCATTCGATGATTTTAAGTTTGTCCAGATATTAGTAGACAAAGATTGGATTTTACCACACAGGGAGTTATTTAGATTAAAATAATACAACATAGATGGAGAACATTTTAGAGAAGAAAATATGGTAATTAAGGCATTTATATTATAACTTGACAGTTTGTCCACCGCATACCGCACACCACATTTGATGACATAAGTCTCCCTGGCGGTGCCAACATACACGGAAAAAATTCTTGTTACCTACCGAATGATAAAAGCTGTCCAAAGGAACTCTCTGTAATAGGGTAGCCTTAGCATCTTTATGCCGAAAGAGAAAGTTATTTGGAAGTACATAATAAGCACTTCATTGGATTGTGAAATAGGGGAAATTGAGTTCATCACTAACTGTCATTGGTTGTTTAAGTGGCAACTTTAAACACTGTCTAATATTCACCATTTTTTCCATGTTTAAACATCCATATATCTTTGATTCTGTGAAGTTGTGTGCAATATTTTGTTTTGTCACCCACCGAAACAACTAACTAACTTGCAAACCGTCCTACAGATCGAATATTTCCGATTTGGTTACCATTTTACATTGTGTTGGTTAAAATCTGATGCGATTACTTTATCTGTCGCTGAATGATGGAATCCTAAATATAATTGGATCGGGTTGTGGTCCCGTGGTTAGTGTCTCGGACTTACGGCTCAAAGGTCCATGGTTCGAATTCCACTCTACCCCAACTTGATCCCCATTTCTAATAGTAAGTTATTTACAAGTCGTAGAAAATAGTTCTCAAAATTAAAAATTTGGGTAAATCATAAAAACGCAAATTTTTGTTTTTATGACATGACATTTAAAAAGTATTTATATTTGTTTTATAATCGTGTTTACTATACATAGAATATAATGTAGACAGCTTAGAGACTTTCACACCCACTCACTTCTGTTCACTGTCCATCATAGTTTTAGTTATGACATACCTAAATAAATAAAATAAACAGATATAATTATATAAAAGTCAGGATTCAAAAAAATATATATATTATTAAAATATATTTATATTTTCGTTCTTATGTTTTCTACTAGTTTTCTACTAGGGTTTCCGTTAGTTTTCTACTTTCTTTGTCGGCCTCATGGCGTAGTTTTCATTGCGTTTGCCTGCCATGCAAGAGGTCTCAAGTTCGATTTCCGACACTTTATTAAGTATTTTTACGCTCCTGAAGCACAAGACTGATCATCTTACCGTCATGTAAAAAAACTATCAAAACACGCTGCTATATCGTATTGTCAAACCTTATTTTATTGTTGTCATTATTTCGTATTTACTGCATTTTGTGGTTACCTACTGTATTGTATAGGACTCGTCGCACATTATTCATTCGATGTGTATCAGTTAAATTTAAAAAATAAAATGCTTTTTTTTCAGAATACGGTTTTGAAATTTACCATACTTAAAAAAAAAAAAAAACAATTTATATCATTTCGTCATTTGACCATTTTTAATACAATTTACAAGTTTTAAGCAAATATTTTTTTCATACTTACGCACCCATACACACGCACCCTCTCCCTCATTCATTCTCACACGCACATGTATCCTCTCCCTCATTCATTCACGCATACACACATTCACATACACACGAATACAAACTTCACACAAATACAATTACAAAACTTCTTTTCTTATATATTATGTGTCATTATATTAACAGTGGATTTTTTAAATTGGCTTAAGTATTGTTAAGATTTTTCTAATTATTTTGTTTATGTAATAGCTGTAAAAATCCCAAATAAAATAAAATAAATAAATAAATAGTATGCGCTGCTGTAAAAAAATTGGTACTAATACAGTGACCTATGCACCATCATATGCGGAAAAGGAAGGAGAAAGAAGAAGTTTTCTACTAGTCATTAATAAAAAGCAACATTTTTCTGAAATTTCTATATCAATCGACACAAACTTGATTTAAATACTTTAAGTATCTACATCTACATACTAGGCACATTATTCACAATTAAATGCATTTGACACGCATAACTGCATTCACAAAAGTATTTCTCCCCAATTCGTCGGTGCCTACCTACGCTCCATCTATGATTTGTTCCGATTATTGTACGTGACCATTCGACCGATAAATTAAACTATGTTAAACTGTACACAGTATCTGATACAATTGATCAGAACTGCTTCGTTTTAAAACAGATTTTATAAAATATATTGAATTATAATTTTATTTTGAATCCTGAAATAGGGCACTCATTAACTTATTCTTATGTGTGCTCTAATAATAACAATGTAAAAACATTTAATTTAAAAGTTACATAAAACATATTTCTTAACCTTTTGTTTGAATTTTAATATTTTCATTCGTATGTTTTTTCCCATTTCATAATATTTTTTTACTGGTTTAAATAAAATAGAACTTTACGACTTGGCTTTTAAAATGCAAGTATGATTTTTATCTTTTCTCTGGTATTGTGATCATGTTCATGTCGGCTTTGTATTTTTTTTTCGATTTTTTTTTTTTTTTAATAATATTTGCTTGAATTCTTTTAACATCAAATTTACACTTGTGTATCGGTAGTTTTTTTTTCAAAATGATTCTTAAAGCTTTGTTTTGTAATATTTTGTAATAATTTTGTAAATTTTGTAATAATTTTGTAAACTTGTTAAAATTTTCTTGGTTTGGAAAGTATAAATATTCTATTTTCAGGCGCTGCCTAGTGTGTGGATGAAATAATTGAATCATATGAATCTCACCCGTAACAACAAAGGTTTCAGCTCTTGCTATATGGTTAGATTCTATATTTCCTTCTCTAAAATGTGCTAAATCCCTGTTGTAATATGTTTATAATGGTGTAAAGTCAATAAATTTGAATTAAATATTAAAAATGCAAAAAAATGTCGTTTCATAGAACAAAACAACCGATTTCCTTCGAGTACCTAACAGAAAACTCCAAAATTGATGTAGTTTAGTTCATCAGAGATTTAGGAGTTGTTTTGGACTTTAAATACAATGAGCATATAGATAATACAGAAAATAAATCACTGAAATTACTTGGCTTCATTAACAGAATTTCCTCTTATTTTACTAATGTCCGTACAATCAAAACTCTTTATTGCTCAACTGTTCGCCCTCTTCTAGAATATGCCTTCGTGGTCTGCTCTCCGTTCAATGTTAATCGCATAAATCACATTGAATCAGTCCAACATTGCTTGCTTCGAAAAGTAGCGTGGATGCTTGGACTAGAGAGAGGTAATTATTCTTATGCTGATATAGAGTCAATGTTAAATATTTCTAGTCTACAAAAACGTAGAACTAATATTGATTCCATATATACGTTCGGCATACTAAATGGTAGAATCGATGTTTCATCATTACTGGGATAAGTCAAAATCAATATTCCGACTCGTAGGTTGAGAAACAATGAAGTACTGTTCATTGATCAGCATAGAACAAACTAAGGCTTTAATTCTCCAATGACCCGTCTTTGTCGTATTGTAAATTCAATACAAGATCTAGACTTTTTTCGTTTAAGTTTACAACGATTTAAACAAGCACTAAATAAATAGTCCAGATCTTGTCTGGATGTCCCTTATGTTTGTCAATGCTTCTTTTTTTTAAAAATTGTTTTTAACTATTATTTTACTGTTACATTCAAAACAACTATACGCAAGCAACATGGAATAAATTAAAAGTCACGTATAATAATTCAAACAGACAATTATTCAGATTGCCTTGGTACTGCAGTGCCACTGAAATGTTTACAGCTGGACGGATAAACACCTTCGCTGCCCTACTTTGTCTAAGAGTCTGGAGCCTATAGTAACGCCTGAAAAGCTCTAATAACGAAATTCTCCAAGCAACTGCAGGGTGGATCCATTCACCGTTGTTCGAGCGATGGCGCGATATGCTAAGACCACCATAAGTGCCGCAAATATAAAATATGATTTTATGTTTATATTTATGTTTCTTGTTATATCAATGTTTATTGTTATATTAATGTTTATATTTATATTTATGTTTATGGTTATGTTTATAATTATGTTCATGTTTATATGGTAGAATTGGCTCTGCGCTATATAGCCATTTTACTGGAATAACGTAAAATAAAAATAAATAAACCTATAAATTTTATATATGGACAATGACCGTTAATAAATTAATAAATATTTACAGCCCTCTAGGGGGTTGACTTCAGTTCTTGTCTACAAACATTCGGACTATCTCAAAACATTGTTGTCATTAATGTGTTTGACACTTTATGACTTGCAATTCATGTGTAGCAGCTATTTTTCATGATGTTCAACAAATCAGTAATCCAATTATTATTAATCATATTATGACATGTTTTGTGAAGCATGTTTCGTAGGAACACATATAACGTCCACTTGAGAGAGTAAATATAATTATTAGAGCCAGATAAAAGCCATTTATCTACAATACCTGTGCTAAAAGAAGATTATTACATGAAAACGTAATATTTCGTCTGTTATTCAAGAGTTATCTTTTAATCCTCTCCATCCAATTTGCATTTTGAAAATCCTTGACATGAATACAATATCATGTTCATTTCAAATTTACAGTTTGGGTTTATCATATTATTTACCTCAAAAATGTTTAAAAACATATGTAGGTATCAGTGGCGAATGGTAATTTTATTTACAGGTAAGCTATAAAAAAAAATCATATATTTGTACCTACATAGGAGGTACATAATATAATGTAAGTAATATAAACTATAAATTGTAATTTTTCTGTGGTTCAGTGTGATACAACAACTCTCATCCATGAAATCAACTCAAACGATGTAACTTCGTGATATATTATATTATATAGATATATTATACATTGCTTTAATATATAATTCATTCAAAATAAATCAAAAATAGCACTATGAATTCAGTCGATATTAGGTATTCAATTGAAATGTCAACTTACCGAATTGTTCTAGTAATTAATAGTGCTAAAAACGGCCGCGTGGAGCGCTATTTGTCCTGCAATATGACGCATGAAAGTAATTATGGTCTTATGTCGAAAGTACCATCTCAAAGAAAAATAGTCCTAAAGAAAAAATGTTTGAAATACTGTTTTCCAAATCAAGAATCTTCAAATAATTTGTGTAATCTGCAAGTTTAATCTAGGAAAAAAAATCCGCACTGGAGTTAATACATTCAGAATAAAGTATACTTATTAGTTTGAAAAAATAAACTGGAATAATCGGCTAGTTTCTTGGCTCACCGCAGTCGCTGGCGCGCTTTATTAATATTATATTTATTTTAGGATAAAAATGCAAACGGTGGAAATGATTAAAAATAAATGTTAATTATTTATTTGTTTTTCTGTAAATAAAGTTACTATAAAACATTATTATAGTTAGTCAAATATAATGGTAAGCTGCGCATAATCGCTTCTATACACGGTTCGCCCCTGGTAGGTGCTTACTGTCTGTTTTGTAAACCTTTGTTTTTAAAGTAGGAAACACATAATAGTTTTTTGTCTAGTAGACAGCGTTTTTTTTAATTTTTAAAAGCTTAAAAACACATTTATTCGTTCATCTGCTACTCCTTGCTTATTTATCAATCAAACTGTTTTGCATTTAAACATAAATTGTAGAAAGTTTTCGGGTGTAAATAAATATGTGTGTTCTCAATTTATTGATTAGCTTTTAATAAACTATGGAATTCCTTAGAGTGATAATTCTCTAGAAAAGCCCTTAAGCTCCACTGCATGGAACAAAAGCGTTTCAAATTTTTGGTTTAATTTTAGTTTGGTTTTTAGTTTAACAACAAACGTATAATGGACGGTTTCGGTTTGCGCTTGAAATTCTCAACCCAAGTACCTACGGCTCGTGGTATTCCTGTAATATGTCGTCACTTTAATTCATTTTTGTCCAACAGACCATTTTTAATGAAATTGAGTTAAGTGTACAGAAGTTCTGAGATAGCCTTTATTTATAAAATTCCAAAAATAGTTTTTTTTTTTATTGGTGAAGGAGTTTTTCAAACGAATTTTGTCTCAAGTTGTGGTCATTATTTATGCCTATTTCGTAAGAAAAAACTTGAAAGCTCTATTTCTGCAGATTTGTGTTTTTATCTGTTGGTTAAAAAGGACTGAAGCGACGATATAGCTAACTTCGTGATCCATAATCGTAGAATGGTTTTTCTCTATGGGCGACTCTATTAGGTTAAAACTCTAAGGGAAATTCTCCGATACCCATGTATGTCGTTAATGGAATCTAAGTAGTGACTATAATTTTGTAATTAAATGTCGCGTTGTGGTCCCGTGGCTAGTGTTGCGGACTCACGGGCCGGAGGTCTGGGGTTTAAACCCCACTCTACCCCAACTTGATTTCCATTTTCTAATAGTGAGTTATTTACAACTCGTTGAAAATGGCCACCAAAATTGAAATATTAGGGGAAATTATAAGAACGCTAATATTTCTTATTTAAAAAAAATAAATAATAATAATAATTTTGTCTAGTTTGACTTTGAATTATTATTACAAAATAATTACAAACTGCCTAAATAGGTGTAGTTTTTTGTAACCTGAATCCGTGTTTTAAACTTGATTCCTAATTTCTTGCTCGCTAATCTTAAAAACATAATTGTGTATTTTGAAAATTTAAAATATATATTTTTTGAATACTTTCTATCAATAAACATAGAAATTAGCAGAAAGGCGGATCTAAATTTGCGTAAACCAAACCCACATATTGAAAAATAGCAAAACTTGAAAACGTGTTTTAACGAAATGAAAGAAAATTAAGTATATTTTTAGTTAGTCGAAATGTTTGTAGACAAAGACTGGATTTCACCCCTTAGAGAGTTGTTAAGATAACCACTACAAAATGAACGTAGAACATTTCAGTGAAGTAATATGTAAGTATAGGGCGTATGACTTGTCATTGGGTAGTTTAAGTGGTCACTGTCAGGTCATAGGTCTAGACTTCCATATATTCTTTTCCAAATGTTCTCCATCTCTGTTGTAATAATATGCTGAATACAAAATGTTAAGAATTTAAGCTACCCAAAAAGCACTATAGTACTGTATATGTAATTATAAAAATACCTCCAACGCAGACGTAACAGTATTAATAAGTTGACGTTTGATCCAGTGATATTAATATACACATGTTTTATAAGTACATACTTTTTGTTTTTTTAACGGCTTGTGCCTTTAAAAAAGTGTAAAAAATATAACCATAAAAACATAATACGAAACATTTATGTTAATAAACAAAATAACAAGAAAAATATTTGGCAAACATTAAAAAATAAACCATGAACATTAAACCCATAACTTTAGCATACAAAAAATAGTTTTGGAGTGACAGGAAATGTATCATAATATATTTCTTTATATGGTTATCAACGCCAAAAACAGTATAACACATAGTTTATACTTACAGTTTGAAAAAAAAATATTTGAATATATCGATTTTAATTTCACTAAGAATGTACAGTACAATCCACATTGAAAAGTATACCAATTGTTTTATATTTATACATTTTAATTGTTTCAGGTTTACGAAATAGCGCACGTAATTATACGGGCTGGCCCTTCGTCCAGACCAGCCACGTGGGTGCTGGAGCGGTCTACATTGTCTCTTGAAGACTTTGTTACGTGGCAATACTTCGCAAAGACACCTTCAGAGTGCCAGGATGTCCACAGTCTCCCGGCTGTGATGGGCAAACCGAAACCTCTCTCCGGACCTGAAGCAACCTGCACAGCCTTCTACTCCAAAGCGCAACCACCGGAAAATGGAGAGGTAAAACAATTTAAAATGAAGCCTTTATTCGGAAAACAAAATAAATATGGGAATTAAAAAAGCGTGAAAATACAATAAATACGTATGTCCCAATAAAGCATTTTTCAACCAATTTGTCGTCGGGTGCTAAAACGTTAGGTCAATATTTTACTTAAAAATCTATAGAAAACAGACAGAAAAACGAAAAGTGTAATTCATGTTTGGGCTATAATTTATTGGTAAAAAATTTATATATACCACAGTCCCGTTTAACCGAATTCGATGAAACTCTCTCAACAAATTTATTAAAAATAATCGAATCCAAGCTGAATCTAAGATAATCGTAAATTTGCTGACCAAATAAATTATTTTGTGATTATTTTAACAGTTTTCGTTATTTTATTAATTTTACAAATAAACATATTATGATAAGAATTTAATGAGAAATACATAAAATCTAAAGCTCGTATAAATATGAAATTTCTTACAAATAGCGCATATCAAGACAACGTGATTATTATTAAAGAGAGAAAGGTATAATGCGTCGGTCACATGCATCCTGGCTGTCCGCTGTTGTATGTTTGTATGCGGGAAAATAAGATAAGCTTTTTTTTATTTTGAACACGGTTTTTGAAAATGCACATAAATTATATTGTTATAATAATCGCTACAACCAATGCAGTGTAAAAATTCCGTAAACCGAGTTTTGTAGTTTTTCCTCCGAAAATAGAACTAATATTTGCAATTATTCATTAAAATTGATAAAAGCGCTGTCTATGGATACTGAGTTTCATTTTTTCGTTTCGAATCACCTAATAGCCCCGCCACACTATGCTCCTTGCGCTGCTCATCACTTTGCTCCTCGCGCTGCCGCCCTCTCGCCCGATGTTGCGCTCTCTGCCCACACACTGCTCTACTCGCGCAGTTAATCGCGACGCTTCGCCCTTGTTATTTGTCTTTCTACACAATGGACGATGAAACTGTGGCAGCGTGCGCGCTATGCATTTTTAGTCAAGCTAATTATATCAATGCCGTACAAAGAAATATACATCATTCAAAATGAAGCGCGCGTCGTGTGAGCGCTCGATGTATACTGCGACCACGCGATTATGTGGCCAGCCACTCGCGCTCATATTGCCGGTCTTTTGACTCGCGCTTAAAAACTGACAAAATAAGGAACGGTGGGCACGACGAGGAGCATGACGTGCGGCATGTAATGTTGCCACACTACGTCTCTGCCTCCTTTTCTCTCTACTTCCCATGCCACTAGTCGAAATTTATAAAAATACATAAAAACATTCCTGCATGATGGAATACAAAACTAAATCGAGGATGTATAAAAACATGATATTTTCTTTTGCTTTATATGAGAGGAACGTTTTTTGGAGCTCTATCTCTAAGGCGTATAATGAGAAGCAGCTCAGCATGAGATGTTTCTTCTCGTTGTTCAAGGTACACCACGACGTTTCCAAACATCGTAGTTGCTTATAAATAGTTTGGCCGTTTTTTTTCTTCTTTTTTGTGACGCATACTGGATAAAAGCATTATGGAACATGGTAATACAAAAAGCATTTTGGTGATTCGGTTGATCCGGAAATTCGGCTAAATGGGACTATAGTGGATATCATCATCATTCCCTTTCCACACCTAATGGTGCATAGGGAACTGCATCGGTACACCAATCGCAGCGTATCTTGATCATTTTTGTTACATGAAGGTAAGATGATCAGTCTTACGCTTCAGGTACCAGTTCAGGGACTATGAAATATTTTTTTTAAATAAGTCATAAAAATAAAACATACATTTATACATACATTAACATATATTATTTAACCGGGTTGTGGTCTCGTGGTAGTATTGTGGACTCACGGACCGAAGGTCCGAGGTTTAAATCCCACCCTACCGCAACTTAATTTTCATTTTTCTAACACAAGTTATTTACGAATTTTAGAAAATGGTCTGAAAATTGAAATTTTTGTTTAAATAATAAGAACTTAAGTATTTTTTTTTTATTTTTTATTTTTTAATTTAAAACATGTAAATCACTATCTCTCGAATCGAATCTATGAACCATTTACTCAACAAACACAAAATTTTGTTTAAAACAACTATTTTCTTAAGATAATTTGCCAACATATTGAACATTCTCGGCCTCCGTGGTGTAGTGGTCAAGACGCTTGACTCACGCACGGAAGGTTCCGGGTTCGATTCCTGGTTAGAACACAAAAATTAAAATGTGATTTTTCTCAAGCCTGGGTGCTCTGTGATGTAATTCACCACTGTAATTAGGCCATCTGGCCTGTTGTGGTGCAAAAAATATGTAAAAAAAAAAATGTAAAAAATGTAAACATTATAAGAACATTAGCATATCTACACAAGTATGTATCTCTTTGTAATTATTGACAAGTATCTATTTTCTAACGGTCTACTATATTTTTTCCTCCAAATTTTCCCTAATTAAAGATATATGGGGAGGAGAAAGAAATATGGTGACCGTTAGAAAATAAATACTTGTCAATACATACTTATGTAGGTCACATTAGCCGTTAATATTATAAAGCCATTTCCTGATTAAGTCTTCGCTAATTCGTACCAAATAAGGCTGGAACAAGACTAATAAACTTCAATTCTAAAATAATTACCAGCTGGATGTATAGCAACAAGTGAAACGCGCGATCTCATCACTTTGCTTCATTATCCAATTAAACTTTAGAATACTCTTAAGTTCTGTTCTCTGTACCTTCCCCAGCCGTTTATTCGTCCATAAACCCATAAGAACCCGCCTAAGTCATTAAAATATGATTACTCTGACTTTGGCTATGTAATTACGATTGAGATCATCTTGAAAAAGTGAGAAAATTACATAAACTGAGTTACGGTATACGATTTGAATTGTTAAAATGAAGGGAAAGGGTGTATAAATAAACCCGCATTTTTAAACTATAAGCCAAATTATTAAAAGTGATATGATGTAACAAAAATAATGCTTTTGATTTTGCTTTAGACCTTTGTTTGAAAATCCAATTTTCACAAAAGTCAACAAATTCAAAAAAAATAGTTTATGCATTTGTAAACCAAATGCAACGTTTTTTGACCAATGTTACATAAATGCAAGGTGTTCCATCCTACACTTAAGTTGCCAGTCAAAGAACAATAAAATATTGCAGTTAAAACACCCTTTGAAATCAAAATTTTACGTCCATTCAACGAGAAATCGAATCCATGATCTGAAGAATGATAAACAAACGCGCTAACAACTACTCAACGAGAAGGACTTATCTCTACTCGATTTCCTTATTCAAATTTTTTACTTGAGAGCAGCTATCGAGTCAAAAACACCCGTCCAGCGTTCTGGTTATATTTCGCACACATAACTGTTTTCGTCATCGGCTTGGCCACATTTAAAAAAAAAAAAATGAGTCTCGTCACTTTGGTCATTTTGATCACCAATCACCGGCATGGCATTGGATTGTACTATATTAAGTTACCAAACTCTTAACTCCTAATGGGTTCCACTCAAGATTCGTTCCAAATGACATTTACTGATGATTCCATTAAATAATGTGTACAAACAAAAATTAAGTGGAAGATGACGTTACATGTCTGCCAAATAAAATAACATTAAGTATCTTCTTATTGCTTTCCTTTTTCACTTTAAAAATGTTGTTTCGTTAAAGTATTCCAATATTTAACACCATTCGCGAAATTCGTTTCTCGCTTTTGAAAATTCAATGTGATCATTTTTAAAGATTAAAAATGGATTTGAAATGTAACATGTGAATTTATTTAAAAAATTTAATTGATTTAGTAAAATACATTGTATTACTTTCTGAACTTCCAGAGGACTGGGTAAGATCCTAAAGAGAATCACGCGTGAAACATTCCCTATTCCATGTTGTTGAGGCAAATCAAGAAACGTTTCTCCAGTGGATTTTTTTTGGGGTGCAATTTTATAGAAAACAATGTTCATTTTCATTATGCATTAAAAATGTGAAAACTGTCATACTATTAATGCCCGACAGTCATTAATTGGCCATGGGGAAGTTATGGGCTTATTGATGCAAAAACGATGAATCCAAGAAACCAATGAACCTAAAATGTCTCACAGGCAGCTTATTCTAGTTAAGAAGGCTCTATACCTTGATTTACAATATTTAAAACAATATCGTTCAGGATAATTCTAATAATCTGCTACAATTAAATTAAACGACTGATCATTTTCAGAAATTTTCTATAAGAATTGTAAGAAAGTGGATTTATATCAGACAGCATTTGTGTCACTTTTATTGACAATTAGTTTACATTTAATTTGGTACAAGTTTTTCAAATTAAAAGTTCGTTTTTCTTCCAATTCTCCCCAAGTGACTTTGATCGTTCTTTCCCTGGACTCATTTGTCATCTTTATTGTAGAGCCGTTTAAACATAGTTTTACAATCTAACTTAATTATAAATATATATATAAAAAATACCTTAAACTATCTGGATGAAGAATACAGGTTCTGAGTGTGAATTAGAACCGGAGCCCTGAACGAATGTTTTTGACTCGGTAGCTATTCTCATGTAAAAACATCAGGCTAAATTTATCCTATATACATTATTTGACTTCAAAACAACAGTTTTGGTCGCACTAAAAAATTTTTTTTTCAATTAACTAATTATCGCGATTTCAATTGAATCTAAATCTACTGTGTTTGTTGCCCCTTTCACTGTGAGTTTGGAAACTCATATAGAGGGGTTATGTTGGATATTGTCATTCTTTCTCATCGCCATATTGAAATTACACGAATGATAGCAAAAACTATACTTGTATTAAATTCAGTTACAAACATCTTTTTTTTTTCAGATTCACGTGTCTCTGATATCTAATGGCACTAGTGAGTGGAATGTGGCCAGGTACGTGAGACTAAGGCTCCTGGGAGCTCACGGCGCCGGACGTCCTGAAAGAAGATATTACACCATCAGGGACATCACCATTGGAGGACGCTGCACTTGTTCAGGACACTCGCAGAACTGCAGACATAATGTGGCACGCGGGGTAAGAAACACTAACCAGTATGAGGGTCTAATGCCAATTATTGATATAAATTGTAAATGTATATCCTTATTTTCGTTGGAAAAAAAAAAGTGGTTTTTAAATATTTATGGAGTGAACTAGTAAAAGAAACCTTAACCCTTTCAGTACCAGAGATAAATTTTATATTTTTTTGTATTTATAAATTCTATTGTTTTTTCAAATATTCTCATGGAATTTTTTTTTAAGCTTGCATAGATCACAAAAAAACATGTACTTCAGAAATGACATGGGGCTGTGGCTGGGGTGTAAAATAAAAGTACAGAGTACAAAAGGCCTATATTAATAGCCTAAGTTAAATAAATAAAAACAATTTATTTTTTAAATTTATACATATTTATAAGAATAAAAAAATAAAAAACAGTCATTATAAAGATTTTTAAAAATATATAATAATTTAGACAACAGTCATTTTAAAACACAAACATCAGAACAACCGTGGGCTACGAACATAAAAATTATATTGTCTTGTAAAGAATATAAATATAGATTGGATAACAAAATAACGAGATTTTTTTTCTTGTACCTGAGGAATGACGCTGGTACTGAGAAGGTTAAAATGATAAAATGAGAAAGCTCAGTAGTTTTTTTAAAAAATCATTTATTTATCACACTAAGTCAAAATATTTTTTGTCGGCTCTATGATTTTTTTAAGTTTTGCAATTACTCCGAACGTGACGTCACAAGTTCTCGTCGGAGAGTTCTGCTGATTGGTGAGTTGGCTTCCCGGAAACCAAAAATCTATCACTATAATTGGTTTATTAGAGTGAACTTGTGACGTAATTCAAAGTAGTTCATTTTTATTAAAATCGTTTTTAATACTTTTTTCAAATATTTTCGAGAAACTTCGCCGTACAATTAAATGCCTTAATTTTTACCGCGTGTAAGAAAACATTTTTATGTCCATTTTCCGTGGCACTGAACTTCCTCATTAATCACGTGTATTTTTTTCTCAGAATACAGTCAACAGATGGAGGAGTTGAGTAAATGTGGATGTTTAAACATAGGCAGAATGGTGAATGTTACACATTGTGTAAAGTGGCCGCTTAAACCGGCCAATGACAAGTCATAAGCCCTGTAAATGGCTAGAATTACGTATTCTCTTCTCAAAAATGTTCTCCCTCCCTGTTGCAACAAATTTAGATCTGAACAACTCCCTAGGGAGGAAATCCAGCCTGTCTACAATCATTAAGACATATTCAAAATATTGTTGATTATATTTTTAATATTTGGCTGCTAATTATATCTATAAATTCATTGTTTAATAAATTGAGGTAATATTACATAAGTTAGTATTAATAACTTTGGTGACAACTGTCATCAAGCGGAGGCGATACGGTTGGCTTGGCCATGTGCTGCAGATGCCTCCTGAGAGCCTAAACCACCCTTGCCTACTTTAAGGCATCAGGTTCTCGACGTCCTGGACATCCACTGCTGACTGTTTGACGGCCGTTCGTATCAGAACTACGGGACGCGAACCTGACTTGGGAGGATGCACAAGAGCTGGCAGCTGACAGAGATGCTTGGAGGATCTTTGTGGACACCATAAGCTTCAACTAGGGAGCAGACATGGAATAATGAATAATAGTTTTAATAAAATCTCCACCAACAAGCCACAGAAACTAGCTTGGTTGGATTTTAGTTGCTGTAAATTAAAAAAAAAAAAATTATAACTAAAATGTCAATTATTAATTTAAATAAATAAAAAAAAAAATGTAATTATTTTCCGCCAACTCTCAGCGCAGCTCCGAATATCATTCAAACATGGGTCTCATATTTCCAGTTCTTTATTCGAGAACATACTCTGTCCATCTATAATTTGACACTAAACGATATGGCTTGTCTTATTACCACTTTTACCGACCAAAACTTTCCACCACATCACGCACTTTGGTTCAACTGCAGATCCAATCGTACAATAATAATAAAATACCATGTTCTTATATCAATTTTCCTTTTTTGTTCCAGCACCCTGAATGTGAATGTCTCCATCATACTTGTGGCCCAAACTGCGATCACTGCTGCCCCTTATTCAATCAACTTCCATTTGCACCTGGTACTAATACTGAAGCTAATGTCTGTCAGCCATGTCAATGCTACGGACATGCTACGGAGTGTGTCTACGATACAGAAGTCAATAGTTTGTCCGCTAGTATAGATACTCATGGACGGTACAAAGGAGGAGGCGTGTGTGTTAACTGTCAGGTAGGAATAATTAAACACAAGAGCCTTTTGAATATCTTGGTACTTTAGAAACCGTAACATCAATAAACTTATATGAATAATACCTTACAATGTTTAACTTTGAGTATTGTGCAAACCACAGCAGGCAATATAGATCATAAATCCGTTATTAATTTCATCACACTTTGCTGATTTTATTATTAATCACGTACAAAGGTATATTCAGTATCATGGTGGATGAACAATGCAGTTTTGTGCGTGAAACAGAATTAGAACCTAGCATGAGTGTTTTTTTTATAAAAAATAAATATTTGCGTTCTTATGACTTACCCAAATATTTCATTTTGAGGGCCATTTTCAACGAGTTGTATATAACTCAATAAAAGAAAATGTGAATGTTGGGGTAGAGTGGGATTTGAACCAAGGATCTTTGAGCCGCATGTCTAAGAAACTGGCCACGGGACCACAACCCAACTCAATGGATATCTGTATTACAGAGTTTTCAGAATGACTGAACTGTTGTACTGAAAATTGGTGTTAGCTATGTTATTTAAAATACTTTTTTTATTTTACTGCAGAAACATACAAGTGGAGTTAATTGTGAAAAATGTGATTTTGGACACTATCGCCGACCCGGTGTTATGCCTGATGATCCAAAACCATGCCTCAAGTGTGAATGTGATTTCTATGGATCCACTGGTAAATATTTTATACATAAAAAAAGTCAAAGAGTCGAACCAAAATAATTATTTCTTTAGAACTCATAGTTGATATTAAATAATTATAAATTACACTTAAATCTTGTTCCAGGTAACTGCAGATTTGAAGACTTTGACATTGGTCTTGAATGTGAATGCAAAGTAGGATTTATAGGATATAAATGTGATCAGTGCGCTCCAGGATACAAAGGATACCCGGAGTGTCAGTTGTGTCCTTGTAATCGAGCTGGAACAGTTCTAATGACTGATTGTGCGGGTAATTGCCACTGCAAGGTGAGTTCATACATTTTTCCATTCAAATTATCAATGATTATATTTTTACTAAGCTTTTTATTATCTTTTTAGCTGAATGTGGAAGGCCAGTTTTGTGATAAATGCAAGGAGGGATTCTTTTCATTAGATGCAAATAATCCAGAAGGATGTATTCCATGTTACTGTTCTGGAGTGAGTGAAACTTGCCAGTCAACGTATATTGAAAACCATATAGTAAGTGTCATGTCAATCAAAATGTATTCATATTGATGATTTTATTTTTCTTAAAATATGGAATATTATTAAACTAAAATTTGTATCATTTATTTACTGAACAAATAAATCGAGTATACATATCATGTATAAATATTTCATTACATTTCTCTTTTTAGTTTCAAACCCTATCAGAATGGTTAGTATCAGACATGAGTGTAACAGATACAGTAATACCTACATTAGATACAGATACTGGCTGGCTCACGATTGGAAATTATGAGCTCCCGGGAATAGAATCTTATTATTGGAATGCTCCGGACTTATATTTAGGAAACAAATTAAAAGCATATGGTTCGAGACTCATATTTCGCGTAGGATGGGTGGTAATGAGAGGAGACACAAGTGGAAAACCAACGACCGGTCCAAATGTAATCATCATTGGGAATAATGGATTGAAAATAGCCTTTGATGATATTTCTTACCCACAAATTGGCGATGAATTAGAGATAATCGTACCGTTACGAGAGAGCTTTTGGTATCACATACCACCAACAGTGAAAGACATTATAACAAGATTACGCAGAACTGAATATAAAGGTGACCTAGTAACTCGCACACAGTTCATGAGTGTTCTTTCAAATATAAAGCATGTTCTTTTGAGAGCAAAATTCCATACCGATCAAGTGGAAGGTAGTTTAGAAGATGTTTTGATTTTAATCGGGGATGGTAAAGCAGACATGAGTATTTCTTATGTGGAAAAGTGCTTGTGCCCTCCTGGCTATACTGGATTATCCTGTGAACTTTGCGCTTTTGGACATGTTCGAATATTTACCAATACCAGCATTCACACTGAGCAATTTGAATGTGTCAAATGCGACTGTAATGGTCACGCTGAGACGTGTAATCTCGCCACAGGAAAATGCTCAACTTGCGAACATAATACAATGGGAGAAAAATGCGAGCGTTGCATAAGTGGATATTATGGAAATCCTTTGATTG